>NW_004443967.1:4702588-4766086 GCF_000243295.1 Trichechus manatus latirostris
TCTAGTAAAAAGGCCAGACTTAATGGTCTGAGACTGGAGGAACCCCAGAAAGCATGGCCCCCAGAACTAAAACCATTCCTGAGGCCAACTCTTCCAAGATTAGACTGGACTATGAGACATAAAATGATACTTGTGAAGAGTGTGCTTCTTAGCTCAAGTAGATACATGAGACTAAACAGGCAGCTCCTGTCCGGAGGTGAGATGAGAAGGCAGAGACGGTCAGGAGCTGGTTGAATGGACACGGGAAATCGGGTGGAAAGGAGGAGTATGCTGTTACAGTATAGGGAGAGCAATTAGGGTCACACAACAATGTATGTATAAATTTTTGTATGAGAGACTAACTTGAATTGTAAACTTTCATTTAAAGTACAATAATAAAATAAAATTAAAAAGTAGCAGCAAAACTGTATCACTAGTATCTTCAGACTCTGTTGTCCTAAGGCAAAGGACTTGGCAGGCTTCTACTTATTGACTGGGTCTGGATGAGCATTTATGTAGTACGTAAATACTGATTAAGTTAAGTACAAAAATATTTATACAATCCAAAGAGGTGGAAAAACAGATGAAAGAAGATATCTGGTCTTCTCAAAGAAGTCAAATGAAAAGAAAGACATTTAAATGATTTGTTCTGTCACCCAGAGGCAAAGAAGACAACCAGCTTCTTCTGCTGGTTCCCTTTGGCAACTCTATTCAGTTGGGTGGCCCAGGATGTCATCTTCCATGGTTCAATGGAAAACACAGTGTCTTCTTTTATTTTAGGAAAACCACTGAACATAAGCTTTTAAGTGACTCTTCTATTCCACTGGAATTTATTAAGCACCTACAACACAGCCAGAATAAATGGGGCCTAAGATGTTTAAAAGGCATCATTCTTATCTTTCAGAAGTTTAAATCAAGGGATTTGGGGATTCTTGCTGCTATAAACTCTTCAGCTTTTTACACTATAATTGTTTATCTGGAACACTGTAAGATTGTTAAAATAAAACTTAGAGTTTGCAATAATTAGCAAGCTTGTTGTAATCACAAGTTCTGGACTTGGGCAAAGTGAAGGACAATTGTTAGTCAAATGATGATCATGTGTAGTGATAATACTTCTATTGCCACTGGCACTTTAAGATAAGATTGCAACTGATGGCCAGTCAATTTTTATTCATTACACAACTGAATATTACTAGAATTTCTGAAAGCTGGTTTACATTTTGTATCGCAAAAAAAAAAAAAGTTTTAAAGTTACTAGTCATGACACTAAATAGTTACTTGAAAAAAAAATCCTTTCCCTGCTGCTAACAGTTCACCACTGAAATACCTTAAAAGGAATTTATTTCAGAGAATCACATAAACATAAATACTTAAAAAAATACAATACATACTAAGGACAGAGCCAAAAAATAAAGCAAAAAAAAAAAAAAAAACAACCCTACCTTTTTTAAAAAGATGACCTGCCAATGATAAAAGTACTTAAAAATAGTTCACTGTTATCCAGTCTTCTGAATCATATTAATATCTAGTATGAGGAAGAAAGGAGAAACTTAAAAAGAAAAACTTCTTTCAGTGAATTGACTATTCTCATAGTCACACCTTTCTTGGTTTGAAATGTCATGATGATTAGATAAGACAGCATTAAATGCTGTACAAATATATGGTGTTACATGAGATTCCAAGAAGCTTTCATATACATTATCTTACTCGACTCACACACAACCCTGTGCGAGAATGAATGACAAGCTCATTTCAAAGGTGACGCCACTGCTGAAGGTCAAACAGAAAAGTGACAAAGCCAGGACACAAATCTGGATCTTCTGCCTCCCGGGTCTGAACACTTTCCAATATATCCAAATTTTGAAAAATATTATTATTGGCTCCGGCATTGTTCAATGTCCTCATTAGGCAGACAAGGAAGAGGAGGAGGTGGCAAAGAGGGAGGAAGTGGGGGAGAGAGGAAAGCTTTTGAATTTTCCAAATAATCCACAAGTTGCTATGACTATACCACTGTCCTCCGTGCTCACTGTTATCACAATGGATGGATTGGCTTGTCCCTGTGTAAACTATGGCTGCAAAACCAGCACGTGACCTTAACTCACAGCCACGGGTGCAAGCTATTCTTTGGTTAGTTAGCACTAAGTGATTGTTTTAGCAGTTGCGTTTCTTATGTGAAGATATATATATGTATCTTCTCCCTGAAACAGTCACTTAAGCTCTGATTAATAAATCCCACTACCTATTATCAGTCTCAAGACAGTCTTTGCCAGCCAACTGTTTTGCCATACTTGTTGATGTTTTACTTGGAAATCAGCCCCTCCCCAGACTTCCCCTAGGCCTGCTTTCCAACAGTTGTGCAGGTAGTCTATTCACTCTTATTTTTTTAACTTATTTTTTAAGCAAAGTCAACTCAAGAATAGAAATGCCTTTGCCAGGCTCATGGCTTACAACCATAGAATGGGCTAGATGCCCACTGAGCACTGCTCTACAGACCTTTCGTTTGATGTAGACCTTGAAACCAGATTTAAGTAATTTGCTATTCTCCAGGGCAGAAATGGCTGGACACATAGTACCGTAACTGAGAGCTAAGGGAAAAAGTCATCCATCTCGATCATTCATGAAGATCACCAGTACCTGGTGCCGTTGACTTGATTCCAACTCATGGCGACCTCATGTGTTTCAAAGTAGAACTGCACTACACAGAGTTTTCAACAGCTTTGATCTTTCAGAAGTAGATCACCAGGCCTTTTTTCAGAGGCATCTCTGGGTGTATTTGAACAGCCAACCTTTCAGCCAGTAGCCAAACACTTAACTGTCCACCCAAGGACTACATATTATGATTAACCCACTGCCTTGGAGTCGATTCCGACTCAAAGCAACCCAACAGCACAGAGTAGAACTGCCTTATAGGGTTTCCTATGCTGTAACCTTTACAGAAACAGACTGCCACATCTTTCTCCCACGGAGCAGCTGGTGGGTTCAAACCACAGATTCAGTTAGCAGCCGAGTGCTTAACCACTGCACCACCAGGGCTTCTTTATTATGATGATTAGATACTACTTTTTATTATGAGACTTGCATGGCCCCTTGGGAAAGTCTCTTGCCTATGTACTTCTTTATTCACTACTCAGCGCGGTATCTCATGAGCCTACCTTGGACTTGTAAAGTGTTTGGAAATGTTTATATGGAAATGTTGACTGGGCTATAGGAATCTGAATTATTATGGTAAATTCTAAGCATGAGTGAAGATTATAACTCCCAAAACCCTAGATTATTCCTCATATGAGTAAATGTGAAAACGTTTTACTTAATTAAATATAAAATATTTATGAATCAATGCTGTGTTAATATTAGGTAAATATTAATAAATATGGGAGATATAAAAATGTATAGGACAGCCCTGCTGTCAGTGAGCTTATAATCTACATAAGAAGAAAAGAGAAAAACACGGTTAAAAACTAGCAATGTAAGAGGCGTGAAAAGGCAACATATCGCTCATTGCCAACTGAATGGCAACTGGCAGAATAAGTCCAAGAAGGAGAGACCATGTCCAGCAGTAGGGGGCAGGGAAGAATACAAAAGAAACAAGATTTCAGCCAGGTCTTGAAAACTGAATCCAGTGAGACAGGAGGAGGAGATTCTTGGTGGAAGGAATCAGTGAGACAAAGCTCAGAGGCAAGAAAGCAAAAAGAGTACAGAAGTGCAGGTTAAGGTGACATGGACGGTTCTAATGAGAGATAGCTCTGGAAAGGCCATTTGGAACTGGACGGTAGAGGACACTGAATGTCAAGTTGAGTTCAGGTTTCTAAAGAGAAAGGCATCTTGGTCAAAGCACTGTTTTAGAAATATTAATTTGGCGGTGGTATGCCGGAGCAAACTGTCGGAAATGACTAGAGGCAAGGAGATCAAACAGAGCTCATGGCAAGCTCAGGTGTGGGGTGATGGACGTGAGACGGGAATGGGAGAGGTGTGGGTGGAAAATACTGCAAGAGAAGCACACTTCCTCTCAAGTGTGCTTATTAGTATTATTGCTGGAGCTCTGTTATTTTCTAAAGTATTGTCAAGTGTGTGGGTTCAGAACTGATTGACTTTAACAATTGCAGGTGGAGAACGAGGAGATGGAGGAGTTATTCGTTTTGAATTTACAACCCCCAAAACATGTAAAACCTGTATAAGTTGATATGTTGACCCTTTTCCTCTTGATCTTGCATTCTCATCTAAACACAAAAAGTGTTAGCCAAAAAATGTCTCAATAAGTCATGAAATGTAGGAATTAAAAGAGATATGGGGACATTTTCTTTTAAGAAGAAAGCTAACTCAAGTTGAACATGGACTATTTCAAACTTTTGAGTCAGTACAACTGAAGAAAAGCCCCAAGAATACCTGGCACCCCTTTATGCTTACAGCCCTATTTGGGAACTCTGTTAGAATAACCTTCTGGTTTTGAATGTTTAGGATTTAATGTATTTTTTTTATACAGATATTCAGAGAAACTTGATGTAAGAATCTCTGAAGGAGAAAAAAAAATTTCAGGCGAGTGTTTTCAATGATTCAAATCTCATGCCTGCTACCTGGAGGATTTCTGTATGTAATTACAGTCTCCAGGCTTCCACACTGTACCTCTACAACGAAGTTCTGGCTTTATCGCTCACAGAAATGCATTTCCTTCACCCTTCGGGGTACTTACGGTTGACACACTCTATTCTGGCAACACCACTTGACAGAAAGATGGTGCCCGATAGAAAGCCTTTCCCCCACGTTCCCCACCCCACCCCACAGCCAGGCACTCAGAATCTCTTTTACGGGCAGCATCAATTTCAACTCTTTCTAAACCCTTGGTTATTTTGAGACTATCCCTTGAAGGCCTGAAAGAGAGGTAACTAGGGTGCATTCCCAATCCTCTACTCTTTCTAGATCCTCTAGTTTCCTTGCTCCTCCTCCTGAACCTCCTCAAATCGGTGGAAGTAGGCCGATAAGTCCTAGAGCAGGGGTGAATAAACAAATCGCTCCCTGGTCATAACACTCTGAATATCAAGTTTGGACCTAAAGCATATTTATATACTTGGATTTAAGTAAGAGAAGGTAATTAAAATTACTTGACTTTATAAACTTTAATAGGCATTGCTTTTTGCCCTTGAGTTGAGTAGCTATAGAAGTCAGTCTCTCTCTACAAGGTAAGAATGTAAGTTTGGTTCAGATGTTGATGTTCCTTCCAGATGCTGATTTGTTTTTATTCCAATGCTATATATAATGTGTGAGCATTATATAACATTTTCATGCACCCTTACATAAAAAATTAAAAGTGGTTTACTTCTCAAAGAGTCAGTGAAAGATTCTTATTTTTCAGTCCTGAGCTGAGGACATTACCATGGTCTAATTAGAGAAGGGGGTTTGCTGTCCCTCTGATGTTGATGGCAATCCTGTCAGTCCCCCCATATAATCCACCCACAACAGGGCGGATTTCACTGATTTAAAACCGATTCACTAGCCAACTCAAAAACCACTGACATATCTTTAAATGCTTTTGGATTTTAAATCTCGAGTACATATGCATTTTCTTTTCTCATCCTTCCAAAACTAATCCCAGAGTTTTGAGAATCTGGGAACTTGGGCAAAGGAGAAAACAACCCTGCAGACCAAGAAACCTGAAATCTTAGTTTATTCCTTCAGCCCAAACTGCTAGTACCTTTTTGTTTGTATTGACCCAGCTCAAATCATAAAACCATGTGAGTAATAAAACACAAAACACAGGTGTTATTCCTGAATGTGAAAAGTCTGAAATGTAATTAAATGTGCCCTTTCTTCGTGGCGGTGTCATTTACTTCGTAGGTTAATATTTGTGTTTCCTAAAACCTCTCTCTTTTTATTACCAACACACACTGTTACACCATACTCACACATTCATTAGCTGGGACTGAGGAGTGTGTGTTTTTCCAACCGGTCCTCAGCGTAAGCTGTTGGATGCACAAACCTCCGCCTCCTTTCTGCATCTACTGCACTGGAACAACAGGAGCTCCTTGCAAGAATAGCGCCCCGAGAGCGTTGCTGACAGATGCGCGGTTTGCTCCTGCAACGCGCTCAGCTGGGAAGTTTCCTCTAACCACTAAACACCCGTCTCCGACGCCCCGAGCTGGCAGGACGCAGGCTGGCTGGGTCCCCTTTTGACGAAGGAAGGGTTTTACACACACCCTGCTAGGGTTGCCCGATCGAGAAACAATCTCGCTGCCAAACTCCTCCAACCCCAGCGGACAGACTGTCTAAGGTGCTGTGGCGCTTCAAGAACACCGAGATCCCCTCCCAGCTAAAGGGAGCACGCGCTCTGCTCTGCTCTGCTCTGCAGGAGACCGGGGCACTGGAGGCAGAGGGGAGGCCAAGGGACCAGGGGGCGCAGGAGGGTTGGGGGAGGGGTTGGAGACAGCAAGGTGTGGAAGAGGGAGCCGGGAGCTGCAGGCTATAGGGGCTTAGGAGGGAGCCGAGTGCAGGAGCGAGTGGGGGGCCGCAGGAGGGGCGGGGACGCAGGAAAGAGCCGGGCGCAGTACCCGGCGCTGGGAGAATGGGCGTAGGACGCGGCGCGCGCGCACGAACAGGCGGGCGCCGGGGAGGTGCTGTCTCGGAGCTCTGCCCCCGGCTCCCCCAAGCCACTTAATTGCGGGTGAGAAGGAGGTCTGGGGAGTTGGGGTGGGCGGGGGGAACCAGATAGGGGCGTGCCTTGGCCCCGATTGGCTGCAGGAGCCTGACGCGAGGCCCAGGAGGTTGGCTTGAAGGGGGTGGGAGTGGGGTGGAGGGGGGTACTGGGTGCCGGAGCTGCGGGCCTGGCGCGCTCAGAAACATGCTGAGGTCCCGGCAGCTGTTCCAGCAGCGGCAGCGGCTCCAGCAGCAGCGGGGGCGGCGGCGACGACAGCGACAGCGCTCGGCTCTGGCTCCGGCGGGGAAGGCGCCCGGCGCCGATGCCTCGGGCCCCGCACCGCGACTGCCCTGACCCGGCTGCGATCTCCTTCGGAGCGCCCCGCCGCCCCGGCTTCTGGGGTGTTCCCGAACCACGGCCCAGCCCCGCCACACACCCCGCCCCCGACCTCCGCACCTCGGCATGGGCGCGGGGGCGCTCGCCCTGGGCGCCTCCGAGCCCTGCAACCTGTCGTCGGCCGCGCAGCTCCCCGACGGCGCGGCCACAGCGGCGCGTCTGCTGGTGCCCGCGTCGCCGTCCCCTTCGCTGCTGCCCCCCGTGGGCGACGGCCCCGCGCCGCTGTCGCAGCAGTGGACGGCTGGCATAGGCCTGCTGATGGCGCTCATCGTGCTGCTCATCGTGGCGGGCAACGTGCTGGTGATCGTGGCCATCGCCAAGACGCCGCGGCTGCAGACGCTCACCAACCTCTTCATCATGTCCCTGGCCAGCGCCGACCTGGTCATGGGGCTGCTGGTGGTGCCGTTCGGAGCCACCATTGTGGTGTGGGGCCGCTGGGAGTATGGCTCCTTCTTCTGCGAGCTCTGGACCTCGGTGGACGTGCTATGTGTGACGGCCAGCATCGAGACCCTGTGTGTCATCGCCCTGGACCGCTACCTCGCCATAACGTCGCCCTTCCGCTACGAGAGCCTGCTAACCCGCGCGCGGGCGCGGGCCCTCGTCTGCACCGTGTGGGCCATCTCGGCCCTGGTGTCCTTCCTGCCCATCCTCATGCACTGGTGGCGGGCCGATGGCGACGAGGCGCGGCGCTGCTACAACGACCCCAAGTGCTGTGACTTCGTCACCAACCGGGCCTACGCCATCGCCTCGTCTGTCGTCTCCTTCTACGTGCCTCTGTGCATCATGGCCTTCGTGTACCTGCGGGTGTTCCGCGAGGCCCAGAAGCAGGTGAAGAAGATCGACAGCTGCGAGCGCCGCTTCCTCGGCGACCCCGCGCGTCAGCCCTCGCCCGCGCCCTCGCCAACTCCTCCGCGCGCCGCCGCGCCAGTGGCCAACGGGCGCGCTAACAAGCGGCGGCCCTCGCGCCTCGTGGCCCTAGGCGAGCAGAAGGCGCTCAAGACGCTGGGCATCATCATGGGCGTATTCACGCTCTGCTGGCTGCCCTTCTTCCTGGCCAACGTGGTGAAGGCCTTCCACCGCGACCTGGTGCCCGACCGCCTCTTCGTCTTCTTCAACTGGCTGGGCTACGCCAATTCGGCCTTCAACCCCATCATCTACTGCCGCAGCCCCGACTTCCGCAAGGCCTTCCAGCGCCTGCTTTGCGACGCGCGCCGGAACGCCCAGAGGCTCCACGCGGCCGCCGGCGACCCGCCGCGCGCCTCAGCCTGCCTGGCTGTGGCCAGGCGGCCGCCAGCGACCGGGGCGGACGACGACGACGACGACGACGACGTCGGGGCCGCACCGCCCGCGCGCCTGCTGGAGCCCTGGGCCGGCTGCAACGGCGGGGCGGTGGCGGACAGCGACTCGAGCCTGGACGAGCAGAACCGCCCGGGCTCCGCCTCGGAATCCAAGGTGTAGGGCCGCGCGCGGGGCGCGACGCCGGCGCCCCGCCACCTTGCCCGCCCGGGACGCGAAGTGTGCGCCCCAGGGAGGAGCAGAGTCCGGACGCCCTGGAATGGCTTCCCAGGGGAAAGAGGCGAGCTTGTTTACTCAAGACCTAAAGCAGGTGAACGCGAAGCCTACAGTCCTGGTCTAAATCAGCCAAGACAAACAGAAAAGCCACGCACGGTTGCACAAAAAGGAAAGTTTGGGGAGGGGTAGGAGAGTGGCTTTCGGGCTTTCCCTGGGTTCTTTTCTGTTTGTGGTATGGCCTTCTTTTGTGTGTGCGGGTAATGCATCTTTCTATTTTTTTCCCCCCTCTGGGTGGTTTTTTTTGACACTTTCTACAAGGACCCGAGTGAAAATTGGGTGGATAGGGGGAGGGAGAAGCATTAGGGTATAAAAAAGTCTATCATTGACGTCCACCCCATTCCAGGGGAACAGGAGCATTCAGCGGGGGGGAGGGGGGTGCAATTTGTCGGGACATGTTGCCTTTTGCTTTCCAGACAATTTTCATTTTAACTTGAGTGATGATTCCTCCTGTTCTTAAAGCAAAGCGGAAGGATGGATGCAGAAATCATGTTTCAAGTAATTTTAAGCTATTCTTAGAACAAGCTTCACCTTGCTTAGCTTTTGTAGGGCGGACTGGCTGCCCCCCCCACCCCACCCCCACCCTCCCGCGCGCCCCGGTGGTCAGGCCAAGGGAGTTCTACCTCACACTGTGCATACTGCACAGCAAGTTAGACTTGTTTATATTAAACAGTTTATTTATGTGTCAATATTAGTTTGAAAGACCAGGCACTGAGCCTTTGCGACATGTGACTCTGTCTATTGAGGACGGGACAAAAAAAAAGAAAAAAAAGGAAAGAGTTCCAGTATCAAAACAGATAACTGCACATTTGGGTAAAAACAAAGCAAAAAAGGGAGTGGTTCAAAATGCCGTTTTTGCACAGTGTTAGAAATTTTGAAGTCCATAGACGTTACTTGCACAAAAAGAAATTAAATATTTTTATGGGGGTGGGGGTGTCTTAAAAACTAAAATAAAATTCAAACTCTACTTCTGTTGTCTGTTATGTTGCTGAGCTAGTGAATTATTGGGAAAATACCTTTTTATACTCTTATCATGGTACTGTAACTGTATCCATATTATAATTATTTTAAGGAATTTTTTTTTTTTATTATTTTTAATGTCCAAGTGCACCCGTGAACCTGCTGGTAAAATTTAGCACTTGTGTGTAAATTCTGTTTCTTTTTGCGTGTTTTACCAAGTATTTATACTCTGGTGCAACTAACTACTGTGTGAGGAATTGGTTCATGTGCAATAAATACCAATGAAGCACCATCAAGGTCATGTACGTGTGTCTGTAAGGGGTCAGTGATAACGGAAAAGACTCTTTTGCTCAGGATACAGACTGGATTTCCCATGTAGCCCTTTTAATAGTTTTCATGACTCAAAAATGCTTATAGACCAAAAAAGCAAAATACCTCTAGACCAAAAAAAGGCAAGCACCTACTAAGAGCTGCAGACTTGCCCTACATTTTCACAGCTGCATTCAAGGTATTCTAGGCTACTTGTAGGTGCTGTCAAGATCCCATCTGCTGCATTTGACTTCAGAAATGATGTGAAAACCGTATGGAGCACAGCTCTACTCTGACACACATGGGTCGCCATGAGTCAGAGTCGACTTGATGGTAACTTTTTTTTTTTTTTTTTAATCTTCTAAATAAAGCAATCGGGCCCAGTAACTCGGCTGCAACGTTGAGCAGAAATGTAGGGAGGAAGACTAGTGCATTGAACAGTAAGTTGCCTACTTGGAACAAGGTAAGTGGCTTCCATGGCCCATTTCTGTTTTCCAGTGGAAAATCACTTCAGTGTTCAGTGTGTGCATATCTCTCCCGTGGCTGTTTAGAATGAAAAATGTTTTCATGGCTAAGTAAAAAATTTATAGAGTGTCTTCTTAAGTAAATACTTTTTCTCTTGTGTAATTAGATCATTTCAGCAGAAGTTCTGGGTGGGCAGGTCACGGGTAAAAAAGCCAACGGTGAAATCATTTCACTTCGTAACAAAATTACCACACCCCATGGATAGGATTTTTTTTTTTTTTTCATAAAATTAGTTCCTAAGGAAAGCATAGTGAAATTCTACCCTGAAATTGGATGTGTTCTCCAAAATAACTTTAAGTATTTCCCTTTGTACTTGTAAACTCAGCTTTTCATATCATGATTGTACGGTAACGAAACCAAAGTCTAGGACGTAAGGTTTCGGCTCTTGTCAAGCTGTAACACTGAGCAGACTGTTTTCTACTCAGGGAAGTCAAGACTGATTACCCTTTTTTGCAATGGGATATTTTAAAGAGTTAGAAGGAGGCTTCTGAGAAAGGTTAATAATATAGATGTTTTAGAGACTAGCAGAAACCTTCAACAAAGTCTAACCCCTTTCTCCAATTGAAAAAGGAAAAGGAAGACCAAGATGGCAAAAATACAAAGCTAAGTACTTCAGAAAAGTTATTCTAGAGAATGTAAAATCAATCTCAGGATGGAATCTCACTATACCTTCTCTAGGAACTAAATATAAGTCCACTGCTCTCTCCTGCCACCACCACCAGGTAAGACACACTGTTAGACATTTTGTCCTTTATTTGAGTTTTACTGGATATTAGCAGACGTTTGCTGTGTCGTCTGGTATGCCAGAGTACCAGATTAATGCCTCACTTTTCTCATTTCCTGATTATTTATTTATTTTGTCTAGATAATTCTTCACATTTAAATAAAAAGAAAATTTCCCTAGCCTGAAATGTAGATATGGGCCTCTCTAACCTGAGGTGTTAAAATCTTGAAAGTTCTCTGAACTTTAAGAACACGTATGTGTCATTTAATTATTCAGTAGATAGGTTTAGATTCTTTAAGGAATATTTTCAGAGGAAACCACTATAATCTTGGGACCAGTTTATATGTGTTTGTAGGAAACAGAAAAAAGAGGTTTCTCCGTGTTCCCTTGAACTCTTCAGTTGAGGATTACAAGGATTCAGAAACAGACCTTGTTAGTGATTCCGAATACCCTTAAAAACTACTTTTTGTTGTTTCTGAAGACAGACATTGGTTGATAATAGGAATTTAGGGAGCGGGGCTGCCAATCCCAATACTTTATGCCAGTGGGAGGAGGAAACTGTCAATCCTGTTTAAACTGGTGAGATTCTGCACAGCAGAACCAAGGGACAGGAGCAGGGCAATGAATATGCAAAACGTCACCCTTACTGCTGATGGGATGGTGTAGAGCAAAGTACCAAAGGCAAAAACCTGGACGTCAGAACAATGAAGTTTAATGATCAAGATCCATTGATGTGCTACTTTGGAAATTAACATATAGGCAGAGCGCTGTCAAGTTGTCTAATGTATAACCATCAAGATTTTCCAGGGTGTAGAAATTCTCCCACCAATGTCGAAATGTATCATTGGTGTAGCATCTAGCTTTGTCTCTTGGGAAACTTGTCTATATAAAACTTTGCAAATAGAGTTTATTTTTTGGTCCTCACTTTCTTCGGAGCTGGAATTATTAATAACTTCTAAGTGGCTATGGTGAAACCTTTCCTTGTTAAGCACATTGTCCCAGCTTATTTTAATTTCACATTTTGTTAAATGGGCTGACTTCCTCTGGGTACGACGCAGAAGTGCCAAGCGGAAATTCTACATCCAAAGTATCAGGGTGATGTTAACATTTAAGTTTTTAACAAGAGTTCTTCTAAGCAAGGGTCTAAATAAAAATTATTCTATAAGTTTTATTGCCAGTGGTGAAAAGCACTTTTTTTTGTTTTTTTTTTTTAAAATAAAGGTGGGGCCATTCTTTTTTTTTTTTTTTTAAGCAAAAAGGAAAAAAACCTTAGCAAGTTAATTCCAATTAACCACACTGGCACAGGTAATGTAGTTTTATTTGTACGTTTCTGGCATAATGTGCTGAGAAATAACTAATTCTTTTGACTCGCTGCCAGTTTTCTACTAATCAGAATGGAGAAGATATGCACTGTTTGGATTGTACCTAAAAATAGTTGTGCTACAATCACATCAGCAAATAGAATTAAATTAATTTCTCTTTCTTCCCCTTCACACACATTCTCCACATTATTTAAATTTCCATCTAGAATAAAGCTTCTGAATCTCATAATGTTTGGTTCAATATGTCCCAAATTGCAGTGTACTCCACTGCAGTGGTTTTTAAAGCAAACTCTACTCAACTACTTTGTGAGGACTACACCTCCCCTAAAATTCCCATTCTTAACCCTGCTTTCATTTAAAGGGTCTCTACTAAATAGCCCTTATAATATAATCAATGAGATATTAATATTATAAAGAGATGATGCTTTATGGATTAATTTTTCTCATCAATAGTTGTGCCCTTTCAGGGGAGGAGAGAGAGAATTTTTAAATTAATCAGCTTCGGTCATTTGATGGAGCAGTTAATAGACCTCCAAATGCAAGTGCTGTAATGAAGTGGAGTGGGGCAGGAACAGCAGCCCCAAGTAGAAAGAAGCTCACACTGTGCTGAGGACTTCAGAGAGTGATCTTTGTAGTAATGGTATCTTGGCACCCAAGAAAGCTCTGAAAGTAACTGCCTAAACTCTTTAAACCTTTGTTTTCACTTGAATGTGGACAAAGATCACTCTGAACATGTCCCCACCTTCTGTCCCTGAACCCAGTTTTGTTCTTGGATCCACCATAATCGCTAGCCCTTCTCTTCAGCACTCTGTCTGTTCTTTTTGAATGAGCTAGAAACATCTGGAACATCTAGTTCTAGATACATTCTCTTCACAGCAACATTAATTGCCCGTGAATAGTTTCTAAAACTCTGATTTTCAGCATCTCTCAACGCTTAACAATTCCTTTTTCCCTCTCTCCACGTTCCCCTGCTCATAGCTGTTAATTAGTATTAGCAAGATCACACTGTTTTCTTCCTGTTTATGACACAAAACTTACTCTGATGCGTTTTAAATGTCTTCAGTTTGGATTTCTTCCTAGGAATTTTACTATTGCTCATAATTACATGGAAACTCAAAGCAGAAAACATTTTAAACTATCGTGTGTACTTTTCCTATAAAAAGTCTTCATGTTGAATTTATTGTTTGGGGTGTAGGGTTATCTTAACAGGATTTATTTTTCTGACACTGTCAATTCTTAACTAGTTGTGTGACCTTGTTGGTCTTTCAGTATCCTGGTTTCAAAGAGTAACATTTAGGTGTTCCCACCATCAACTATCTGTAAATTAAAGTCGTTTTCCTAGTCACTATTAGTCTAGCTGATTTGTGGGAATTGTGGGTAAAACTCCAGTGGAGCCGAAAACTTGTTCCAGCAGATAGCCCACACTGGCCCTGCTCACTGGTTCTCTAACTGTAATTCCCACTGAGCACTTGACCTTGGGGAAGTCAGTCGGTTTCCCTGGGACTCAGGTTCACCTCCCACAAAGCCTCAGCTTAGCCTTTGTTTGAAAATCCTTTTGAGATGCTCCGATGGGAGGAATTCTTTGCTCTGCAAAGTCTACCATTTCGAATACTTCCTCCGGACCTTCTTGTCCCTCTCCTTGCAACCCCACCCACAAAAAATCCCTCCATTTTTTTTTAAAGTGAAAAGAACAACTAAGACTAGCTAAAATGCATATAATGCCCCCATGCATCCAAACAAACAGTCCTTCATTTTATATTGCACTTAAAAACTCCGCAAAAACCGCAGCTGAATAAAATCTTCTTCCCAAACACTGGATTAAAAAACCTGTTTGCTGTGTGCTGGGCAAAAGTGGTTGTTTAATGATTCTTAACCACTTTGAGAAAAGTAAGTCAATTTGGAAAGTTACTCAAACTCTACAGTTTTGCATTGAGTTGCAAATGCTAAAAGCAACAATCTAGATTGTTCTCTTTTTCTTGGAATAGCAGTTCAGAGGTGAAAAGCTCAGAGAGCAATGGGAGTTTGTATTTTTTTGCTTACCTCTCTTTTGTGGCTTGCAGAATATCAGGTTTCTTTGTTCCCAGCTTAATAAACAATGATACATCTATGGGAAATTTACTGACTTAAAATCTCTTTTATGTTAACTACAAGAACTCGCCTGCAATTTTGAGATCCTTGTTAAAAATGCTTTTAAACAGTAAACATCAGTAGATGTTTCCAATGACATTTTCTGCACTCCAGGGATTTTTTTTTGTAAGTCATTATAAGTAACATTTCAGCAAGATGCTGTCTTTAAAGAACTCATTGTGCTTTAAAGATTCTGTGATCAATCCTGAGATAATGCCTTTATTTATTTATTATTTTTTTGCTTAAAATAGGCATACTTAAATAAAACTGAGTCATTTAGAAAATTCTAGAACGTTAGCTTGGGAAGGACCTTGACATGTCTAGTAAACAATACCCCTGTCCTCATGTAGGGTTATACCTAGATCAACACAGGACACCAATACTGATGAGATTCAATTTGAGATTTAAAGATCTGGTCTACCATTTAATAGCTCTTCCTATATGTGGTCACTATGAGTTGGAATCGTTTTGATGGCAACAGGTTTGGTTTTTTGTTAACGGCAAATGTTTCGTTTAAGCTAACCCAAATCCCTCATGCTGTTTTGACTCATGATTGATTTCAGTATAATCTGAAAACTGATGACTGAGCCACTATTCTCTGTATAAAATTTTTTCTGATGATAATATATAAGAAACAGGGACACCACCTTCCTCTGCTTTCTAGGTAGTAAGTAATTCCATTTACTCTTCTAAACGACTTCAGATCGTTTAAGTCTTTCTGTTATTCGAATGGGAATCATCTCCAAATTACAGGGATTCTGCCTAACTGTAGACTGGAAGGAAACCCAGCACTATACGAAGTGTTACGTATGGCATCTGGCTTTGTGGCATCAACATTTTGGTGCTGTGCTTCTAACTTTTTTCAACATCACACAAGCCACAAAACTCTTAAGATCAGAAGAAAAAACTGCGGAAAGTGACAGAGCATAATATGAACATTAATAAATCCTTACAGTATTGCAAAAAAAGCATCCTACAAGCATAGAATAATGCAAGCATTATAAATTTGTCTCAAACCAGTCGACTAACAGGACCCCTCCCCAGATTTTTACAACTCTCTTCAAACCTTTTGAGTGTCAGTATGCCTAAACTCGTTGCCGTTGAGTTGATTCTGACTCATAGCAACCCTGTAGGACAGAGCAGAACTGCCCTGTAGGGTTTCCAAGAAGCACTTGGTGGATTTGAACTGCCGACCTTTTGGTTAGCAGCTGACCTCTTAATTACTGCACCACCAGGGCTTCCGATATGCCTAAAGGGACTGATAAAATATATCTCATTTTTCCTCATTAGATGTGTTTGGAAGACACTTGTGGAAGTTAGCTATTTAGAGGATTTCTGTGATTGGTCTTCCAGTTAAGATTATACATTCAACCATTATTTCCTGAGGGTACTGTGTCCTTGGGTGGCGCAAAGGGTTAGCATTCAGCTGCTAGCCGAAAAGTTGGTGGTTGGAGTCCACCTGGACTCGCCTCAGAAGAAAGACACCCAAAAAATCAGCCACCAGAAACCCTATGGAGCATAGTTCTACTCTGACACAGATGGGATCACCATGAGTTGGAATTGACTCCACAGCAACTAATTTGGTTTTGGTTTTACTATATACTGAGTGAATGTACTGTGTGGGACGATACAATCATAAGATTGAGCCTGTCCTCAAGGCACTCACCATCTCACCTGGGGAAATTAGACATCCACATGTGAAGAGTGACAAGAGAATGAGACAGGTGTGACTGAGTGCCATTGACATGGGCCAAACAGTGGGAGCTCTAGATCAGTGCTGTCCAATAGAAATACAATGCAAGCCATGTATTTAATTTCAAATGGTAGAGTAGTCACATTTAAAAAATACAAATAAACCGGTGAAATTTATATCATTTCAACACATAAACAATGTAAAATATTACTAATTAGATATTTTTTGGTGTTGTTGTACTAAATCTTTGAAATCCACCGTGCACCTTACATGTATAGCACATCTCAACTGGGACTCTTCACATTTCAAGTGCTCAACAGCCACACATGGTTAGTGGCTACGTATGGACAGTGCAGCTCTAGAGTTCGAAGGAGGCAGTGGATGGTGAGGTGGGGTAATCAAGAGGCTTAATGAGGATGTTGATCTTGGATAAAGGGAGAAAATGTCAAAAGACCATTCCATGGGATGTTGCTAGGGGAAGAAAACCGCATGAACAAAAGCAAAGGGTAGAGGTATTCAAGACGAATGTTCAGACAATGTAGACCCAGTTGCAAAGAGTTCGGGTTGATGGAGTAATTGGAGATGAAATTGGAAAAGCAGTTTGGGAACAGATCAAAAAGTTAATGCAAAAGCGTTGAGCTTTAGTCTTCCTAAAAACATGGCGAATTTCTGAACAGGAGTGCCATGAAAAAACAGCATTTTAGAAAGATTAACGTGGCATCAGGAGTCATGATAAGCGCCTGTCACACCTCGTTCAGTCTTGAAAATAATTCTGTGTGGAAGGAAATTCAATAATCCTATTTTACAAATCAGAAAACGAAGATTTATATGGTCTTGATTATATCTGAGCTCATTATTAAATAGGCTTTCTGATTTTATATATCAATCTCAGGAGCTGACCCAGAGAAACACATCCTTACCAAAGCAGGTTTCTGAGTGTAGAAGGCTCAGGGCCTGGTAAATACCTGAAGGCACCCGCTCACCCCTATTAAGGATCCCTGGTGGCACAGTGGTTAAGCATTCGGCCATAACTGAAACGTCCATTCGAACCCACCAGCTGCTCTTCAGTAGAAAGATGTGGCAGCCTGCTTCCATAAAGATTACAGCCTTGGAAACCCTATGGGGCAGCTCTCCTTTGTCCTGTAGGGTCACTGTGAGTGGGAATCGACTCGACAGCAATGAATTTTACCCACCCGACCCCCTACCCCCCGTTTAGGTGAGGCGTATGAAAGACAGTAATTTGACCAAGGCAGCAAACAAGCAGGGTTCAAGTCCAGCGGCCTAAGCC
Source organism: Trichechus manatus latirostris (assembly GCF_000243295.1). NCBI lineage: Eukaryota > Metazoa > Chordata > Mammalia > Sirenia > Trichechidae > Trichechus > Trichechus manatus. The sequence continues at coordinate 4,720,106 of NW_004443967.1, forward strand.
TAGTCTCTTAATCAGGTCCCCAGACTACTTGCCTGTCCCCACTCAACTTGATGCTCCTTTAGGATAAAGTCCTTGTTGTTTTACCTTTGAATCTCCAATACCTAGCACATTGCCAGGTGCATGGTAGGTACGCTCCATGTTCATTGACTGAATTAGATGGAATCAGAGAAGCAAGTTCTTGGCTTCTGCAGCAGGCGAGGCACCAAGTGCTAACAGGCCTGACTAGAACCGCACAGCAAGTCGATGGCCTCTAGTCCTCTCTTTCCTTTTGTAAATCCAGATTTTTACCAACATGCATAAAAAACAGAACCGCTAAGAAAAGTGCTCAGCCTCAAACCACAGCCTCTATGCGGCAGCCTCTGCTAATGTCACAGAAAACAGTGGGGTTGTTTTCCAAATATTTCTAAGAAGTGAGTTTGTTTTGAGAAACGGCACATAGACTGCTGGAATTCTGTACTTCAGCAACATAAATTCAGTGAGTGCGAAGGTGGTATATACTGTCTGAAAATGTACATCATTATTCTTTAAAAACAGGTATCTCGAGAAGGGAGAGTGTTGACATGTTGTGGGGTTGTTAACCAATGTCATAAAACAATATGTGTACTGCTGTTTCATGAGAAACTATTTGTTCTGTAAGCCTTCACCCGAAGTACAATAAAAAAAAAAAAAGTATCTCACTGAAATTGTTAAATAAGAGCCACATATTCCATTTTTATAGTTGTCAGCATGCAAAATACTTGATTTCTTTGTCACTTATTGTATTACATTCTAAATGGCAATTCTCTCCTTTCCAACTGGGAGGTCTAGAGCCATTTTTCTTACTAGACTCTATAGGAAAAAAACCCTTTTCCCTACCCCAGATGTTATCCCTGTATTCCAATAGTTAGCATAGCTTAAGAATCAGATTCTGTTTCATTAACAGATGTTTTAATTTTAAATTTTATCTCTGCATTTCTATACTGTAAGAAATGACAGTATATCCATTTTTGAAATCTATTTGGAGCCAACATCACAGCCCTCTCAAATGTTACCCGTCCCACTGCCACTTCAAATAAATTCATAGTGATCATTTCCAATCTTAACTCAGGAGATAAGAGTTCATGTTGAATCTTTAGCCCTTTCAAGGGAAATGATACGGATTCTTGACAAAGTATTAGGACTTTACCATGTGATTTTTATACTGTCTGTATGTTCTCAGTGATGCAGAATTCATTTTAAACAGCATTAAATTTTTTATTACATTGCCTGGGTCATTGTTTGCAAGAAACTCAGTGTTGAGGGCTCAAATTGGAAAGGTGGGGAGCAGTGCGGAGGCTGACTCGAGGAGACCTCCGCAGGAGACGGGAGGGGAAAGTACTACCTTCAGGCTTTTGTCTGACCCTTGGGTTTACACCTGGTGGTGCTCGGCTGCTAACTGGAAAGGTCGGTGGTTCGAACCCATCAGCCACACCCCTGGGAGAAAGATGTGGCAGTTGGCTTCCGTAAAGATTACAGCCTTGGAAACCCTATGGGCAGTTCTGCTTTGTCCTGTAGGGTTGCTGTGTGTCAGAATTGACTCGACAGCAATGGGTTGGGTTTATACACTCAGAAACCTGCTTTGGTAAGGATGCATTTCTCTAGGTCAGCTCCTTGGATTGCTATATAAAATCAGAAAGTCAATTTAATAATCTACAATGTAGCTGTCACATCCAGACAGTCTCTCTCTATACCCAGAAAAGATAATTATAATCAAAAGCTTGCTTAGCAAGTATGGATCAGGACAAGGGAAGTTGGTGGCAAAATTTAACATTGAGGGCAGCTGGCAAAGATTTACTGATTTACTGGAATGGCACTGGAAGTCTGCTGGCTAAGACTGACTCTACTTTCACCCCTAGTCGGGGGCTTGGGTGGGCACCAGCAACATCTGACTCTATGATTCTCCTTTTTCTGTCACCAACAGGCACTTCTTGCTCCTCTCCACCCCACCAGTCCCCAGAAGACACAGTCTTCCTTTTTATAAGTTAAGACAGCCAATCTGGTCACAGTCAAATCTTGTTGACCTGGCTGTCTCTTTACAAGGACAGCTCATCCCTGCTCTGATCCATCATTTCTGAGTTCATAATGGAGGGTTGGGAGTGGGGAAGATAATCTTGCGGCCTCCCTTCATCCCTGCAACACAGATACGGAAGCACATGCCCCGTATAAAAGCTCCTGGTTTGGTTTCAACATTATAGGAATCCAGGTATTTGATTCTGTTAATCTTGCTAACAGAAATAGCATTATTTTTGTCTCGTTTAATAATATAGCTCTTTTCCTCAAAATATATTAAATATATGTCTAGCTAGCTATTCAAATCTTGCTCTGATTTGCATGTCAGATGGATTTGAACTATAAGTGCATTTTCCTGGTGCTTATTGTAGAAACATCCTAGTTAAGTATGCCTCTGAAAACTGCCACCTTCTTTGGTCACCCTAGGCTGAAACTCTGGACATATGTCTAAGAGTTGAACCATGTTTATCTAGGGGGTGGGGAGGTGTAAATGTTTGTGAGGACAGTGAGGAATTCGAGTCACAACGTAACACATTTTAGATTACAAATGTAGGGCAGAGTTTGAAATTTGTGGCATAAAAGATGATTAAGTGATCAGGTGTTTCACTTCCAGCCAATGTAATAATATATTGTCACTTTACTGTATTACTAATCAATTTATAATAATTTATTCATTTATTTTACCTACTGTGTGTTGGGCCCGTAAACAGAGTATGGAGCCAACCATACATGGTCCTCAGTATCAGGCTGCTATACTTGCTTACGTTTCTTCCTCCCGCACTTTCCAGCCAATAGTAGCAACAAAGTAAACGAGTACTTCAAAGTATATTTATCAAAAATTAGAAATAACTGACTGTATGTCAGCCTAGTTTGGAGAAATGAGAAAAATATTTTATTCTTTTTTTAAGAGTGACCACACAGACACATACACACAAACTCACAAAACCTGTATATTGAAAATGCTAATGTTAATATTATATTTTTTAAGGCAAAATATGTGGCATAGGTCCATAAGCTCATATCTGAGGCCCTTTGTGTTTAGGATTTCAGAATTAATTGTTTGCATTTTAGGAAGGTAATGCGGCACACGTACTATGTGTGTGACATAACACCCTAAGCAGGGTCGAGGGCAGCGTCCCATAATCAAACATTAATGTCTCTACGGTGAAATCTATCATGATTATTCATACAAAGTGGATAAATGATGACTATAAATAGCCTCACACCAGTCAGGTCAGGTTTTGCTGCCAAATGAGTTCAAATCAGGTCAAGTTTACTGCCACGTGAGTTATGGAAAAACTCTCTTCAGAGCTTTCTGGATTGGAATTGAGAATAAGAAATTGTGGACCTGTATGATGGAATATTCCATTATAGAATGTCATCCTACTGTGTTAGAAAGGCAATGAAGCACACTTAAACTTACCAAATATGTTTGTCTTAGTTATCTACTGCTGCCATAATAGAAATACCACAAGTGGATAGCTTTAACAAAGAGATACTTATTCTCTCACAGTCTAGGAGGCTAGAAGTCTGAATTCAGGGTGCCAGCTCCAGGGGAAGGCTTTCTCTCTGTCTTTTGGCTCTGGGGGAAGGTCCTTGTCATCAGTCTTGCCCTGGTCTGGGAGCTTCTCAGCGCAGGGACCCCAGATCTAAAGGATGTATTTCCCTCCTGGTTCTTCATCCTTGGTGGCATGAGATTCCCCGTCTCTGTGCTCGCTTCTCTCTTTTATATCTCAAAAGAGATTGACTCAAGATACAGTCTAATCTTGTAGATTGAGTCCTGCCTCATTAACATAACTGCCTCTAATCCTGCCTCATTAACATCATAGAGGCAGTAGGATTTACAGATACATAGGAAAATCACATCAGATGACAAAATGGTGGACAATTATACAATACTGGGAATCATGGCCTAGCCAAGTTGACATACATTTTTAGGGGGACAATTCAATCCATAGAAATGTAGATCAATTAATTTATTACTAATATTATTTATAAATATTTGTAAAATAAGAAATTTACACAGTTATTTAAAGAATGACAATTACAGGGAGATTTTTCAATAACCTGAGGCTGTGTATTACTAGCAGATGTTAAGAATGACTGAAGGCATGATAGTGATTGGGAGTCAGCTTTTTTGGAAGTAATCAACGTGAGTCAATATATTTTACAGCCAATCCTCTGTTTCTCAGAGACAGCATTATCAGCTAGTATCCTTGACTCATATCTGACTGATTTCATAGAATTTCAGGATTAAAGTAAACCCTTAAAATCATTGTAGTTCAGCAACTTCTTAGAGCAAAGATTGTTCTTGTTCTTGGGTCACCAACCTCTTTAAGATTATTTAAAAAAAAGAAAAGGAAAGTAAAGGAAGAAAAAAAGGTTATGATCATCACTCCAGAAAGTTACACAAGCTGCTACAAGGGGAGAAGGTCACCATCTTTTTCAAAGGATCCATTGACCCCTCTGGTTAAAAACTCCTGCCTTAGATGCTTGCCATATTTTCAAGGAAAGCTAATATTTTCTAATTTCACAGTAATCTTAGTGTATAGGAGAGCTTCTTTATTTTAAGCCGCCTCATAAATTGATTGTGGTCATACAAAGTATGACTCAAGGGAAATTGGAAGTTGTCAAAAATGAAATGAAACACTTGAAGATTGATATTCTAGGCATTAATGAGCCGAAATGGACTGGTATTGGCCATTTTGAATTGAACGATCCTATGGTCTGCTTTGCAGGAGATGACAAATTGAAGAGGAACCGTGTCACATTCATTGTCAAAAAGAACATTTCGAAATCTATCCTGAAGTACAACGCTGTCAGTGATAGTATAATATCCATATGCCTACAAGGAATGCCAGTTAATACGACTATTATTCAAATTTACACGCCAGCTACTAAGGCCAAAGATGAAGAAGTTGAAGATTTTTACCAACTTCTGCAGTCTGAAATTGATCAAACATGCAATCAAGATGCATTGATAATTACTGGTGATTGGAATGCAAAAGTTGGAAACAAAGAAGAAGGTTCAGTAGTTGGAAAATGTGGCCTTGGTGATAGAAATAGCACCAGAGATAGCATGATAGAATTTTGCAAGACCAACAATTTATTCACTGCAAATACCATTTTTCAACAATGTGTAAATGGTGACTATGCTTGTGGACCTCACCAGATGGAATACACAGGAATCAAATCCACTACATTTGTAGAAAGGGACAATGGAGAAGCTCAGTATCATCAGTCAGAACAAGGCCAGGGGCTGACTGCAGAACAGACCATCAACTGCAAGTTCAAGTTGAAGCTGAAGAAAATTAGAACAAGTCCACGAAAGCCAAAGTACGACCTTGAGTATACCCACCAGAATTTAGAGACCATCTCAAGAAAAGTTTTGGCATATTGAACACTAATGACCAAGGACCAGACAAGTTGTGGGATGACATCAATGAAGAAAGCAAAAAGTCATTAAAAAGACAGGAAAGAAAAGAAAAAAAAAAGACCAAAATGGATTTCAGAAGAGACTCTGAAACTTGCTCTTGAACTAGAGTAGCTAAAGTGGGAGGAAGGAATGATGAAGTAAAAGAGCTGAACAGAAGATTTCGAAGGACATTTCGAGAAGACAAAGTAAAGTATTATAATGAAATGTGCAAAGACCTGGAGCTAGGAAAACAAAAGGAAAAAACATGCTCAGCGTTTCTCAAGCTGATAGAACTGAAGAAAAAATTCAAGCCTCGAATTGCAATTTTGAAGGATTCTATGGGCAAAAAATTGGACGACACAAGCAGCATCAAAAGAAAATGGAAGGAATATGCAGAGTCACTGTCCCCCCCCCCAAAAAAAATTGGTCAACGTTCAGCCATTTCAAGAGGCAGCATATGATCAAAAACAAGTGGTACTGAAGGAAGAAGTCCAAGCTGCTCTGAAGGCATTGGTGAAAAACAAGCCTCCAGGAATTGACAGAATACCAATTGAGATGTTTCAACAAATGGATGCAATGCTGGAAGGGCTCACTCATCTATGCCAAGAAATTTGGAAGACAGCTACCTGGCCAACCAACTGGAAGAGATTCGTATACATGCCTATTCCAAAGAAAGGTGATTCAACGGAATGCAGAAATTATCTAACAATATCATTAATAACACGTGCAGATAAAATTATGCTAAAGGTAATTCACAAATAGTTGCATCAGTACATCAACAGAGAACTGCCAGAAATTCGAGGCACATTCAGAAGAGAACGTAGAATGAGGGATATCATTGCTGATGTCAGATGGATCTTGGCTGAAAGCAAAGAATACCAGAAAGATGTTTACCTGTGTTTTATTAACTATGCAAAGGCATTCGACTGTGTGGATCATAACAAATTATGAAAAACATTTGTGAAGAATGGAAACTCCATAACACTTAATTGTGCTCATGCAGAACCTGAACATAGACCAAGAGGCAGCCATTCAAACAGATCAAGGGGATGCTTTGTGGTTTAAAGTCAGGAAAGGTGTGTGTCAGGGTTGTATCCTTTCACCATATTCAATCTGTATGCTGAACAAAGTACCTGAGAAGCTACATTATACGAAGAAGAACTCAGCATCAGGATTGGAGGAAGACTCATTAACAACCTGTGACAGGCAGATGACACAACCTGCTTGCTGAAAGTGAAGAGGGCTTGAAGCACTTACTGATAAAGGTCAAGGACTACAGCTTTCAGTATGGATTACACCTTAACATAGAGAAAACAAATCCTCACAGTTGAACCAATAAGCAACATCATAATAAATTGAGAAAATATTGAAGTTGTCAAGGATTTTCGTTTTCCTTGGATCCACAATTAATGCCCATGGAAGCAGTAGTCAAGAAATCAAACTAAGTAGTGCATTAGGCAAATCTGCTGCAAAAGACCACTTTCAAGTGTTAAAAAGCATAGATGTCACTTTAAGGACTAAGGTACACCTGACCCAAGCCATGGTATTTTCAATGGCCTCATATGCATGGGAAAGATGGACAGTGAATAAGGAAGACCAAAGAAGAGTTGATGCCTTTGAATTATGGTGTTGGCGAAGAACATTGAATATACCATGGACTGCCAGAAGAACAAACAAATCTGTCTTGGAAGAAGTACAGCTGGAATGCTCCTTAGAAGCAAGGATGGCGAGACTTCGTCTCACGCACTTTGGACATGTTATCAGACGGGACCAGTCCCTGGAGAAGGACATCATGCTTGGTAAAGTAGAGAGTCATAGAAAAAGAGGAAGACTCTCAACGAGATGGACTGACACAGTGGCTGCAACAATGGGCTCAGACATTGCAACGATTGTGAGGATGGCGCAGGACTGGGTAGTGTTTCGTTTCTGTTGTACATGGGGTTGCTATGAGTCAGAACCAGCTTGACGGCACCTAACAACAACATATGTCTCAGTGGCTTCTGTGACATTTATCTCAATTTATGATTTCCTATGCAATATTTATAAGATAAATATTTTTGAACTCATTGTGACCCTTTGCTTTATCTTAAAGGTTGAAAAGAGGAAAAGTGATGACATTTTTTTAGCTTTTTATATTTTTACATCCCAAATCATGCACAACTAAGAGGGTGGGGAAAAAAAAAAGAAAAAGAAATCCTCTAAGGAAAAGACATAAAACCTCCTACGAGTAAATGTATCAAACATCAATTTTTCAGTTTGACATTAACTGGGAAAGGAAATGAAGAAGTAAATTTTCGAAGTGTTGAGCTGTCACTGAGGAAAAGATTTATATTAGTCCCTAGCATCAAATCATGATTTAGATTTGTCAGTATTAGGCACACAATTTCTTTTCTTCGACATTTTTAGGGGTCTAATGAGGAGGTCCTGAGTGTGTTGCAGTCTACACTTCCTTCTGGATACTTATCTGAATGAACTGTTCATGAAGAGCAGCCTTTTCAATCTAAGTATCCGAAAGAGACCCACTCACTGACACCAGCACCTTAGCAGCCCCCCAGAAGGAGTACATGCCCTCACTGATCACATTTAAATGATTGGCTTCTGTTTGCATGAGAAATGAAGTGATCAGTGGTTCCTTCCAGGCATGGGGAGAGAAACTGTCCAGCAACCTCTTTTCATTTGTTGTTGTTAGATGCCGTCGAGTCGATTCCAACTCATAGCAACCCTATGTACAACAGAACGAAACACTGCCTGGTCCTGCATCATCCTCACAATTGTTGGCTATGTTCGAGTCCATTGTTGCAGCCACTATGTCAGTCCATGTCGCTGAGAGTCTTCCTCTTTTTCACTGACTCTGTACCAAGTATGATGTCCTTCTCTAGGGATTGATCCCTCTTGATAAAATGTCCAAAGTAAGCGAGACGAAATCTTGCCTTCCTTGCTTCTAAGGAACATTCTGGCTATACTTCCTTAAGACAGATTTGTTTGTTTTTCTGGCAGTCCATGGTATATTCAGTATTCTCTGCCAGCACCACATCAAATATATCAATTCTTCTTTGGCTTTCCTTTTTCACTGTCCAGCTTTTACATGTCTATAAGGTGATCGAAATTGAACTTAAAACTGTCTGAAGGGCCAGGGGCATCCCAGCTGAAATCTCACCCTGTAACTTGGCTTCTTCCAGCAGGTCACCACATTGTGTCACGTATGTAAAAGGAATCTGCAAGGAAAGACCAGGTAGGCCACCAAAGGCATGGCCAAGCCAAGATGACTGGCTCTGTGCCCATCACACACATACTCCTTATCATGGTCTGCAACTGGGCTTGGCTGGGCTCAGCCCAGAGCCTGGGTGATTGATGGAGAGCTCCTCCTTAGGTCAAGTGGCCAAGGGATGTGGAGGGCTTCCTTTCGCATTGTTACCTATGAGGCCCACTTCTTCTCCCCTCCCAGTAGGAGAAAAACTCTCAATTATAGTAATGAATGCATTTGGCGTATTCCTTTGTTACTATTCCGTGTCAAAAGTATACCATGAATATTGCAGAACACAAAATCTGATAGGAACTTGAAAACATGCTATGTGAAAGAAGCCAGACTCAAAAGGCCACATGTTGTATGATTCCATTTACATGAATTACCTCGAGTAGGCTAATCCATGGAGGCAGAAAGCAGGTAAGTGGTTGTCAGGGGCTGGGGGGAGGGGGAGAATGGGGAGTGACTGCTTAATAGGTATGGAATTTCCTTTCAGGATGATGGGATTGTTCTGGAAGTAGATAGCGGTGATGGCTACAGGTCATTGTGAGTGTACTAGATGCCACTGAATTGTGCACTTTAGAATGGTTACAATGGCCAGTCTTCTGTGTATTTTACCACAATAAAAAAGATCTAGTAGGGTTCTTTTCTACTGGTTTGCAATATATTTAGACAGACACAAACAAAACAAAATTTGAGGAAATAAAAATTGGGGAAAACATTTCAACAAAAGAGAAAGGGAAGGGAAGAAAAATTGCTGTGACTTTAAAAATATATATATTTTATTGGAGTTTAAAGCAAGCAAGGAAGAATCTTATTCTTAGCCAATGTTTTTTACAGATAAGGAAGTTTCCCTCGTCAGTAGAAACAACCTGGTCTTGGAGAGCAAATGTTGGGATTTGAGTCTGGTTCTGCCAGTTTCTTAGTCTCTCTGAATCTTAATTTCCATATCAATAAAATGGGAATGAAAATACCTAGTGGACAGGTGTAAAATGATAAGCTCCCCAAAATATCACCAGACAACTTGTTGATACAGCAAAGCCAAATTTATTAGAACTCACTATGGTAAGGGAGGAGCCCTGGTGGCTCAGTGGTTAAGAGCTCGGCTGCTAATCAAAAAGCCGGCAGTTTGGATCCACCAGCCACTCGTTGGAAACCCTATAGGGTAGTTCTACTCTCTCCTATAGGGTCGCTGTGAGTCAGAATCGACTCGATGGCATCCCGTTCAACAGGTGTGGTAAAGGAGAGCACCACCTTGACAAAGTCTAAGTTGTGTCGAGGGAAGGAGTCGAAATAGGTACTTACAGGGTTTTAGGGCCTGGGCTCCAGTGATTTACGGCAGGTCTTTCAAGGTGGAACTGCTTGAGATTGGGCAGAGTCTGTAACATAATAGCATAGGATTGGTGGGCAGAGCCAGACAAGGTCTTGCAGCAATTCCTGACAATTAAACTGTTGTTTGAAAAGGAAGCCGTTTGCCCATTGCCTCAGATAACTTGATTTGCAGGAATTTCCTGAAGCAAAGTATGCAGTTATTTTTTGGTTTACAGGCTTTATCATTTCTGGGGAAAGGGCTCCTGGAACGAACACCTGGGTCATGTTGACACGGGTGATGTCCGTTCCACGTCCTAAGAGCACTGTCGTGTTTGATGCAGGTGGTCACAGTTCTCAGAGGTGTCACGTGTCAAGCACATAGTTCAATGCCCGAGCGTGCCAGACCCAAAAAACCCTTCATCTTCTCCCAGTCTCACCACCATTCCCACTAAAAACTTGCTCCTAAATAGTGAATCACAGCAGAACTAGAACCAGGTCTTCTGGCATGCAGTCCAGAACATTTTCCACCACCCTACCGTTGGATTTGGCTCCACTTCTTCTGGCATTGGAGTCCCTGGGTGGTGCAAACGGTTTGAGCACTTGGTTGCTAACCAAAAGGTTGGAGTCTACCCAAAGACACCTCAGAAGAAAGACCTGGCAGTCTACTTCCAAAAAATCAGCCATTGAAAACCCTATGGAGCACAGTTCTACTCTGACACACATGGGGTCACCATGAGCCAGAGTCAACTTGATGGTGACTGGTTACTGGTCTTCTGGAATAGGCAGGTCATTTCAGCTACAGTAAAAAGCCCCAGGTCTTTACAAAGAAGCAGCACAGCTGAGTGGTGACATTGCTGACAGACCTAGGTCCTGTTTCTCCATCCCTTGATCAGGGACCCTAGGCCAGTTATTTACCTCTTGAAGCCTCACTTCCTCATCTGTAAAATGAAGAAGATAATGCTTAGCACTCAGTAAGTATTTGTGCTTAACACTTAAAACACATTCAGCCAGTCATAAAAATTAAGTAAATAAATTTGTGTTCCCATATCCTAATTAATTTTTTTCTAACAATGGACATAGATGCAGTTTTTGATTTTGTTTACTTTTGTTTTCACTTACCCCTTATCTTCTGGGCGGACCTAGGGTGTGGCTTTCCAGATGCTGATCCACGGAAGAATGTGCGATCCTAGGGGAAAGGATGGTCTTGAGGGATTCACAGATTAACAGAACAAAAGGTTCGCATTGTTTAAATAGGCAGCCCAGAGTGAAGTTTGATGATCTGAACTGATCAAGCTTCAATTCTCTTACTGCTCAGCCCTTCTCTTCTATGACTTCTAACACCCCTGTGGCAGAGCTGATGATGTTTTTTTAGCTGCTCCTTTTCAACCTGTCCTACTGCCTAGGAGTCAAATACAACAGTTTTTGTTTCAGCATTTGTATGTATAAACTAGAAATTTGTCTGATCTGTATAGACTGCTTCACATCCACGTGGCAGGTAAGTCCATGATATGAGAATATGGTGAATAATTCTGATCCTGGACACATCAAATGGAGGCGTCAGAAAAGGCCCTTGAACTAGGCATTGAGACATAAATTGGTCCTAATGTCCTCTGCCCCAAGGAAGTTTCGGGGAGTAATTTTATATCTCTTAATGAGCCCTGGTGGCACAGTAGTTAAAAGCTCGGCTGCTAACCAAAAGGGCAGCAGTTCGAATCCAGCAGCCACTCCTTGGAAACCCTTGGGGGCAGTTCTACTGTGTCCTGTGGGGTCGCTGTGAGTCGGAATCGACTCGACAGCACACATCAGCAACAACCAAGAATTTTGGACTTAATTCTATAGGGAAGAGAAATACATTGAAAGTTTTAAGTAAATGAATGCCTGAGTCAGATTTTAGTTTATCAGTGCATTCCATGGTTATGGGCGGATGGACTGGGGGAAAAAGAACAGGAGAAAGGGAGAGTAGTTAAGTGAGTACAGGTGACAAGAGAGGCCATCGACTGGGAAAAGGAGGCAGGTGTAGGAGCAGGATTTGTTGGAGCAAGTTCCCCATCAACAGAGTTAGATGTGTGGTTTGAGGTCCTGGAGCTTGATGTGGACATGCAGGGAGAGAGAGGCGTCCACCAAGCAGGGACGGATTACCCAGTAAGCAAGCTGTGCACGGGCTTACTTGTGCTTAAAAACAGGTGAAACTATGCACTACAGATTAGTAAGTAAGCACAAGTAAGCTTGTGCATACCTTGCTCACTGGGTAATCTGCCCCTGCCACCAAGAACCCAGGAAGATAGATTTGTGGCTCAGAGCAGGGCTAGAGAGAGAGACATGGGCATTGTTGGTCCACCACTAAGGAGAAGTTAGAAGTGAAAACTTTTGACGGTAACGAAAGAAGAAAGAGGTAATGATGAAGAGGGGAGACGGGACTGAGAACGGTCGTTTCTGTACTTTACCTTAGGCTGTTTTTCAAGATGACGATATTTGTTATATCTTCAAGGAGAAACATCTCTTCTTTATAGTAAATTCAGACATTATATAATAACAGATAAGAAAAGGATAGACTTCAGTATTATTAAATATATACATATGTATGCATATGTGTAGGAGACCTAGTGGCATGACAAGAGAAAGACCTGGTGATCTGCTCCCATAAAGATTACAGCCTAGAAAACCCTGTGGGGCTGTTCTACTCTGTCACATGGGGTTGCTATGCGTCAAAATTGACTCAACAGCACCCATCAACAACAATATGCATATGTGTGAGGTGTCTGCCTATTTATCTATCCATCCATCCTTATTCTAGAAAAAGATGATGCATCAGCTTCAAGCCAGGTGCCTGTCCCAAGAACAGCCAGGAAAGGTTATGTCTTCATCCCTTAGTTTTAGCTTGCTGTCCTCATATGCTCAGTGATTGCAGGACTTGCCCCCACATCATTGAAAGAATGTGTCTGGCACCAAGGACTTGGTATCAGGCGGACAACATATTTCTTACTTTAGAAGTGCAACTGTTAGAATAAAGAGCCTGAGAACCGGAACTTGTGCCAGAAATAGCAGGGTAAATTCACCCACTTCCAAGAAGGTCACTCTGTTTCAGAACAGGGTGCGGGCAGATTGAAGCAGATTCTTGGCACTGCCATAGCTCTGTCTGCCTGTTGCATAACTTACGGCTCTTAGATCCCTTGATTGAGAGTGCTGGTGTTGACCTGGCATTTTCTGTTCCCCTCTATTATACCGGTTTCCAGCTATGTCAAAATAATCACTATTATCAGGTGACCTTCCTTGGTAAGTCAGTCCTCTTCTATTTTTAACAGCTACCTGTTGAGAATTCTAATTTAATGAACAGTTATAAACTAAGAGCTGTCATCTGCCAGGTTTTAAATGTTTGTTAAAAAGAAGTCCCAGACATGTAGTCATTAGACTAAAGAAAATCATAAACAATAGGAAAGACATTCAACAGCAGGGGATGTTAATTACATCTGAATTCATTACTAAACCGAAACTTGGGACAAAAGGGCCACCCAAACCAAACCAAACCCATGGCCATCCAGTAGATTCCGACTCATAGCAACCCTATAGAGCAGAGTAGAACTGCTCCATTGGGTTTCCAAGGAGCAGCTGGTGGATTTGAACTGCCGACCTTTTGATTAATAGCCGAACACTTAACCACTGTGCCACCAGGGCTCCAGCCAGTGTCAAGTCAAAGAAATGGAGAGTTATTACCCTTAACAGAAGAGGTTCTACTAACCTATACGAAAATACACCCCCATGGACTCCCCGTTCATGTTAATAAACTATAGCAGTGCTCTTTTTCCTAGAGTTAAAAAAAAAAAAAAAAACCATTGCCTTCGAGTCAGTTCCCATTCATAGAGACCCTGTCCTAAAGTAGAATTGGAAAAATAGGATAGTATCTCAGGACTAATGCATAATGCAGGAAAATGCTTTGAAATGATAGCTAACCTATTTTTAGTTTTTCTTATTTTATTTAGTACTATGCTGAATGCTGTAATGGATTTATTCACCTGATCTATGAGAGAACACTGTGAGATGGGTACTGTATTGTTACATTTTTGCTCCCATTGCCATCAAGTCAATTCTGACTCTTAGAGACCCTACAGGACAGAGTGGAACTGCCAGATAAGGTTTCCAAGGGGCACCTGATGGATTCGAATTGTGGACCTTTTGGTTAGCAGCCATAGCTTTTAACCACTATGCCACCAGGGTTTCCATTTTCTATTCAGGGCACCCAAAATGCCCTTTTATGAAAACTGTAGTAGGATGTCACCTCCCCACTCCACTGCTGTGCTCTCTCGTTCATGCCGTGCTTTGGCAGTGGGTGGTGACAACTTGGGTTTCAGTCAAGGGAGTAACTCTCCAAAGCATCCACAGGTTGGTGAGTGAACGTTTCGATTTATTAGATGGCCCCATTTTCTGTGACTCAGCACTGTGTGGTGATGCCCTGGGTAATTGTAGCTACTCAAGATGTACAAAGGTGCATGATCCAAGGGAATTTCTACATACCATCTATTAAAGATCACATTTTTAAGGCACTTTTAACATTAGTAGCATCACTCCTTCTATTTACATCCAACTTCCTTTCAGGCCCATGACTTTTTTCCGTTTCTCATGCATGAAGGCACACATGCTTTGCTTTCTGAGCTATAACCTGTGTGGCTCACTTCCACGGTGTACCCCTACAGTATTTTTCCACTATTTCTCCTCATTTAGGGAAATTCAAACCTCCACGTGCACGGAGCATGGTTGGGTATTGCATTCAATTGAGCAGAAGACCTTTAAATAGCAGCCCCGGTACATTGGATTACACCTCATTAACAACGCCTGAGAGACAGGGTAGAGTCCTGGCTAATTGACGATCACGCTGAAATAAATATAGAAGATCTCCAAAATTCTAATAGCTAAGTATTTATTGAAGCCTATCTCTATGCCTGTGCTAAATACTAAAGTACAAAAAACAATTTTCAAAGAACTTACCTCCTGATTGCACCTCAAAGAATAACTAGAGGATAATAAGATATTACTGGTAATCAATTGTTAAAATGTGCAGAATGTGATTCAATATAAAGGGAGTCACTATTGGTTAAAATTCAAGCAAAAGTCCATAATTTTAAGCTATGATATCAGGCTAAAGCCATCAGTTGGCATTTTCTTGCTGATATCTAGGTTTTTTTTTTTTTAAACCTCATTTTAACATCTTTGAAATATTTAATAAGAAATGCAGTCAAGTATGGTCACAAATGGCACTTTTTGTTGCAAATAAAAACTGTTTTCCCATTACTTAGTTGCTCCTTAGATGTAATTTCAAAAATGAATCATCGAGGATTGTGATGTTCTTTGGATTCTACTTTTGAAATCCAAATAGTAACATCCCCCTCTACTTCCTTCCCCTGTAATGCACCCACTGTGAGCCCCCATGCCACAGAAAGGATTCTCAAGAAAACACTTCATAAACTTTACAGCCAACATCGGACTTTAAAGAAGAGAAGACAAGTGTAGCTGGGTGAGGACTGTGCACAGAGGCCTTCTAAATTCCTTTTTCAGTTTTTAGTGGTGCAGATAAGTTTTTCCATGGAGCAGTCCAATCTCTGTTGCTGCAAGATCTTTTTTTTTAAACAAGTCAGTAAACTAACTGGAACTTGTGTCCCATCTGGTGACTCTGTATAAATGGGTGCAAATTTAACTTGACACATTAATTTCTTTCTAGAAAACAATTTATATTTGTAGAATCATGGAATTCCAGAGTTGGAAAGGGCCAAATTGGCATCCAATCTCGTGCTTCAATTGTTCTTTTCAAAAGAAATCTATTTTCCAGATTAGCTATGCTAAAGTCAGATATTTTGCATGTCCTCTGCCCCATTTGTGGTGGTTGTTGGCTACTATGGAGTTGGCCCCTGATTCACAGTGACCCCATGCAAAACAGGATGATCGCTGCCCGGTCCTGTGCCATCCCCATGACTGACTGCAGATTGGACCATTGTGATCCATAGGGTTTTCATTGACTGATTTTCGGAAGTAGATTGCCATACCTTTCTTCCTAGGCTGTTTTAGTCTGGAAGCTCCACTGAAGCCTGTTCAGCATCACAGCAACACACAAGCCTCCACTGACAGATGGGTGGTGATTGCTCGTGAGGTGCACTGGCCACGAATCGAACTCTGATCTCCCTTACCATGTGAGAATTCTACCAGCCACTTCCCTGTCTGTCCCAGTGAAGCAGTTCACCGTGAACATTGCCTCACTGGTGATAATTCTTGCTGGGCACTGTGGCTAGATTCTGAGCGATGAGCATGTAGTTTCTGAGACGTAGAGGCTTTCATTAATTTTTTTCTATATTAAAAAAAATAGGCCAGTATTATTATTTCCATCTTTCATAGAAAGAGACTGAGACCCAGAGATACCAAGAGAGCAGAGCATGAATCCTGGCCAGTCAGGTTCCAAAGCCTACACTCTCTCCCACATCACACTTGTAGGATGTTTCTGACAAGCCCGAGAAAGAATGAGAAAAAGAAGAAGAAAAAAATAAACTTTTAAAAAGAGATTGAAGTAAATTGCTAATAAGGGGGACTAGAAGCTGATTTTTGGGGTCATCCAAAAGCTTCAGGATTCTCTGTATTTCTAGTTTTCTTTTCTATAGACTTGAAATTCTCAGTGTGTTCGTCGTTTTATCATAATCTCCTCTAAATATACGCAGATTTGAAAAGCCCTCTGCCAGCCACCCATGAAACAGGATGAGTAGTTCAAATCACAGAGCTGGAAACCCGACCAGAAAAGAATAAAAAACGTGAGCTGGCAGAGCCATAACAGGTCGGAAAGGCTTAAAGCCAGGAGCAGTAGCTGAGAGGCTGTGAGAATTCGTCCCAGCAGACAAGTGCTCAGAAGATGGAGGAGGCTAAGACAAGCAGATTGCTGTGAGTAGGAGACCAGGGAGGGAGTAAATCTGGGGTGTTTGAAAGAAAATCTTTCACCAGCCCAGTGACCAAGAGAATTAAGAGTCTTGGTTTAAGATGCAGACAGGAGCAAAGAAGAGAAATCTAATGTCGGGATAAAGGCCTGATCAGCAAGTTAAGCTGAATCAAGGTGGACTGATTATGGTAGAACTGTATTTGTAATTACCTCCCTGTATTTAGCTTGTATTCCCAAATCTTACACATAGGGCAGTACAGTATTTTTTTTTACAATGAACTGTTACGTTGATTATGCAGAAAACATTGTGGAGGAGGGATCCCAAAGAGGCAGAAGGGAGTGTAACAGCAATGAAGGACAGAACCAAGACCACGGGTGATGGCAACCAGACGTTAGCAGGAGGGTCCTGTGTGGGGAACTCTGGCTCATTTTCACCCATGAATTAAATCGAAGGACCTTACACAAAGGGTCAGATTTTATTTCCTATCTTTGGAGTGCATGTATGTTTTCCTTCAGATGGCGGCTGCTACATTCGTGGTTGGCATATCATTCACCGAGTTCCGTTGAGTGCAGTTGGGTTTGCCTTTTCCTTAAAATGTCATATTTAATTAAAAAGAAAAGTAGAAAGAATACAAAAGTAAAGATAATAATAAACAGACATCTGTATACCAACCACCTACTAGAACTAATACTAACATTTGGCCATATTTGCTTCAGATTCTTTTAAAAGAAACCCAAGAAAGATAAAGTTGAAGCACGTGATTAATATAATTGACGTCATTAAGCTTTACACATGAAAAACGTTACATTGGCAAATGTTATTTTGTATGCATTTTTACAATAATTTGAAAAAAGTAATTAAAAAGAAAAAAAAAGATACAGTTGAAGCCTTTTGGTTTCCTAGCCAGCATCATTCTCCTGTCTCCCACCTTCATGGATGTAGTAGGCATCCTTTTCCGTGGTTTTATACCTGTTCTAACTATAAACACATAGGTACATCATAGAATATTATCTTGCTACTTTAAAACTGTTACCTAACCAGCATCATCCTGTAGGTACCAATCTACAACTTGCTTTTTTTCTGCCAATCTGTCTCTGAGATTCAGCATTGTCTGTCTTACAGTCTCAGTGACCACTGGTTTGGAGATCCACTTTAAAGAAGGATAACACCTATTTTGGAGCAAGTGTTCCTATTAGATAATGAAAGATTAAAATGGTGATTATTATGGACAAAAGAAAGACATTAGAAGCACTCAGCTGCACCTCACAGGCTATCATGAGGATCTCTGATCTACCTAATTAAAAAGCACAGCATGTTAAAAATTGCAATGGGTATAATCAACCTAGATACTTTTGTTTTTATTTCATGGGGGCATTTTATTCAAATGCAAGTGCTTTGAAGATGAAAAGCACGTTTTTTTTTTTCCTCCCGGAATCAAATCATTTCATCCTTCGACCCACAAAATTCATTAAAGTAGAAAAAAGTAAATACTTCTTTTCTTCCCTTTTTATGGAGTTTCAGCTTACTTATGTTGGGGCTGGCTTCAATTTTTTATCCTTCTTTCTTGATACAGTTTGTAATTACACTACATTGAGAGAGATTATTTTTTCCATCCCTTAAATCATGCAGAGTAGTGGTCTGGAGGAAGAACCCAACCTTATTTTTTTCTTGCGGTTTCATCTCATTATTTCATTGCATGGCAATATTTTTTGAAAGACCTCATGTCCATTCACCAGCATCATACATCATGCAGCCTTGAATCTCACACCTAAAATCGTTATTCTTGGCAGCACAGTGGGGATACAAAAGAGAAAGAAAAACCCATTGCCCTCAAGTCAATTCCAACTCATAGCAACCCTATAGGACAGAGTAGAACTGCATAACAACTTTTTTGGAGTCTCGAGGTCTGTGATGTAAACACCCATGTTTGTTTTTCAAAGGTTTTCATAATCCATTGTATAAATATACATATTTACATAATTTCCAAAACATGTACTTTGAAGCCACAATCCTTCCAGCATTATCTATTAGGAACCAGTTTTATGTAAATGTGGGATTTACGAGCTTGAATTCCAGCACTTCACTATATTTTCACATTTTGTGAGAGCTGAAACTCAGAGGACAGACTTACCCCATCTTGCTTCAAGAAAACATCTGAGGCATGTCATCCATTTTCAGGGGAAGAAGACTCCAGAGTTTTGATAAGCATGACCTTTGGAATTATACTAGAGCAGGAACTGAAGTGAAATAAGTATTTGTGGGCACTGAAGTTTAAACTTGTCGTTCTAAAGAGCGTTCCGCATTTTGTTCTATGATCCACTTTTTATTTTGGTCCCTCACTTGGGTATTTCAGTGGTCATCAACAGGGAAAACACACACAGCTCACTGGGAATATTGAGGGTATTTCCTGTGTTCAAGTGGTCTTGGTCTGGCTTGTCTACTCTAGCTTGTCATCTTCTTGGGCAGATGAGCTTAGAGAGAAGGGACTGACAACAGATTGCTTGCTCTGGGTTTGGCTTGCCTTTGGCTTGCCTAGGGAGCAGCTGAACATGACCTCTCTGGGTATTTCCAGCTTCAAGTGCCACTGTGGCTGAAACCAAAGAACAAGAAGAGTCAGAGACCCTTTAGACCAAGCCCTCTGCCTGGGCTTTGAGAAGACATTTTGCCATTATAAATTTTCTCCCAAGAAGAACACTTTTTGTATTTTTGCTTCAACTATCTAGGTCACTTGGTATGTTCTAAGGTTTCCAATATGACAGAAGAGTTTTCTCTTGACCTTTGCTTAAAAAAAATTGTTGACACGTCAGTTTTGACTCATGGTGACCCCATGTGGTACAGAGTACTGAGTTTTCTTAGCTGTAGTCTTTACAGCAGCAGATCACCAGGCCTTTCTTCTGTGGTGCTGTTGGATGGGTTTGTACCACCAATCTTGATGGACTTTCATTTTTTACTATATTGAAATTATTTTATTACTTTTGTGCATTACTTTTTATTGTTGCTTATCTCATTACAACTTGTTTTACTAATGTTTTATCTGCTTTTCATCTTTTAGAGAACTTAAATAGAGGACAGTAAGGGGAAGAAAGAAAGTTTCAAACAAGAGGGGCTAAATGCCATTTGTCCCTCTGTGAGCCATGCTCAGTCCTTCCCTGCCTGTCAGGAGACCTCTCATTTGAGCTCCAGATGGTCTGCTTGACTTGAAGACAGCCCTCTGTGAGAAGTCTTGAATCTCACACCTAAAATCGTTATTCTTGGCAGCACAGTGGGGATACAAAAGAAAAAGAAAAACCCATTGCCCTCAAGTCAATTCCAACTCATAGCAACCCTATAGGACAGAGTAGAACTGCTCCATAGGGTTTCCAAGGTAGATTCAAACTGCCAACCTTTTGGTTTGCAGCCGAGCTCTTAACTACTGTGCTACCAGGGCTCCAGTAGGGATACTGGCTAAAAGATTGCCTCTTGGGAGCTGTATTCCCAGCCCCAAAGATAGCTTAGAGAGCCTGCGGCACACTTTTATCTCAGGATGAGTAAGCTTACCAATTGAAATTCTTGTGTTCTCATATGCATAACTCTCACACTAAGGTGATTCAGAGGAACACTGGACATTGTCCTTTTGTCCCTCTAGATCCACTGTCCTCTCTTCTCCTTTCATCCAGATCCGCCCTTTCAAAATGCATGTTATCGAACCAGAAAAGGACCAGAGCCTCTGGTTCCTTGGTACCTACATCATCATCATGAAACATTATTAAACACCTGCTCTTTGTAGGACCCCGACAATACAGAGAAGTGTAAAATATAATTCCTACCCCAAAAGTGTCTCTAGAAGGGTTGTGACTACAAGACATGCATGTATTTGCATGAAATGAATGAATAAATAGCTTTAAAGAGAATTATAGGAAGTGTCCACTCAATGGTGCAAGAAATCAATACTGCAGGAGTTCAGGAAAGGGAGAGAAGACGGTGGCCTGTGGTAGAGAGAAATGATCTCACTGAAAAGGTGGGACTCGGGCTGTCCTTTGAGGGAATGGCAAGAATGAGATTAAGAGCAGAGCCACTGGTGGGTTCTAACCGCCAGCTTTTCAGCTAGCAGGCAAGTGCTTAACCATTGAACCACCTCTAGCCCCTGGCAGTCACAGATCTGTTTTCTGTCCCTACAATTTTGCCTTTTCCAGAATGTCATATAAATGAAATCATACATCATGCAGCCTTTGACTCTGGTTTCTTTCACTTAACAAATGTTTTGAGGTTCATAGTAACCACTGGTATACCTGAGGTTAACATATTCAAGACCCTCAGCCCGTCACTTCCCATGATAAACTCCCATTGCTAACTTAATGTATTTGGCCCTCCTCTCATCTGAGTAATTGTCCAATCACTGAGGTTTTCCTTTGTGACTGAGTTCATCTTAGCAGTGAGACTTCGTATTACCAAACTTGGCACAAAGTAAGTTTTTATGTTTGAATCATAAATCCTTGAAGATGGTTACAGTTTATTAAGCAGGAAGTCACTCAAGCTCTCTGCATCTCAGTTCGTCTAATGTGAAATAAGAGAATTAGGCTAATGGTTGAGGCCCCTTCAAGTTCTCACCTGCTCCGATTCCGACAGAGACGGTAGGATGCCGCTGCTATCTAGCAACACAGTGAAGCTTCCCTGTACCATTTGTTGGCACCTCTGGGTGAGCTCAAACCGCCAGCCTTTAGGTTAGCAACCAAGCACATAAACCCTTTGTGACTCTCAGGGACTCCCATACTGGAGTGGGGTGGGTCTTAATCCAATCCAGGTGGTATCCCTATAAAAGAAGAGAAACAAAAAGTGGGGCAGAGGGAGAAGAACCGTCCAACCATGAAGTTATCAGGTGACAATGGAATTATGCTGTATTGGCAAGGCAAGGAATGCCTAGGGCTACCAGAAGCTAAGACGAGAAAGGATATTCCCCTGGAGACTTCAGAGAGAACATGACCCTCCCGACACCCTAAATTTGGACTCCTAGCCTCCAAAACTGTGAGATAATAAATTTCTGTTCTTAGAAGCCACCCACTTTGTGGTACTTTGTAAGGCAGCCCTGGGACCCTCGTGTACTCCCTCAGCGTGAACTGACAAATAAGTGTTCTCCATGGCCAACTGGGGGTCTCCCCCGCCTCAGTTCATCCAGGCCACCTTGCATGATCACACCGCTATTCATTGAGATGTTTAGGCTTAGGTTCTCACTCCTTAATTAGTCAGTGGGCAGTTTACCTGTCATAAATTATGGCGTTCAGGCCTCCCTCTGAAGAGATTCCAGCCACAGACTTAAAAGTGATGGTTCTCTAGTGTTTCCAGCTCACGGAAACATCCGGTTTACTGTAATCAAATACTCCTTCCCCCACCCCCCATTGCCCACAGCTCCTGCCAGCCCCAGTCACCAGAAGGTGGCAATAACTCTGTTTCCCTTTCAATCTGAGGTCAACTGCAAGCCAGTGACCTGAAGAGAGGTCACCACCTTGTGTTAGAGGCCCCAGGCGTTCAGCTCCCTGTGGAAAGCATTATATTTTAAGAACCAGAGCAAACTGTCATTGCAATAACAGTTCTATAACTCAGAATGAAACTTCATCACAAAACAGTGCCCGCTGGAAAGGACAGGAATAAGGGGTTGGCCTTCTTAACTTTGTGGCCAGCCAGATTCAGATCAGGCTGTCTCCACCGAACTTCTGAGAAAAAAATGACACATGAAAATTCCTCTGTGTGTCTCAGTACTTTCGTGGATGATGTTGAATGTTTTGCAGGACATGATAATGGAGAAATAGTGTGCTAAGTGAGCTGTTATTTAAACTGTGCTTATGAAAGACTAGGAAAAAGAGATTTTTCTTTTCAGTCACAGATGGGGTGTTTTTAATGGTCCTATCAGTGTTGTGGAGCCCTGGTGGCACAGTGGTTAAGAGCTACAGCTGCTAACCAAAAGGTCAGCAGTTTGAATCCACCAGCTGCTCCTTGGAAACCCTATGGGGCAATTCTGCTCTGTCCTATAGGGTTGCTATGAGTTGGAATCAACTTGACAGCAGTGGGGTTTTTCGTGTTTTTGTCAGTATTGCTGCAGTAGACCTTTTTAAAATCTTAAAAAGGAAAGATGTTACTTTAATGACTCAGGTGCGCCTGATCCAAGCCATGGTATTTTCAGTCACCTCATACACACGCGAAAGCTGGACAGTAAAAAGGAAGATCGAAGAAGAATTGACACATTTGAATTGTGGCATTGGTGAAGAATATTGAATATACCATGGACTGCCAGAAGAACCAACAAATCTGTCTTGGAGGAAGTACAGCCAGAATGCTGCTTAGAAGCAAGAATGGCAGGACTTCATCTTGCTTGCTTTGGACGTGTTATCAGGAGGGACCAATCCCTGAAAAAGGGTATCATGCTTGGTAAAGTAGAGTCAGCAAAAAAGAGGAGGACCCTCAAGGAGATGGACTGAGGTAGTGACAGTAACAATGAGCTCGAACATACCTGCTATTGTAAGGATGGCACAGGACTGAGTAACATTTCGTTTGTTATACGTAGGGTCTCTCTGCGTGCCAACTCAACACAACATAACAACAACAACATCAGTGTTGCCCTTTTTAGTTACTCAAGAAGACAGGAAATTAATTTGACCTAGAAACAAAGTTGTCATATAGGGGGAGTGAACTTCGTGCTTCCTGACACTTTGACATAAAACTCTGAGTAAAAAATATTAAAGTTGAATGATGTTATTTTGAGAAACAGTTACTGGTATTGCTTTCAACTGTTCTTCCTACCTTCACTCTCTTCCGACTTCAATCTACCCTGCATATTAAATTAATCTTCCTAAAATACTCCTGTCATATCCCTGGATTCATTGCTCATGAATCAACAATGGCAGCCAGTAATATAATTGCAAAGAATCGGTGTCTTGGAGAGCTGAAGGAGCCTTAGTCATTTAATCCAAGCTCCTTATCTGCCAAGTGATGAAGGTCCAGAAAAGGTGGTTTACCCATGGTTATTCAGCTAGTATTAGCAGGGATCAGAACTAGAACTAGAGCATTTTTTTTTTCCTGCCTTAACTCCCCTGATAAAATTTCAAAGCACAATTTGACTGCAGATTCCTACAGAACATCATTTCTCTGCGTGAGTTCCCAGTGCCACCTCAGTGCTGTACACAGACCTTACCCATCCATCCTCCAGCCCTTGGTCCATCCTGTGCCTTCAACCAGAGAACTCTGGCCCTTCCCTTCCGCTGCTTTCTCCACCCTCCTTCTGGATGAAGCCTAGCCCCATGACTGTAATGCTTCCTTTCCCAACTCCTTTTGTACTCATTGTCTATGCTTAATGATTTAGCCTTCAGTCACATGCCATTTTGTCTACTGGGTCTTTTCATCTTAGTTGGCATTATAGATTCATAGGAAATTGGAGGTGGGAGTTATCTAGAAGTCATCCAGTTTGACATCATATCTGTTACATGGTTATCCTCTACCACATTGCTGACAACTCTGGTTGTACTTCTTCCAAGACAGATTTGTTCATTCTTTTGGCAGTACAACCAGAGTGCTTCTTGGAAGCAAGAATGGTGAGACTACGTCTTACATACTTTGGACATTTTATCAGGAGGAATCAGTCCCTGGAGAAGGACATCATGCTTCATAAAGTAGAGGATCAACAAAAAAGAGGAAGACCCTAACAAGATGAATTGACACAGTGGCTGCAACAGTGGGCTCAAGCATAACAATGATTGTGAGGATGGCGCAGGACTGGGCGGTGTTTGTTCTGTTGTACACAGGGTCACTATGAGTCGGAACCTACTCGACAGCATCTAACAACAACAACACATTGCTGGCAAGCTCTCTTAGAAGACCACTGTCATGGATTGAATTATGTCCCCCAAAAATGTGTGTATCAGTTTGGCTGGTATTGTGTGACTTGAATTGTGGCGTTGGTGAAGAATATTGAATATACCATGAACTGCCAGAAGAACAAACAAATCTGTCTTGGAGGAAGTACAGCCAGAATGCTCCTTAGAAGCAAGAATGGCAGGACTTCACAAAAAGTGCTGGTATTGTGTGATTTTCCTATATGTTGTAAATCCTGCCTCTATGATGTTAATGAGGGAGGATGGGTGGCAGTTGTGTTAGTAAGGCAGGACTGGGTCTACAAGATTGGATTGTGTCCTGAGGCAATCTCTTGAGATATAAAAGAGCAGTGAGCAGAGAGAAGAGGGGGACCTCATACCATGAAGAAAGCAGTGCTGGGAGCGGAGCGTGTCCTTTAGACCCGGGTCCGTGTGCAGAGAAGCTCCTAGTCCAGGGGAACACCGAAGAGAAGAAGGCGGGCAGAAAAGGCCTTCCCCTGGAGCTGACGCCCTGAATTTGGAGTTTGAGCTTACTTTGACTGTGAGGAAATAAACTTCTCTTCGCTAAAGCCATCCACTTGTGGGATTTCTGTTATAGCAGCACTAGGTGACTAAGACAACCACCAAAGAGGAGAAAATTAATACCTGTCCCCAAATTGCCCATTCCAAGTTGGACAGCTCTCATTATCAAAAACCAGTTGCTGTCAACTCTGACTCATGGTGACTTCATGGTGTGTCAAAGTAGAACTGTGCTCCATAGGATTTTCAATGGCTGGTTTTTCAGAAGTAGATCACCAGGCCTTTCTTCCAAGGTGCTCCTGGGTGGACTTGAACCTCCAACCTTTTTGTCAGCCTCCAAGCGTGTTACGCATTTGCATCACTCCGGGACTCCATTTGTCAGAAACCCCTTCCTTATATTGAGACAAAAATCTCCCTCCTGCAAGTCTCCACCAAAATCCACTCTATTTCTGTTCTCTGAGATGACTCAGAATAAATCTGATCTCTCTTCCATATAGCATCTTTTCAGATATTTAAAGATAATTTTTGTGCATCCTTCTTTTCTCTTGGCTCCTTTCCTTCCCCAAGAGTATCTTCTCTAGTCTAAATAACCCTTTTTTTTTTTTCTGTCTACCCATGACGTGGTTTTGAACATGCTGCTCAATGCTATTCACTGTCCTCTGGACAAGCTTCAGATTATCTATTTCCCTCTTAAATTATGGCCCAACATTTTTAACATGATACCTCAGGTGTAGTTTGATGAGGACAGAATACAGTGGCCCCATCATCTCCCTTGTTCTGAATACTACGTCTGCTAATGTGTCCTGCAACCTCACTAGCTTTTTGGCAGGCATATCACACTGAGATCCATGGTGGGCTTGTTAAAAACAAGGTCCATAATCAGGGCACATCTCACTTTAGTATGAATACTGCTAAAATTTTGAGTTTTTGCAGAATTTTGCATTTATTCTTGTTAAAATAATTCCTTCCTTCTTTCATTCAACAAGGCATTGTTTAGTGCCTTGGTACCCTGTGAGAAACAAAGAAGAATCAGACATTGGTCCTTCATCAAAACGTGCTTATCACAGGTAAGGTAAGACACACATAAATAACTTTATTCTAAGATAAACTTTAATGTACTTTTAAAGAAATTCTGTAAAGCACCATGGAAATTTAGAGAAAAACAAAAAGTGCTCCAACTGAGGAGAGAGAGGATAGAAAGTCTCATGGAGAAGAGATAGGATTTGAAGATACTGAAGTGATGGAAAGGAAATTCTCCGTGACAAACAGGATGGGCAGAGAGATATAGATGCAAGAAAGCAAAGCATGGAGACAAGGTGAGAGAGGTTAGTGGTAGAAATCATAGTTTTCACTGGTCCCTCGTTGCTTCCTTTATTCCGTATTTGCACACTCCTTCTACAGTGAGCTCTCTGCTTCCCGAAACATTGACGTGTTTATTAGTTTGCTCATTTCTACAACACCCATTGCCACACTATGCCACTACACAAAGGAAACCTACTGAAAAGAGTTCAAGTTTATTTGCAGATCTTTGTATTCCTATATAGTCAAAGTACTGTGTCCAAAAATTACTTGGATTCATTCTTCTCCCCACCCCATCCCACGCCCATTCAGCATGGTTGTGTTATTCCTTTAAAATACGTTTGGGTTCATTTGTTTCTATGTGCATTCTGTTTTAGGTTTTTTCCTTACTCTTTGTTGGTTGAATTTTTTTTGTAAATATGTAGAACATTCACATGCTTGACCAGAGACTTTATTTTATGCTTCTTTGGTAGCTTTCCAAATCTTGCAACGTGGATTATTCATAATAGGCAGTAGTAGTATTTGATTGGCTAATTACTGAATAGAGAGTTGGAAAATGTGTATAACAATCAGAGATGCCCATTATTGGGGGTGGGGTCTCATATCGAACCGCCAGAGGTCCTGTAAGCTCATCCTTTTGATGCTCAACAAACCTCAAGTTAACCAAGGGCATACTCCCTGATGGCAGCGTGGGGGTGCCCCAAAGGGAAGGTACTCCAATCTAGGATGTCACAGAATGTTACCCTGGGAAACCTGTCCGGGGGCTTTGTCCTTAGTGTAGTAGTAGCTCCTGGAAGATTTCAAAAGCAACAGCTGCACAGTAAACCAACTCAGACGACTCGTTCCTTCCGCTGTTGGCAAAGCTGCAGGAAAGAAGACGAGGTTAAACCTTCCTTAGAGGTTAAGATGGAGCTGTGCACAATGCTGCGTTTCTGAAGCAAATAGGGCACCCATTTTTGACAGACCTGGCGAGTGAAACTCAGCCCCATCGGCCTCGCCATGAAGAAGAGATAAGAAAGATAAGACCCATGAAACAAATCATTCAGAGGGAAAGAACCCTAGTTAATACGGCGTCTATGTGTGTCATTTTCAAAGTGTATCTGCCAATCGTTATCATCAGCAACAAGGTACTTAAATAATTGACTGCAACATGCAAACTCAGTTGACCGAAAGGTAAACTACTTCTTTTTTGCAAGTTTCCAAGGACCATACATTGAAATGACAAAGCTCTTTTTTGCTTCCAAGAAATTCAGATTCAGTTCCATATGTTCGGCACGATTTTCCCAGAACATGTGCAAGCTCATCAGTGGTATCTCACAATGTGAGTGTGCTTGATTAGGTGCCTCGAACCGGCCCTGCCTGGTGGGTTTTGACGATTGGCAGGTGTGGCTCCCAAGCAATGTCTCTGCCCAGTAAATTGGAAGCAGTGGCAATGTGGAGCCCTTTGGTAGTTCAGCCAGCACCTGTCTTCTCCCCAAAGCCGTCAAGCTGTCTCACTGGATAGGGGAACACAGGTGGGGAACTGGATAAACTTCTCTCCCTTGAGTATTGAAAAGCATATTTCTGACCTCCTGATGATACTGCGGGGGGAACACACCCCACTGACCTCATTCCTTTTTACTTCAACCTGGTGGTATAAGACAGGATTTCCAACTTACAGATATTTGTTATTAAAATCGCCCCCATAATCTCTTATTCATTTTTCCTCTGGGTTCTGGAAGAATTTCTCAATCTTACCTTCTCTCTCACTGACTTGCATTTCCGGGGCACCCACTGGCTCCACTGGGGCTTGCACTTGGCGGTCGCAGTTTTCACCTCCAGCATGTCCTTTCTGCTCTCTGATCAGCTCTTCCGCGCGATGGCTTTGGCTGTTTGCCCTGCTGCAGTGTCCTCGTATATCTTATGGAGAACACAAATCAGAAATGTTTCCCGATTTCCCTCTTTTTTGCACTGGGTGTGTGTCATAGGAATGTATGTGCTTTGATTCCTCAGATACGGCCCCTTCTTTAGAACTACAGCGTCTCCTGCGTCTCACATATCGCAACTGTGCTGAGCTTTCCAGGAGATGCGAGGGCGGCCTCCTCTGCTCCTAGGAGTTGAGCCACCATCTTTAGCGATGATGGGACCACCTGTTTGAAATTATTTTTTACTCAGTAAAGAAATTCACTCTAGTTTCACTTTGCTAGGTCAGAGGTCCAGGAGCTTCAGCAGAGGGAAGGGTTAAAGAACGAGAAGGGAGGGAGGCAGTGCCAGAGACAATCGGGCAGGGGCTTCACCAACG
This sequence comes from Trichechus manatus latirostris, assembly GCF_000243295.1. NCBI lineage: Eukaryota > Metazoa > Chordata > Mammalia > Sirenia > Trichechidae > Trichechus > Trichechus manatus. The sequence continues at coordinate 4,748,949 of NW_004443967.1, forward strand.
TACCAGAGGTCCTTGTTCATGTTTACACCAACCCGTGTGCTTTGCCTGATGCAGTTGTCCCCTGGGCAGTCAGGCCCCCACGTCCCTGACTCTGCCTGGCACAGCTGTCCATGCCAAGTGTGACCTAGAAATAGTTGCTCCCGGAAGATTCTAGAGGGCTGGTGCTATCCTGATGTTCCTCTCCCTCCCCTTACTGCCCCATGCACTGCTTCTTCAGCCCTTGACCCTCCAATCTGGTGGGTATTGGTGAGGGTCTGAGGCTCTTCCATTTCCCAGATAAGTGACTCTTTTACACGCATGTGTAATAAGATGGGAAAATTTTTGTATTCACCATAATTTCTTTTAGGGAGAGCACTGTATATGGAAGAAATAATTTGACAAGCTGCTTGATAGAGTGGATGAGACCCTCAAAGCCATACCCTTATTCCTGAAGGTGACTGTTAACTGTGGAGTAGTTATGAGGTGAGAGGGAGAGAAAAGGAAGTTCTAGAGATTGCAGAAGCCCATGTAGCCCAGCCACATGACCTTCACATCTTCAGAGAAGGCAGGGTTACTCAACCTCGGCACCACTGACATCTGGGGCCAGTAATTCTTTGTGGTGGGCTGCTGTCATATGCATTGTAGCATCCCTGGCCTCTACCCACTAGATGCTAGTTGTGAGAACCAGAAATGTCTGCAGACATTGCCAGATGGCCCCTGGGGGGGAGGGTGGTGGCAAAATTCCCTCTAGTTGAGAACCACTGAGTTAAAGCAACTAAACTCAGGAAGTGCTTGGTATGAGCAAACTCTTTGTGAAAACCACTGAAGGATTAGAGTTTCTGCCCAGACTGATATGGAGGCCAAGCAGAGGCAGCATAAGGGGCTGAGGCAAGGAGGCAGAGGGATCGTGAGAACCAGAAATTTGCGGCTATCCTGGGTAGGACTTTGAAGCTTTGAGGGCTGTGGTCCCTGGGGACAGGGAGTTTGCCTGATGTCTACGTAACCGAGTAAGTCCTGGATCAGATGGTCCTTCCCTTTCATCTGGTCGGTTTGTGCTGTAGACAAGAGAAATTCCTTGGCGTTTCTGGAACGTGGTGGTCAGTCTCCCTAGTTTCAGCTCTAGTACAGGCTGATCCCATTTTTTAAAGTGGAAACCTGGGAGGGAGCTAGAAGTCATCTGTGCAAGTTAATTTTAGGTGTCAACTCAGCTAGGCTACAGTGCCTCGTTGTTCGGTCAAACACTAGTCTAGATGTTGCTGGGAGGGTATTTTGTAGATGTGATTAATATTTCCATCAGTTGACTTTAAGTAAAGGAGGGTACCCTCCATAATGTGGGTGGACCTGATACAATCAGTTGAAAGCCTTAAGGGCAAAAACTGAGGTTTCCTGGGGAAGAAAAAATTCTGCCTCAAGACTTTAACATAGAAATCCTGCCTGAATTTCCGGCCTGCTGCCCTGCCCCACAGATCTCCAACTCGCCAGTACCCACATTCACGTGAACAACCCCATTGTTATTCGCTGGAGGTTATTGTATTAATTAGCTGTCGTTTTCCAAACCTGCCTCTGGGTCTTTTAGCACACTGTCTCTTTGTTTGGGAGTTCCTGGATGGTGCAAACGATTAAGCACTCAGGCTACTAACTAAAAGGTTGGCTGTTTGAACTCACCCAGAGGTGCCTCAGAAGAAAGGCCTGGCGATCTGCTTCTGAAAGATCACAGCCTTGAAAACCCTATGGAGCAATTCTACCCTGCAACACATGGGGTCACCATGAGTCAGACTTGACCACAACCAGCTTGTTTTGGTTTTGTCTTTGCCTGGGCTGCCCTTCCATCCCCAGCTCATACCTCCATAATCCTAGCCACCTTTTTTTTTTAAATTGTGGTAAACTATATACAACATAAAATTTGCCATTTTAACAAGCTCTAAGTGTACAGTTCAGTGGCATTAATTATATTCACAGAGTTGTGCAGCCATCACCACTATCTTTTCCAAAACGTTCTCATCACCACAGAAACCCAGTACCCATTAAAAAATAACTCCACATTCCCCCCTCTCCCCAGCCCCTGGTAACCACTAATCTACTTTCTTTCTCCTTGCATTTGCCCATCCTACACATTTTATAAAGTGGGATCATACAGTATTTGTCCTTTTGTATCTGGCTTATTTCACTTAGCATAATGTTTCTCAAGGTTCTTCCATATTGTGGCATGTTTCAGAACTTCATTCCTTTTGGTGGCTGAATAACATTGCATTGTATACATACGACATTGTGTTTATCTGTTCACCTATTGATGGATGTCTGGGTTGTCTCCACTTTTTGGCCATTGTGAATAGTGCTGCAATGAACGTTGGTGTACAAGCATCTGTTCTGAGTACCTGCTTTCAGTTCTTTTCAGTATATACCCAGGAGTGCAATTACTGGGTCATATGGTAATTCTGTGTTTAACTTTGTGAAGAACCACTAAACGCAGCCACTGGTTTTAACTGCCTGGCGTTTCACCTCTCATCTCAACCCCCTCTACTGCCATCCCCTCTGGACTGTGAGCCTCTCAGGAGCAGAGGCAGAATCTTGTTCTTATCCTCTGCACAGTAGCCCAACATCCAGCACAAGGTGTTGAATAACTGAGAAGTTTGAAATGCGGCAAGGTGGAGGCGGATGTGGGTGGTGAATTTTGGCCTTGACCATTCCATCAGGACCTTGGCCTCTGGGTGCTTAGCTGGGCTTAGCTGAACTCAGAGCCCCCAAGGCCCCTTCCCCATCTCCCCAGTCTCTTCAAAATCCTTCCAGCAAATCTGTGCTCACTCTAACCTTCTGCGGAACGATTGGAACACAACCCACGTTAAGGGGATATCATGAGATGTGTTTTGTTAAGGACCCAAGTCAAAAACTTACAGAAGTGAATTTTAATTTTGACAGTACGAAGTGTGAATAAACACCACCATACGTTATTGCTCTAAATCTCTTGCTAAATGCATGGCTTCCTTAGGAGTCAGCAGCCCAATAAACAACGTCTGTAATGTTCCAATAGCTACTTTGACTGTCATTTCAGATATACCGAATGGTTCATACAGGCTTCCTGCAGATTCCAACCACAAAAGTGCTTTCCATCGAAAGCATTAAACCTGAAAATCCATAACCCTCAGGGTCATTGGAAGCAATTGGGAAAATAAGAGATGCTGAAAGTGATATCTGGAGCTGAAACTGGCCACAACAGGACTGTTGGAGCCAACATCTTTCTATTCCATGAGCGTGAACACCCGAGTGGGGGTTGTGTACTTGTTTTCCTGTCTGCACTTATGTAACTTCCAATTTCAAAGGTATCGGAATGGTCTTGCTCTTGAAATCAAGTGACACCTCACTGGGAACACTTTGGACTTAAAAGGGAAAGGGAGCCAGTATTCCTCTGCAGTTACACTCTGGACCACCCTTAACTTGGATGCTTAATTTGTCCTAGATAAACAAACATCATGCCTTCTAAACCTGCGTTGGCACCCTGGGTCAGAAAACAAGCGGCCGGATGGCACCTCACAGGGGTGTAGGTGGGTTAAGTTTTCAAATCTGTACAAAGATTTTATGAGCAGGCTACCCCATGCTCTGGCCCTATATATAGGCAGAGCAAGGAACTGCCTGAGTGGTAGGATTTGAGAACGCTGCTTTACATTTATCCCCCAAGCCCACACGCCCACACCCAACTGTCACAGAGCCCAAAATTCCTACCATTAGAGTTACTACTTTTGTTGGAGGCAGAGGGCTTCAAGAAAACCCTTGCTAAAATACAAATAGAACAGGCAAGAATTGTTTCATGGCACTCAGCTGCAAGTAACAACACATTTTTTAAAATTTTTCTATTGCAAATAAAAAAGGATTGGAGATTGCTTCTAAAGAATTGAATAAAAAAAGGGAAATTAGTAACTTTAGAGTGAAATCTGGTAAGCACCCCCTTTACCCAGTGATGATGGCTAACATCATCGCTGATGTCCTGGGACGCTCATGTATCCCCCTGATAATGAAGTCACGAGAAGAGTATTTCATCGTATAGCCTTCTTCCTCAAAATCCATGACCTCAATCTAATCATGAGAAAAACATCAGACAAACGCTTGCAGACATTCTACAGTATATATGGCCAGTATTCTTCAACATTGTCAAGGTCATGAAAACTAAGGAAGACTGAGAAACTGTCACAGACCAGAGGAGACTGGGGAGACAGGTCAACTAAAATGCAATATGGCACCCTCGTTTGGATCCTAGAACAGAAGCAACCAACCAACTGCCAGTTGCCATTGAGTTGATTCCGACTCATGGCAGAAAGAGGACATTAAAGGAAAAATTGCTAATGTCCAAATAAAGTTTGAAGTTTATATACTATACCAGTGATGGTGTATGAGTCTTGACAAATGTACCATGGAAATGTAGCAATGTATGTCAACAGTGGGGCAGATGGGGTGGAGGGAATTCTGGCAGATGGAAATTCTCTGTATTATCTTTGCAACATTTCTAAAAGTCTAAAATTATTCTAAAATAAGTTTTTGTTTTTTTTTTAAATTAGACCAGAAAAAAAAAATTGGTCAAGGGGAAGTCCAATATCCATTTTATTCTTTGGGCCTTCTGCCGTGGAATCCTGGAGACTGATATGCCCTTAGTAATTCTCTATGTCTGCGTTCACCTTACATCACTTTATGCACTTGTGGGTGCAGTCCACTGCCATCCATCCAGGGCTGTGGTTCTCTTTGAAGTGAGTCTCACTTGCTCTGGGAGCCCAGGCCAGCCTGGTCCCAGGGGGCAGGCAGTAAATGCTGAGCGCACCACTTCTCACATGCCATGCTCATACCAGGGGACACTCACCTTGGCTCTCAGGGTCCTGCACTTAAGTACCTGCTCCTTCACTGGCTTCCGGGTAACCAGCCCTTATACAAGGTGTCACCTTCCTTGAGGTAGTGCCTGCAAGCTGGGACAGGTCTTCTCCATTCCAGAATCTCACCTCCTTCCATCTGGCCAACCTTGGGACCCCATCACCCTCTCTCCTCCCCTTCAGCCTGCAGAACCCTCTTCATTTTAGTAGGTTGAGTCCTGTCTCCTGCAGGGACTTAGACTGTTGGAAACAAAGGCATTTTAAAGCTCCCCTGAGACAAGGGAAGCCCAGACGTCTAGAAAACAGAACCTGGCTCGTCTTTTGGGAGAAGAAGGGAAAATGCCTCTCATTCTTGCCTGATGAGCCTACAACTGAGAAAAAAATAACCACGGTTAATTCTCAGTCTGGTTATTATATGGCCTTCCTTGCACCCCTGATACATGGATGGTGACTTATGACAGGGTAATGGGAAGAATTGGCAGTAGGCTCTGCACTGCCCACTGCCCCCAAGAGGGAGATGGTGAAGAACTAAAGGATGGAAGAACTAAAGGATGAAGCCCATGCCAAGGGTGCCAATGGGAGTAGCCGTTAGAGTGTAGTGTGGGCCTTTGGGTGGTGTAAATGGTTAACACACTTGGTTGCTAACTGAGAGTTTAGCAGTGTGACTTCACCCAGAGGTACATTGGAAGAAAGACGTGGTGATCTACTTCCAAAAAAATCAGCCATTGAAAACTATGGAGTACAATTCTACCCTGACACACATGGGGTCACCATGAGTTGGCCTAACGGCAACTGGTTTTTTTACTGGTGGGTCCTTTACTATTTTGGTAGGCCCCAAGGTGACCGTTCTGCATGAAAATGTCTCACCATCACTGCAGGAAAAGAGCCTTGCAATGGATGTGAGAATTTTCTTTCTTGATAGGAGTTTTCACTATAGTGTCCCCTGAGGCTTAATACACATCCAGTCTCCCCTTTGGAGGTATGTGTGAACTTGCTCTAACAGGTTATCTTTAAAGAATCAGCAGCGTCTTTAACTGGAGGACTCAGTCATCATGGGGCTTGGACCACCAGAGCCCTGCTGTTCTGTAGGATTGAGGCATCTCCAATCACCACAGACCTTCATGCTGAAGCCCCAAGCACCACTCCAGACAGAAGAGTTCCAACCTGGGCAAAGGCAATTGGGTGCAGTGGGGGTACGGGGCATAGTTCCAGAACATGAGCCTCCTTCCACTGGATAAGGTTGGGTTTCCCAAAAGAGGTAGGGGAGACTCGCACAGAGTCTTTGGAGAAGGAAGAACATGGGGGAGGGGATACAAACCCAAGGGCCAGAGAAGCCTGGTTAGGAGTAGGGGCATGCTGCTGGCCCAGGTAGTGGCCACTACTTCCAGTTTATAGAGGATCCAACAGCTGTGTCCAGCACCAGTGGTGGTCACAGGACCCGCCGCAGTGTCTTTGTCCAGAGTAAAGGCAGTGGGGTATCCACCAGACCAGCTCTAGAATTGATTTTGGGAATCGTTACTGGCTGCGTAGCTTCCAAGCCACATTCTCAAGCCCTCCTGGGATTCTAGGAGTAGCCTAATCCACTTTAACAAATTCCTCTTCTGCTTAAAGGGGCTGGACCTGGTCTCTGTTATTCACCATTAAGAAGCCTCATGGACAGATGTTAACTCCTTTATCGCAAATTAACATAGATAAACATCCTGAAGGAAATGATTCCTTGGAGCCCAGAATCAGTGAATGAAGTGGATGTAATGGAATCAAAAGGAGCCTCGGTGGCACAGTGGTAAGCACTTGGCTACTAACTGAAAAGTAAGCAGTTCAAACCCACCGGCTGCTCCAAGGGAGAAAGATGTGGCAGTCTGCTTCAGTAAAGATTGCAGCCTTGGAAACCCTATGAGGCAGTTCTACTCTATCCTATAGGGTTGCTATGAGTCAGAATCGACTGACGGCAACGGATTTTTTAATGGAACCAGACTGCTGTTTAGCAAAAGAGAATAAAAATGCATTTTTGTTTCCTCCTTCCACAACACAAATTAAATAATCCCATCTTCATTACTTCTGCACCTCAGAGACCTAAAAACCACTAGTAGGCTGGTGAGGGCTCGTGAGTTAATTATAACAGCCTTTGCTGGGTTCAGCTTGTGGTTTTCCTCTTACAATGAAAGAGGGTGGAGGAGGGGAGCTCTGTCATGTGTTGCTTCTAATGTTTTCAATCAAGTATCTAAGGATGTTTGATATTTTTGGCATCAACATTCCCGCTTCCAGTCCCGTTTTGGAAATAAAGCAAGAGTGAAGCCCAAAGAACAAGAGTTGCTGAGCTACAACATTGTCTGGTGGTCTAAGGTAAAAGGTTTAACTCCTGTGGTACATTTCTTCCCATTCTTTTGAGATTGCTTTCTTCACGTAGCAAGCTACACTTTTCACAAATGAGGAAAAGTGACTTACCTGAGGTCTCACACTCACTGAGTGGGCCCACGTGCCCCAATCTGGAAATTGTTCATGAAATAAAACCGTTTACTCGGGGCAAAACCTCTTCCTCATAGATGCTAAAAAAAATTTTAAAAAAAGCCATTGTCATCGAGTCGATTCCAACTCATAGAAACTGTACAGGACAGAACAGAACTGCCCCCTAGGGTTTACAAGGCTGTAACCTAGACGAGAGGAGCTCCAGTGGTGCAGTGGTCAAGTGCTCAGCTGCTAACTGAATGGTTGGTGGTTCGAACCCAGCAGCAGCTCCATAGGAGAAAGATGTGGCAGTCTGCTTCCATAAAGATTTACAGCCTTGAAAACCCTACAGGGCAGTTCTACTCTGTCCTATAGGGTTGCTGTGAGTTGGAATCGACTGACGGCAATGGGTTTGGTTTTTGGTTCAACCTTTATGGATGCAGATTGCCACATTTTTCTCCCGTGGAACTGCTGGTGGGTTCAAACCATTGACCTTCCTGTTAGCAGCCAAGTGCTTAACCGCTGCAGCTCTAGGGTTCCTAACGCATAGTGGGTCTCTGGTTAATTGACCTCCACACTGTTTAATTGCCTGAGGGATTATATACACACAGACGCACATTATAATGTTTTAATGTCAGGTGAGTTTTGGTTCAGTTAGTATCTATAGCAAAATATTCCTTTGATTCTAGACAGCACTAGAAAATAATTCAGGGTTTCCTTTCTCTACCCCTTAGTACCCCTGCCCCACATACACACAGGAAAGCTAAAACATCCCTGCTCATCTGTCTTCATTTGTCTGATATTCATGTGTTCTACTGGAGCAACACACGGAGAATGACAAGATCCTGAGAAAAATTGTTTGGCTTTGCATACTGAAACAGAACTGAAACTCGGGCGAGAACCATGTTTTGCACTATGAGCCCATTTCCCTCTTTCCTGTCAGCCTCAGGAGGAGTGGCTCACAGTGTCCAAACTGGGCCTGACCTCTTGGGGAAGTTTCTCCACGCAGAGGGAACAAGGGGCCCTCAGTCATGAAGAGGATCCCGAATCGGTGCCCAGAGCAGCCAGGTTCTATTCTGGGCAGAACACTCCCCCTGCGGGAAAGGCTGGAAAATGCACTGGCCGCAGCTGGGAGCAAAGGTGCTGGAAGGAGTGGCTGACTGACTTTCCCAGCAGGCACTATGGTTAAAATAGTAACCGTGGAAAGTGCCAGTAACATAATCCACACTTGCAGCCACCACCAGGGAGGTCACAATACGGGTTTTAGAGCCATGCTCTGGATAAGGACCACCCTGGGTAAAGATTTCACACCCTGCCCAGCTCCAGGACCAACACCTGAGTCTATTGAACAACTGGTTTCCTGTTGATTAAATTAAACCAGTTGCCAAGGAGTCAGTTCTGACTCATGGTGACCCCATGTGTGTCAGAGTAGAACTGTGCTCCGTAAGGTTTTCAATGACTGTTCAGAAGTAGATTGCCAGGCCTTTCTTCCAAGGTACCTCTGGGTAAACTTGAACCACCAACCCTTTGTTTAGCAGCCGGGAGCATTAACTGTTTGCACCACGCAGGGACTCCATTCATTAAGTAATATAGATTAACTGGATTCATTAAAAATACGTGTTGTCTCTTCATTATCATCTTTGTAGTTTTCAGGTAAGAATGAGCAGAACAATAGTTAGATCCTTATCAATTCATGCATAATTGGCAATCATGCCAATAAAGGCCAACTTCAAATCTGTGATCTTCATGCCTAGTGGAGAGGTTGGTGCTGCTCAGGCTATGACGTGGGGACTTGGGAGATTTGTGGGTCTTAGGTATGTCAGGCATAAAGCCACCCTTACCTCTCTGCTAGTGGCCTTTGAGGCAAAGGCAAATTTAAGTCAGCTGACCCCCAGGCATCACAGAGTGAGGCTGTGGGGGCGAGGTGAAGGGAGAATGCCATCTTCTAAACAGTCCGCATAGAAGGATGCTGTTGTCACCGTTCCCAACGCAGCAAACAGAGCCCTTAATAGAAAAAGTCATACTTTTCACTCACCGTATAAAGCAGGTCTGCAGATTTTTAGATATGCCACAGTATTATTATCAAAGCTCCAGAAATGTACCCCACTACAAAAGCAAATATTATCCTGCTCCAAACGGAAATGGCTCTGTGAGAAAAATCCCCTGGACATCAGGCTGGAAAGCCATCTAGAATAGGAGGGACAGAAATGACTGTGGTGTTCGTCTCTAGAGAGAAAACCTTAGAGAGGAGATGAGTGTTCTTAGGGACGGGGGGAAGCCTCATTCAGCACCCACGGGGGCAGTGAGGGCCCCACAGCCCAGGATGAGATGTGGCTCTGAGCCAGCAAGGCAGGGACCTCAGAGGAGCAGTGGCAGCGAAGTTTGGGCTTTAGAAGGAAAAAGAAAGGCAGGGCAAGTGGTTCAAGGGAATGAAGCGAGTGATGATCTGCAAAGTAGGCGGGACTTGCAGCTGCTGCTGGATGAAGTGGCTGCAGCTCCAAAGAGTGGTTGTTCCCATCTCGCTCTCCACTTCTGTGGCACCTTTGAAAGCCCTGCGTAGACACTGGGACAAAGAGATGAGACGGCTCAGAAACGAGGGTGCGGCTCCTCCCCTGCCTTTACTTCTCCAAAGCCTTCGCCCTCCTCCGCCCTCTGGCGCGGGCAGGTGGAGTCGGCTCGTTTGATTTGGAGGAGGGCTCTGTTTCCAATAATCCTTTATAGGGAGCGGGTGGAGCTGAAGCATCCAACTCCTGGCTTACAGGAGGGGAGGTTTTTTAAAGAAGGAAGTGATTGGTTGACGTAATTTGGAAAGCCTCAAACCAAGAGAAAGCTTGATTTTCTCCCCCATTTTCTTCCCAGAGCCAAGAAACACATCCTTGCTGGAAAGCCTCTCTTTCAGGCAGAGCAGACGGTCACTGTAGCAGCCGCTTTGCAGAGGGCTGGGTGGATAGAAAACGCTTTGCCAACACCAGTGGCTCATCGGGGAGACTGAGACCCTGCACAGCTTGATGGCACAGAGAGAGCTAGCAAGTGACAGCAGCTCAGGGCACAGCTAAGGAGGAACGGGCCTGCCCCCAGAACACCCTCTCCTTCCCCAGTGACCACCTCCAAACCCAGTTCCCTGTCACCACAGTGATGCATTCTCGTCATGTCTCTTTATGTGAATCCTTTCAGGCCACACACCCAGCTGTCACCTCTGCTCCCATCTTCAATCAGCGTCTGCCGTATGGTGATGGAAGAGGGACGGCTTGGTTCTTAAACCACGTTGGATTAGCCACCTTGGATTTTTCTCCAGGATTTAGACCAATTAATTAGATGGTTGCAATGATGGGGGGAGGGGGGTGTCATACTTAGTAAATTACATTGATAAGTATAACTAAATCATAGAGCAGAACCTACTGAACTTCTGTGCCTCCTTGTTTTGCATGCTGGTGACATGACATTAAAGCAGCCCTTTTGCCAGGGTGGACATTTCCACTCTGCTTACACAGCTGCTTGATCAAGCCCACCCTGAACTCTCTCCAGATAGGATACAGTCAAGCTGGAGCTCAGAAATAAAAGAGTGCCTTCCAACTCAGACTCAGAACCTTATCTTTGAAAAATAAGGTCCATTGATCACTCAAGTCTAGTTCAAACTAGCCTGCCAAAATTTGGAGTCTAGAAAGTATACCTCTAGCTCAACATCTTAAAGTATTTCTGAGATTACGAAGTTAACATTTTAGAGGGCAGCAGAGTTGTCTGCACCTCCTTGGAGTGAGCAGGGTGGGAAGTGGATCTGGCAGATACAGGGCAGAAAGATGGCCTCACAACATGTCAGACTCTCCACAAGTGCTCTGCAGAGCATTTGCCAGATGCTGCCCTTTCTTCCAAATGCCCAGCCACAGGAGACTTGGACGAAACATCTTCAAAGATTGGAATGCTCTCGGTATTTTCTGTGTTGTGTGTTTGGGCAATAGTAAAATCATGCTTATGATAAGGTGGATTATGGGAAGACCCAACTAGCTCCTGGCCTCCAGGGTTACGGACTCTTCTGGGCACTGATTCAGGTGCCTTTTTGTTTACCTGACACTCTGAAAAGGGAAGGACTAAAAACTCAAGATACAGGAAAGATCTTTCAGGAGCCCCCAGTTCCAGGCACTCGCCTGTAATGATCAGCCACTTTAAAAACGCGTCTCTGCCACCTAGCGGCATATAGAGCCTACACTTAATTCCCAAAGAACTTTCTAAGAGCTCCTGTGTCAGAAAGGGCTAATCCGCAAGGCTTTTTAGAATTGTCTTTATATTTCACTCAAATACATTTCACAAAATCCTTCATGAGGCTCAGCAGAGAGAAGGATGTTAGGATTTCAGGTTTGTGCTGGTGGATTGGGTGTTGACTGTAAACCAGTTTACCATCAACACTTTGCCTGATAATTTCTGGCAAGTGACCACAAGGCATGACTTCTTGTTTCTCCCTAACAGTGTGATCCACAGCTCGAAAAACTACCCCCCCCCCGCCCACCCACACCCAGAGAAAATCCGTATATCTTTATCGCGGGATCACTGGAGGCAAGGAGTTCGTTCTACAATATCTCAGTGACTGTGCTTTGCTATTGTACCGCTCACAGTCAGCTTTTGGAATCCTTTTATAGGGACAAGGCCAAGGCTTTAATTTCATCCCGACTTTTGCAGGACTGAAGTTCTTTGCCTAGCGCCTATGACCGTGCACTCTCCTCATGCCTGGAGGAGCCGTACTCAACGCAGGTGTTCTGAACTCTGCCGTTACACTGTTGTTGTCAGCTGCCGCTGAGTCCATTCCAACTCGTGGAGGCCTTAAGCACAACAGAACGAAATGTTGCCCCATCCTGCGTCACCTTCACAACTGCCAGCATGTTCAAGTCCCTCGTTTACAGCTACTGTGCCAATCTATCTCACCGAAGGTCTCCCTCACCTTTGCTGGCCCTCCACTTCACCAAACGTGATGTCCTCCTCCAGCGATTGATTCTCCCTGATGACGTGTCCAAAGCAGGTGAGTCAGACAATGTTCTGTTGTGATCCACAGGGTTTTCATTGGCTTTCTTCCAAGTCTGATCTTAGTCTGGAAACTCCACTGAAACCTGTCCACCATGGGTGACCCTGCTGGTGTTTGAAATACCGGTGGCAAAGCTTTAAGCATCATAGCAACACACAACCCACCACAATAAGACAAACGGGCAGGTGGGTGGTGGGCCATTACAGTGGCTCACATTTACTCAGTATTCACTATGTGATAGGGAACATAATGTGGTTTATACTTGTTATCCTATTTGAATCTCACAGCATTACTACAAGGAAGATGCTATCATCACCATTTTTCACATAAGGAAACTGAGGCACGAAAAGATCAAGCAGTTTATCAGGTATTAGAGCCAGGATTCAAACGCAGGCAGCAGAATGATTCCAGAATTTACACTCTTTAGCCATTTTGCTACAGCTTTCTTCAAGTTCGTATTGTACCCTCACCATTGGAATTTTTCATGGTACGAAACTTCTCTATTTTTTCGGGCTGATCAGATGGCTTGATGAATAGTCCCAGTTCATCACCACACATAAATATGAGGCTGCTCACCATAAAACTCACCTTATTCCAAGAGGTGCTTGTTATATTGGTATTGCATATCACATATATCAAGGGCTTCTTAGCACAAAAGCAGTGGCCTGGAAGTGAACTACCCATCTGAAAGACTTGTAGCACATTTCAGACTAGCAAATCTTGGTTAAGATTTTCCAAAACTATTCCAGGGGTAAAACTTGTCAGCGGCAGGCAGTATGTTCTTGTTAGGTGCTATCGAGTCAGCGCCGACTCATAGGGACTCTGTGTATAACAGAACGAACTGTTGCCTGCTCCTGTACCATTCTAATAGTCATTGCTTATTTGAGCCCATTGTTACAGCCATTGTGTCAGTCCATCTCATTGAGCGTCTCTGTCTTTTTCACTGACCCTCTACTTTGCCAAGCTAATGTCTTTCTCCAGCAATTGGTATTGGCAGATAGTATAACAAAGTGAAAAAGAGCCCAGATCCAAAGTCAAATGCTGAGCCTCTTGTACACAAACAAATTAGAAACCTAACTTTATTAATAACTAAAAATTATTCTTTTGGTAAAGCAAAATAAAATTAGAAATAAACTTTGAAACTTAGTATCTTAAGCAAAATTTGACAGTATAAAATAATACTTCAATTTTAAAATTTTCAAGCAAACAGAGAATGGTCTTTTTATGATTTGACATGAACAAAATTATCATTAAGGTTTGCATCTTCCATTTTTAAAAGTCATTTGAGGTTCTAATACTAAAGCCAAAGAAACCAAACTCAGTGCTGTCAAGTCGATTCCAACTCAGCGACCTTGTAAGACAGAGTAGAACTGGCCCATAGCGTTTCCAAGGAGCAGTGGATTTGAACTGCTGACCTTTTGGTTAGCAGCTGAGCTCTTAACCACTGTGCCACCAGGGTCCCAGGTTCTGAGACTAAGTATTGCTAATTCCATTAGTTGTTCTTTTCATCCCAGGAGTGCTCCTTAAATCATTTTAAATTAGTTTTCATTTAGAGAAAATACCCTCTGCTGCAGATAGACTGATAAAAATTGTCAGAATTAATAATGTTAAGGAGAACATACTCCAGAAAAAATTGTACTCATATCATTTGAAGTTGTTTAAAGATTTTCTTTCCCAATTTTGCTTCTTAATGATTATATAGAAGGCAGTAATTGGCTGCACGCATAATGATTAATTCTATAGTCATTTCTCTGCACTTTCTATGTATCTTTCACAACAAATATTTCATCTGTATCCGTTAATTGGATTAGAATAAGAAATATCAGTAAGTCAGCCCCTATACTTGAACTTGAAATCTTGGCTCTATCTGAGAAATAGCATTATTTTATGATATATAATGGACTTTAAAAGGTGATAAACCATAATCCTTTCTCACCCAAAGAACACTGACGTTCAGAAAGCTTTTATATTAAAAAACCAAAAACCAAACCCACTGCTGTCAAGTCGATTCTGACTCATAGCAACCTGATAGGACAGAGTAGAACTGCCCCATAGAGTTTCCAGGGAGCGCCTGGTGGAGTCAAACCGCCAACCTTTTGGTTAGCAGCCATAGCACTTAACCACTACACCACCAGGGTTTCCAGCTTTTACATTGGCGCTTGTCAAATCAATCAGCCAAAGCAGTTAATGCAAAAATCTTTCATATATCATTAGACGTTTAGCAAAATTTCTACCAAAGGAGCTTTGTAGTACAGGAAATATGATTTGTAAAAATGTCATTTCAAAGTCATTAAGATGATGTTGTTTTCTACTACATATTAATATGTGCGGGCAAACAAGGCTTTGCGTCCTTTCAGCTAAAATATGGCCAAATATCAAAGGGTAGTCCATTGCCAGAACAGTTCTTTGTCTTTGTGGAAGCCAACTTCTGTCCCATACCTAAAATACACACAAAGAGCAAAACGCTTTCCTAGAGACTCCAGCACACTGGCAAGAAATACATGCCATTTGTGTATAGTACAATGATCCAATATAGTGCCAGAAGATGAGCCCCTCAGGTTGGAAGGCACTCAAAAGATGACTGGGGAAGAGCTGCCTCCTCAAAGCAGAGTCAACCTTAATGATGTGAATAGAATCAAGCTTTCGGGACCTTCATTTGCTGATGTAGCATGACTCAAAATGAGAAGAAAGAGCTGCAAACAACCATTAATAGTCAGAACGTGGAATGTATGAAGTATGAATCTAGGAAAATTAGAAGTCGTCAAAAGTGAAATAGAACACATAAACATGGATATCCTAGACATTAGTGAGCTGAAATGGACTGGTATTGGCCATTTTGAATCCGACAATCGTATGGTCTACCATGTCAAGAACGACAACTTGAAGAGGAATGGCGTTGCATTCGTCATCAAAAAGAACATTTCAAGATCTAGCCTGAAGTACAACGCTGTCAGTGATAGGATAATATCCATACACCTACAAGGAAGACCAGTTAGTATGACTATTATTCAAATTTACGCAGCAACCACTAAGGCCAAAGATGAAGACATTGAAGATTTTTATCAACTTCTGTAGTCTGAAATTGATAGAATGTGCAATCAGGATGCATTGATAATTACTGGTGATTGGAATGCAGATGTTGGAAACAAAGAAGAGTCAATAGTTGGAAAATATGGCCTTGGTGATAGAAATGATGCTGGAGATCACATGATAGAATTTTGCAAGACCAACTACTTCTTCATTGCAAATACCTTTTTTTCACCAACACAAACAGTGACTGTACACGTGGACCTCACCAGGTGGAATACACAGGAATCAAATCAACTACATCTGTGGGAAGAAACAATGGAAAAGCTCAATATCATCAATCAGAACAAGGCCAGGGGCCAACTGCAGAACAGACTGTCAATTGCTCATATGCAAGTTCAAGCTGAAATTGAAGAAAATTAAAACAAGTCAACGAGAGCCAAAGTATGACCTTGAGTATATCCTACCTGAATTTAGAGACCATCTCAAGAATACATTTAACACATTGAACACTAATGAGCGAAGACCAGAGAAGTTGTGGAATGACATCAAGGACATCATACATGAAGAAAGCAAGAGGTCATTAAAAAGACAGGAAAGAAAGAAAGGAGCAAAATGGAAGTCACAGGAGACTCTGAAACTTGCTCTTGAACGTCGAGTAGCTAAAGCGAAAGGAAGAAATGATGATGTAAAAGAATTGAACAGAAGATTTCAAAGGGCGGCTCAAGAAGACAAAGTGATATATTATAATGACATGTGCAAAGACCTGGAAATGGAAAACCAAAAGGGAAGAATATGCTCTGCATTTCTCAAGCTGAAAGAACTGAAAAAAAAATTCAAGCCTCGAGCTGTAATATTGAAGGATTCTACGGGGAAAATATTAAACGACTCAGGAAGCATCAAAAGAAGATAGAAGGAATACACAGAGTCACTATACCAAAAAGAATTGGTCGACGTTCAACCATTTCAGGAGGTACCATATGAGCAGGAACCAATGGTACTGAAAGAAGAAATCCAAGTTACACTGAAGGCATTGGCGAAAAACAAGATTCCAGGGATTGACAGAATACCAATTGAGATGTTTCAACAAACAGATCCAGTGATGGAAGTACTCATTTATCTATGCCAAGAAATTTGGAAGATAGCTACCTGGCCAACCGACTGGAAGAGATCTATATTTATGCCTATTCCCAAGAAAGGTGATCCCACCAAATGTGGAAATTATCAAACAATATCATTAACATCACATGCAAGTAAAATTTTGCTGAAGATCATTCAAAAGTGGCTGCAGCAGTATATCGACAGGGAACTGCCCGAAATTCAAGCTGGATTCAGAAGAGGACATGGAACCAGGGATATTATTGCTGATGTCAGATGGATCCTGGCTGAAAGCAGACAATACCAGAAAAATGTTTACCTGTATTTTATTGACTATGCAAAGGCATTGAACTGTGTGGATCATAACAAATTATGGATAACATTGTGAAGAATGGGAATTCCAGAACACTTGATTGTGCTCATGAGGAACCTGTACATAGATCAAGAGGCAGTTGTTCCAACAGAACAAGGGGATACTGTGTGGTTTAAAGTCAGGAAAGGTGTGCATCAGGGTTGTATCCTTTCAGCATACCTATTCAATCCGTATGCTAAGCAAATAATCTGAGAAACTGGACTATATGAAGAAGAACGGGGCATCAGGATTGGAGGAAGACCCATTAGCAACCTGTGTTATGCAGATGACACAACCTTGCTTGCTGAAAGTGAAAGGACTTGAAGCACTTACTGATGAAGATCAAAGACCACAGCCTTCAGTATGGATTACACCT
>NW_004443967.1:4766186-4782905 GCF_000243295.1 Trichechus manatus latirostris
GACTTGAAGCACTTACTGATGAAGATCAAAGACCACAGCCTTCAGTATGGATTACACCTCAACATAAAGAAAACAAAAGTCCTCACTACTGGACCAACAAGCAACATCATAATAAATGGGGAAAAGATTGACGTTGTCAAGGATTTCATTTCATTCAACACCCATTGAAGCAGCAGTCAAGAAATCAAAAGACACATTGCATTGGGCAAATCTGCTGCAAAAGACCTCTTTTAAGTATTGAAAAGCAAAGATTCACCTTGAAGACTCAGGTGCACCTGACCCAAGCCATGGTGTTTTCAATCGCCTCCTATGCATGTGAAACCTAGACTATGAATAAGGAAGACCGAAGAAGAATTGATGCCTTTGAATTGTGGTGTTGGAGAAGAATATTGAATACACCATGGACTGCCAAAAGAACAAACAAATCTATCTTGGAAGAAGTACAACCAGAATACTCCTTAGAAGCAAGGATGATGAAACTACATCTCACATACTTTGGACATGTTGTCAGGAGGGATCAGTCCCTGGAGAAGGACATCGTGTTTGGTAAAGTGGGGGGTCAGCAAAAAAGAGGAAGACCCTCAAAGAGATGGATTGACACAGGGGCTGCAAAAATAGGCTTAAGCATAACAATGATTGTGAGGATGGCATAGGACCGGACAGTGTTTTCTTCTGTTTTATATAGGGTCGCTAGGAGTCAGAACTGACTCGATGGAACCTATCGACAACAACACAATGATCCAAGCACGGTATGTTCACTTTCAGTGACCTGCAGAGTAAACTCCTTCTTGGGCTGCACAAATCAATCTGAACTACCCAGAGAAAATGTGACCAGGACAGAGATCCACTGTGATATTGTTTATATGCTTTTTTTAATGGACACTGTGTAATTTGATCTTGCAACTGCTTAGACAAGTAATGGTTAAGAGAACACTGAATAATTTATAATTCATTTGCTTATTCAATAAGTGGTTATTGTGTGTTCTCTTTGTGTCTAGCACTGTGTTAGGACTGAGGACCCTGGTGACTAGCAATTTGGTGTCGTGGATGAGAGCATAGATTCTAGAGTCAGACGGCCTGGGTTCAAATTCTGGTTCTGCCTCTCACTGGCTGGGTGACCTCAAGCACGTTGCTCGAACTTACATAGCTTGTTCATCTCTAAAATGTTTTTTGGTTTGTTTGTTTGTTTGCAAGAATCAAATGAATTACAAACTATCTTAGGCTGGATTCTCTAGAGAAGAAAACCATTAAAGTGTGTAAATATATCTAGAGAGAGATTTATATCAAGGAAATGGTTCGTGCAGTTGTAGAGGCTGGAACATCCCAAGTCTGTGGGTCAAGATAGAGACTTCCCCTGACTCACATAGCCAGAGGGGCTGACCGAATCCAAGATCGGCAGGTCAGAGAGGAGGGCTTTTGCTCACAGGCTGCAAAGATCTACGAATCCCAAGATCGGCAGGCAAGACCACAGATAAGCTGCTAGCTCAAGTCCCAAGAACCAGAGGTCAGACGAACCGGGGCCAGCTGTAGGATCCAGAACAAGCAAAAACCCCCAAGCCTTGCCAGAATAGCCGCTTATATTCAGATGCAGGCCACACGCCCAAGGAAACTCCTTTTCGACTGATTGGCTACTCACAGCAGATCCCATCATGTAGGTGATCATATTATATCAAATCTCATCATAGAAGTGATCACAACATCATACAACTGCCAAACCACTGAGAATCATGGCCCAGCCAAGTTGACACACCACCTTAACCATTACACAAACGTAAGTCATCTGTAATAGTACCCGACGTATAGTAAATATCTGCCGTTTTCAGCAGTAGATTAACAGGGATGGAGAGGCAGCATTGCCTCTGCCCTTATGGAAGTCAGAAGAGAGACAGAAGTGTGAAATTGCACCAAGTCTATTATCAGAGGGGCATTCTTTTGCTAGTGTTGCCATACTTAACTGATTTCTTTTTAATTTACCTGTCCAAGGCCACAATCAATACCACAGACATCTTACTCTCGTATGAGTCTCACATGAGAGTCACCCCTGACCTTTGTTGTAATGCACCCATTTTGCTCTGGATGATAGTAGATATCTTCTCAAAATGGTGTGAGGTGCTCCTTGTTCTGTCTTACATCCTCTATGCCATTTCCTTGAGACAAAACTATTGCTATCCACCATAATCTCTGGCAGCTGGTCTTCATTTAACTTCCTTGATTTCTAGAATTATCAGAACTCTCATCTGGACTAATTTTTCTTCAGAGTCCTTGAGAAAACGATCGGGTTGAAGGATACTCCAAGACAGATTGTTGGAAGAGTTTCGATTTTGTTATACATGCCCTGTTGAGTCTGTTACTGCTCAGTAAGTTCCTGCAGCCAAGGGCTGAGCCACTGTTTCTTGTCATCTTGTCTGTTAACTTACATACTTTCTGCCCTCATTCTTCCTCACTTCCACTCCCAACTACATGTGGAAAGACACTGTGAATTTAGAGCTAACCATTTCTTGGTACATCCATCAGTAACCAGAGCAGCTCATGGGAGTCTTGTCTCAGTGACATAGGATCCCAATTAGTTTGCCAGCTAAATTTAGAAAAAACAAATTCCCCTGTTTGGGGAATATTTCAAAATAATTTTTCAAGCTATTTTGAAATTATCCTTAATTTGAAGTTACTTGATTCATGCTAATATTTTAATCTTAACTAAAAATGAACAGTGCTGGGCATGTGCACAATAAATATCTGTTGAATGAATGAGTTAAAGTACAATGAGTATGATTATAAATATAAGGATTGTAAGTATGATTGAAAAAGAGATGGAAAATTATATCAAGAGTCTTATGATATGGAAAGGATTCACTGAGGTATATCCAGAGTAGAGTTTATTTGTTCATACATTCCTACATTTATTCATTTAATAAACACAGATAGCACTTAATATTTACCAGGCACAGCCATGGTGGTGCAGTGGTTAAGCACTCAGCTGCTAACCGAAAGGTCGGTGGTTCAAACCCACCAGCAGCTCTGTGGGAGAAAGATGTGGTAGTCCGCTCCCATAAAGATTACAGCCTTGGAAACCCTATGGGGCAGTTCTACTCTGTCCTATAGGGTGGCTATGAGTTGCAATTGACTTGACGGCAATGTGTTTTACTGATTTAGTGGAGTCCCTGGGTGCCTCAAATGGTTAAGCACTCGACTACTAGCCGAAAGGTGGCAGTTCGAATCAGGGCTTTGAATTGGTTCTTCCCAGTTCAGTCAGCCAAGGAGGCAACACTGGAACAGACCCCAATTTTTTAAATTTGGGTGATCCGGAACCATAACTGGAAGGGGAAAAATTATGGGTTGAAACCCTGGGATGGGAGACTCGGAAGAGGCATAGTGAGCCCTTTTAGGAGCCTGATGCGTGAGATTGGATTATTGCCAGGACTGAGGAGAGCGACACACATTCAAAGCAATGCAGCCGGCTGCCGTCTTTGAGTGGGGCACCATTGTTTCCAACTCTGTGCAGAATCTGACAGGCAAGAGATTTGGTTGCTATGCAATGCGTTCACTGCCCTTGTTTTCTAAGAGGGAGATTAAGTTCCTAGCAGTGCTTCAACCCGTAATTTTTCCTGTTCCAGTTATGGTTCCGAGTCACCCAAATTTAAAAAATTGGGGTCTGTTCCAGTGTTGCCTCCTTGGCCAACTGAACTGGGAAGAACCAATTCAAAGTCCTGATCACCCAAATTTTAAAATTTCAAGTCTCTTCCAGTCTTGCTTCGTTGGTCATGACTGAACCAGTTTGAAGCCCTGGTTATAACCCATCCAGGAGCGCTTCGGGAGACTGGCCTGGCAATCTGCTTCTGAAAGGTCACAGCCTTGAAACCCCATGGAACAGTTCTACTCTGCACAAATGAGGTCACCATGAGTTGAGATCGACTTGACGACAACTAACAACCAAATACTGATTGACACAGAATAAATGACCTAAAATATACCCAACAGTATGGATGTATCTTATAAACAAAATGTTAACTCCAAATAATATATACTTATGAGTCCATTGATATCAAGAACAAAAAAAATCAGATAGAATAAATCAATACGGTTAGAAGTCAGAGTAGTGGTCACCCTTTGAGGGTGGGTAATGACTAGGAGTATGAGGAGAGTTTGGGGTATCCAGTCAGGAGAAAGAAACCACTGGGTGCCAATTACCACGGCTAGGTTCAGTTTGTGGCCATTTATCAAGCTGTATGCTTACACTTTTCTGAATGTATTATTATACTTTAATGAAGTTTTTTTCTTTTAATATATGACCAGATTTTTCAATATATTAGTGTGAATGGGCCCTGGTCTGTGGCTTTCTATGGAAGCAGCTTTTCGGGCAAACCCAGTACTCAGTTTACTGGCTTAGTTCAAGCCAGTTCAGGGCTGTTCATAGCCTGACTGTTATTAGAGAACTTCCTAAGGACTCCTATGAGTCTTGTCATTGCTTACTGAACATGAGAAAGGCTGGCAATGGCAAAATAGATTCCATCTTTTTGTGCCAAGAACATGATCCAGCTTCAGCTCTAACCAAACAGCTACTATGCATTTCACCTTCCCATCTCTGTGACACCTGTAGTGCTGAGCAAAAGGCATGGAGGTTTCATCCATCTGGACTCCTCTCTCATCTTCTTTCCATATGTTCAATTTTGTACCTTGGACAGGGAGGCCCTTCTCAACTATTGTCTCTTCCAGCCAAAATCAGTGCTATCTTAGGGCACCAATTTCTTCCTACCTTGTTCTAAGTAGGAAAACCCTGGTGGCGCAGGGGTTAAGAGCTCAGGCTGCTAACGAAAAGGTTGGCAGTTTGAATCCACCGGACGCTCCTTGGAAACTCTATGGGGCAGTTCTTCTCTGTCCTATAGGGTCGCTATGAGTCAGAATCAACTCAACGGCAACAGGTTTTTTGGTTTTATTCTAAGTACGGTACTTGTCTCATCTCCCACAGTGCCTTGCACATAAAAAAGCTGTGATATTGTATGAATTTGTTAACTGATAGAATGAGAAGAAATGTTTTAAAATTTTTAAACATTGTTTTTAAGTGTTAAAGAGCAACCTCTTGTCTTTGTGCCTTTTCAACCCATTTCACTCTCATCCTGGGAAGCAGTCTGGGTCCATTTAGGAGATAGAAACCACACAGTACGTTAAACCGAAGAAGTTTAACGCGAAGAATTGTTAATGACGATAGAAGGGTAACTGTAAGCTACCAGGAAACTCTATATGGCACCATAGGGCTGAGGGAGAGTACACGAGGAAGCAGAAACTTGGAAGGCGTTTAGACCTCGTTGGAGAAGGTTGGTTCAGCCCACTAGATAGCAGAGAAGCTTGCTGATTTGGCGAGGCTGGAGCTGGTCTGGACATGCTGGGCAAGCAGTATGCCATTCTCCAGAGTTCAGGAGGGGAGCAGGTAGTCAGCAAGCAGGGCTCTGGGCATGCAGTGGGAGTCTGCACCAGCTGGGACAGAAGGCTTGCAGAAGGAGGGATGCTTGGTGTGTGACCCTCTGGGCTGCAGGTGGCTGTGTGTGTAGGCCACAGTGGGGGATTTTGGTCTCCATGTTGAAAGGGCTGCAGAAAGGTTACTGCCAGGCCGAGGCTGCAAGGCCGCAGAAGGGTCACATTCTGGGCCTGTGGCTGGAGCAGGCTCCACCAGATGCCCTCACACTCACTGTGCTGACGTACTGGAAAACTTCACAGATAGCCTCTTCCTCCTTCAGTGTGCCTCTAGCGCCCTCTACTGAGAAAGCTTAACATCATGCTCACTTTAAGCAGAAACAACCAGATATTGAAGAATGCATTTGGAGCCAAGAGGCGATCAGTCAATAACTAACACATCTTCCATCTCCAGAGCTTCCTTCATTCATTTGGTCCCAAGGACCTACAGAACCACAAGAGTGTGGTTGTGTTTGAGGCACTATCAGGGTCAGCAGCGTCTGAAGAGCCAGGAAAGGCTAACGAGGTATGACCTCAGGCAAATCACTTCCTTCTAGGGGCACTTTTTCATCATCTTTTAATGAGGAGTGGGACTGGATCAGGGCTTTCCAAATACCAGGCTACAGTGAGGTAAGAGAAAGGAATATAGTATTCCAAAGAGCTAAATCTATTCAATTTAAAAGTTGACCCTTTCAACTTTTTTAGTGTTAAAGCAACCTTTTTTGTTTATTTAATGACATTATGCTGATAATAAATGGTAATTGTTTTTGATCTTTACTTAGCAAGATAAAAGTCAGCCACCTCAGAATTTTGTTTTTGAAATTTTATTAGTCTGTGGAAGCGGAAAGTCTGGCCACTCTGGGACTAGCTGTTCCTGAAGTCCTCTTTCCTCTCTTGAGATGGGTGGTTCTAAAGGGCCTGTTGGTCTTTGATTACCAACTTCTGACCCCCTGGATCTACGGCAGGCAGAGGAAAACCTAGGAAAGGTGTTCACTTCAGCAGCCTGTGTAGTAAATTTGGGTTGATCACAGATTAGCATAGCTCCTGCACAATGGTGACACATAAAAGTGTGAGGTGTTGCTAATCTTTAAGTTATTTTGTAAACCTGAGGGCAACCGCTAAAAATTTTTAAACAAAGGTATAACTAATAAGCCAATAAACCAAATCAAACCACTGCCATTGAGCTGATTCCAACTCATAGCATCCATATAGGACAGAGTAGAACTGCCCCATAAGGTTTCCAATGCTGTCAATCTTTATGGAAGCAGACGGCCACATCTTTCTTCTGGGGAGTGGCTGGTGGGTTCAAACCACTGAACGTTAACCACTGCGCCACCAGGGCTTCTCAATAAGCCAACAGTGGAGATATAATGGATCATTAAAAATACTCAATGAATCCAAAAGCAGACAGAAATGTAGAAAAGAGTGGAAAAATTATTTGACACCTGTATCTTGCTTAGCATAACGGCCCACTCTTAGTGGCAGCATCTGGAGCCAATGCTTTATCAAAACACAAGATATTTTAGTTCGAAGCAGTGACTGAGTGATTTATATTTCTTTGAAAGCACCACAGAACCCCCGAAAAATAAAAATGATGAAGCTTGATTAAACTTCAAAGGGAGTCAACCACGTGGCAGGGGCAAGGGGTGCTGTGCTGAGGTGAGGCAACTACTTATTGGCCTTTATATCTTTATCAGCACGCCATTGCTTGCCTGCTACAAAAAAGGTGGCTGGGTACATAACACCATTTAGACCTCCTTACCAAGGGAGGTTACATATAGGGTGCAATTCATGCGAAAACCTCCCTTTTCCTGGCTTTAGTAAAAGTCCCAATCCCGGTAGCGCTTTTTCTCCCTTTTCTTCCCCATTCCTGCAAAGGAGTAAACTATGCACAGTATTTGCACAACAGGGCCAGGCCCTCAGGACAGAATCTATATGAGAATGTCACACAATTATGAGCTTTAAAGCTCCAGCCATCTGAACAGGTCCCCTGCTGACACCTGGGCAGTGGTGCAGAAAGGATGGAGCTGGATTGAATGGAGTGCTCAGTGCACAAGGCACGTTCATGCCCCCAGCGTGTTGACTTGCATAATATAGCTGCTGGGCCACCATTCCACTGTCAGAGACGGGGATTAGGCTGCAGGTGTCTCCAGGTAGCAGTCCGAAAGTAAAAACAAAGATCTGAAACTAGAATTGGATTCTAGATCTTCTCAGGGGAAGCTGCTTAAATGAGGGTTTCTCCCTTTCAGCAACATGCATCACCTCTTCTTCCCTCTTTCCAAACTCCATCTCATTCAAGGGAAAGAAAAAACTGAACAACAGGATCTTTTCAGACAATAAATATATACACGTACATGCTATCTCCACGCCCGCTTTTCTTTTACTATGTACTCTATAGGGTCAGGCATGGGAAATGACTCAGGATTTTTTTCATCAACCATAGGAAAAATAGTACATACTCAAATTGAAAAAAAAAATTTTTTTTTAACAGAAGAATATAAAATAAAAAGTGAAATTCTACCACTACTCGGGAAACCACTATGGAATCTGATATGCATCCATTTGGAACTTTTTCTTTACATACACACATGGATGTATGTATGTTTTGCTTTTTTCACTTTGCTGTAATTTTTTATTCCATTAAAGCAAAAAATTTTTATGGCACACATATAGGTATGTGTATCCTTCAACATTTTTTATGGTAGTGTTTTTTTCTTGCTTCCATTGTTTTTAAATTAATAGACTTTATTTTTTAGAGTAATGGAGGCTTGCGTGTTGCCATGATGCTGGACAGATTTCAGCAAAACTTCTGGATGAAGTCAGACTAGGAAGAAAGGGCTGGTGATCTACTCCCCAAAATCAGCCAGTGAAAACCCTGTGGATCACAACAGTCTGATCCTGTTGTGCATGGGGTTGCCATGAGTCAGGCCCACTCGAAGGCAGCTTAAAAACACAACAGTCTAACTCGCAAAAGGTGGCCTTGGGCAAACTGTCCTCTCCCCCGCCCCCCAAAAAGGCTGAGAATTCCTCAGAAATAGAATAGTTAAATGTATGCCCCCCTCCACTCTGAGATAGAAAGAAAGAAGCAAGTCTCTTAAATGTAATTTAGGAATGAATTGTGCATCTCTACCGGGCAGAAGCATTAAGTCTGGCCCCACTGTTCCCAGAGGGTATCATTAAAACTCAGCATTAATATTGGTCAGCCATAGAGCAATCCTCCCGAGTTGCTGTTCCTGAAAAGATCATTCTCTGATTTAAGCTAACTTTATTTTTTTAAAAAAGGGGGGGGGGCAGGGGGCAGGAGAGACTTAGGTATGTTCGTTGGAATGGCCTTCCCATCTCATGACTGTGGGTCACAATGACCACCTGACTAGTACCTGGACATAGCTGACAGAATACAAGGGCGCTGCTAAAAGCCCCTTTTCATAATTATCACCTTCTCCGTCTGCACAGACAGAAATTAAGAACCACAAGCCAGTATTTCTTTCCCTATCTGACCCTCGTCCCCTATACATTCCCTTCTCTTGGAAGCAAATCCGTGAGATACTGAGGGCAGACTACTAAGGCTGTGAGGAAAGCGTCCTCAACTGTATTAATTTTACCTTTATTCCAAGGATCCTGATTTCTGAGGATCCTCTCCAGCAGTGAACTCCTTAAGGCATGTGACACACTTTAAGTGTACCAGAACTGTTAGAGGAGCGGAAAACACCACCTTGTGATATGAAATGTCCATGACATATATTAACTTGATGAAATTAATACCATTTAATTTTTTTTTTTCTGAACATGTTAGCTTTTTATCATTAAGCCTAGATAACTTAGACAAGTAAATTTCATAGTTTCGTGTAAAATTCTTCAGTCTTCAGATCCAAATACATCACTGGCTCATCAAGTTCAATAAGAAATTTTTACATGCTTATAGGCCTAGAGCCAAGTTTTGCTATCAGTAATTTAAATAAAAATTTAAAATACAACCTGCCATTCAACTTAATCCGCTTACTAATTTTCATTGACTTCTAGGTAGAAAAAAGACAAATATAGAAAGCAAAAAGTCCCAGTCTAGTTTAAAAATGAAAATTTAAGAAATCTGAATGAGTCTTGCCAACAATCTGGAGAATCAGTCTGTTTAGCAAGTGGTGTATGTAAACAAAGACACCACTAAAATACAACTTGGTATAACAGGCATTACCTATTTAATAAGTACAATATATACATAGAATTCTCTTGAAAAGCTTCACTTTATACAGAAACATATTTACAAAATGAACAGTGTAATCAAACTAAAGATTATCTGTACAATGCACATATGTATATGAACTTGGGAAGATAAACAAGTTTCATCACCAGAGTCAAAATGGACAGCCATATGCATCTTTTTAAAAAGAATTTCATTCCAGAAGAAAAATACATCTTTAATATACAATTGTGTCTCATTAAAATTTTCCTGACAATTCTTCATATTTGGATTCTTTTTCAATTATTTCTCTTGTTCAGCCCTGACAAATTTCAGGTTTCTAGTGCCACCAACTGATATGTTAAAAACTAACAATCTTAGGGTCAAAAAAAAATTGTTTTGTTTAAAAAAAAAAAGGTTATTGAAAAATATACTGGAGTCAACATTCATTAGGCAAAATTCAGCATACTGCATGATAACATGATTTATATAAAAAATATCAGGGTGGCATATATAACATTTACAGTATCAATGGTTTCTGATTTTTTTTCTCCTACTGGTAAGTCTTGGTCTAAATTTACAGGTAAAAATCTTTAGAAAATAATATGCTTCAAAACCAAGTTTAGAAACATGCACGACAACAGGATTAGACTCGTCTTCATAAGCATCGAAAGTGGCAATAATTTACTAAAATGGCAAAAATCAAATGTCATTTTATGGTCTTTGGATTTTTTTCCTTAAAGAGTAAACATCAAACTGACAAAAGTTAGGAAATGTGAAGAACCACAATGAAAACAGCAGTCAGCTCTCAGAGCATCATGCCCAAGTGGGATTTCTGGGTCATCAGCTTGCACAAGTGGGTTAACCCTCTTTCCAGCCCGGTTACAAGAGGCTGGCTGTGAGCTGCAGAGGCCTGAAGACCTGATCCTATTGCCCTGCAACTATTTTAACTAGACCATAAGCTCCATGAGGGCAGAGACTCCCCTGTCTGATCTATTCACCAATATAATAACACTGTATGGTACCTGGCAATAGTAGGTGTTCAATAAATGAATAAATAATGTGGTAGCCTGATAAAATTTAATTTCAAGCCAATTTTGATTGGAAAGACTTCTACAGAGGCAAGTTTTTGAAGCTATTTAATGGATTTTATTAATTGGTTAATAGCTAAAAATGAGACACGTTGGTCTGAAAGATATTATGCATTTAGAATATTCAAAGCTGAATGATCCTGTAAATGAACTGATATTCCAAACTGCATATAATTAGGGATCAGAAATTATCATAAAATCGCTTTAAATTGTTATGAAGACAAAAAGTTAAAAAAAAAAAAAAAAGTTCAAACTCATTCCAAATGCACCGTTTCAAATCCTTAAAACTTAGCAGGCTAAAGTTGGAAGTGGTATGGGAAAAAAGGTAGTCACAGTTAAGTGTCCACTTTAAAACCTAGTGGAGTGTACACATATACACAAAAAATAAATCATTTCCTGCCCAAAGAAGCCAAAATATTGCTACCTAACCAACATAGTCTTTGATGTGTACTAAAGAAAACAGTGAACATATAAAATAAACACCCCCCATGTCTCGGGTTTATCCAGACCATTTTCCTTTCCCAGATATTCCATTCATCTCTTCATATACTCAGTATAGTAGGAGGTAGAAGGCACTCTAAATCCTTGTATCAGGAGCTGCTTGTAAATTGGTATAAATATCACTGATACATACACATTCCTTCCCATACATACATATTCCTTCCTGATTAATCCATATACAAACCGATACAGTAGATACAGAAGAACAAAAAAACCCATTGCTGTCGAGTCGATTCCAACTCATAGCGACCCCATAGGACAGAGGAGAACAGCCCCATAGGGTTGGTTGTTTTTGAACCACCAACCTTTTGTTTAGCAGCTGTATGTCTTACCTACTGCACTACCAGCACTCCAGAAGAACAAAAGGAAAATAAAATAGTTTCTTATATTTATGGGAGAAAAGTAACAATACAGCCAAATATGGTTTAAAATGGCTTCTAAAATTGTACTGCCTTCTACTTCTCTAAGTGGATGGTGGCAAAAATGTTAATACTGGAATGTTTTATTTTTGTCTATTATGTATGTATTTTTTAAAATGTACAGACAAAGGACACTATGGATCTGACCACTATCTGGTATCCATTATATATGTGTCTTGGAGAAAACACAAATATTATGGATCCATATCACGCAAGAAGCCAGAGAAAGTAGTTACGGTGGCTGCTCTAAGTAGGCTTTCGGAGTGTCAACCGTGTGCCTAGAAACAAAGAGAAAATAATTCACATTTGATTGCACTCACCCTCTTTTCTTCATTTTGATAAGTTATTATTGGTTTAAAAAAAAAAAAAAGCAAGCCAGATTATGTTAAGACTAATACTTTTCAACTATTTAAAAAATAAAACTGCTTTGAACTTCTATTTTCATTCTGAAGTGAAAAAAATGATTTGTTTTGGATGACAAGATACAATTCAATACACAGAAAAAAGAAGACACTAAATCATCATCTAATCCTTAGTAAATATGTTATCTTTTAAAATAATGTTGATTAAAACAATGCTAAAACACATTAAAGGACTATCACCACCATAAGCCCAACTTTTAGAGTACAAGTAATTCTGTGAAGTCTAAAATCTGTCACCCCAAAGTTTACTTCTCTGAAGGGGACGAAAAATACAAAAACCCCAAGCAAAAGTGAGGATTGCTGTAACATCTGCACATAGGCAAAGGTGTCCTATTATAGAAATGAGCTGAAAATAACAAAATGTGAAAAACCACACACAGAAATCCCGGTGGGTGAGAGATTACAAGAAGTGAACCAAATGGAACACCAGAAATATTGATACTATGTCTGGCAACATGTAAGTGCGCATCTTAAATGAATATTGTAAAAATGTAACAGGATACATAAATTTGGCTCTAAAATTCCTTTAGTTACAGAGATTTAAGTATTCTGTGTTTTAAATAAAAATACCAGACCATAATCATTATCTCAGGAATTGTATAATAACTGCTCTCTAATATGTAATTATATCAATAGTAAAGAATGGTGTTCAAATGAAACGGTTAACAGTCTCATACATGTTGGTTTCTTTTGGGAACTGGCTCTTTATAGACATCTTAAACATGATTATTATTTATCTTTACAGTTTATTTCAGTTTCAAAGAGTTCACTATTCATCTCTGTTCTAATGATTGGATCTATTTCCCATTTTAAAATATAACCAAAGTCCACGGGAATTTTCTAAATGAACATGTTATGTAAAATCATATTTTATGTAACTAAAGATTTTAAAAATTCAACTATTAACTAAACAATCCAAATCTGAAAACAATGTTTTAAACTATGAATCAGAAATATTAAAAAGAGCATACCTAACACAGTACCTGGCAGAGGCACAGCGCTGCTGGATCATGGCTAGTTACCTAGCTTTCCTATTAAGTTTAGCTTCCATTCAAATTAAACAAAAAAATTAAAATTAAAACAAAAATTTAAGCACTAATATGATCCCTGAAACACAACCAAATGTTATAACTGGAATTTCAGAACATGAACATTTTCATCATTTGTTTTCTTGACGCTGGAAAAGTAGCATATTGGGGAATGATCAACACCTCCCTTTTCATGCATAATTTTAAAAAGCTGAATCATTTTGACATTATGTATTTTAAAGAGAAGAAATATGGAGTAGGGGTTTTTTAACGCCCTTGTTCAGCACTTCATATGATCCTAGCAAATTAAATTACTTTGATTTAATAACAGGCTCTTGTATTATACCAGACAAAAACAAATTTCATCAAAGCTTACACTCTTACAGTATACACGGCAATGCATTCATATTGTAAAAGGCTACTTTTTGTGCAGATGAAGCAAAACAATTTTTACTGGCTGACACACAAAGCAGGAAAGTTTCCAACAAAACTGGTCAGCGGCCCCTGCTCCTCATGCAGCTTTTGTCTGTTTACTGAGAAGTGCTTTGTGTTAGGTTCTCCTTTTCCTCTGTTCTAGGTCATGCTGGTGTTTAATAAGACGTTCGATTTCTGTTCCAAGGGTTTGTAGATTTTCCTTTTAAAATTGGAAAAAAAAGGAGGGGGGAGAAAACAGAACTACTAAGTATAATAAATTAAAAAAATTCAGTTTGAAATATTTCTGCCTACAAATTAGAAACTGAAAGAGTTATGATTACTTCTAAATACTGTGTGAGATAAACTAGGCACACAGCTGTTTTCGGTAAAGCAGTCCTGTCCATTTCAAAAGCATACTTAATTTTTTTTTTTTACTGATGCCACAGAAATTTTTAGTCCATAAAATTATTATTTACTATTTTTAAATTATTTTAAAAATCCACTGGTAATTATCAAGGCCCACATAGCAAAATAGTTGGGTCAGATAATACCTGTAAAAAATAAAATGAAACTGGGAAATACGTTAGAGAATAAATGCCTCAACTTAAAAAATTATGTTTCAGCAATTATTTACAACTAGTTATAATATGGAGCCCTGGTGGCACAGTGGTTAAAGAGCCTGGCTGCTAATCAGAAGATTGGCAGTTTGAATCCACCAGCCACTACTTGGAAACCCTATGGGGCGGTTACACTCTGTCTTACAGGGTCGCTATGAGTCAGAATTGACTTGACAGCAATAGGTAACAGGTAGTTATATATAATATATACAACTAGTAATTAAACATGTAATTGCTGAAATATATATAACTAGTTGTAATTAATTGCTGAAACATATTTTTCTAAAATTGAAGCATTTATTGTCTAACGTATTTCCCAGCTTCATTTTATTTTTATTTTTTTGGCACAGTGGTTAAGAGCTCAGCTGCTAACCAAAAGCAGTTCAAATCCACCAGCCACTCCTTGGAAACCCTATGGGGCAATTCTACTCTGTCCTATAGGGTCACTATGAGTCGGAATTGTCTCAATGGCAACAGGTTTTGGTTTGGTGCCCTGGTGGTGCAGTGGTTAAGAACACGGCTGTTAACCAAAAGATCAGCAGTTCAAATCCACCAGCTGCTCCCTGGAAATCCTATGGAGCAGTTCTACTCTGTCCTACAGGGTCACCATGAGTCGGAATTTACTCAATGGCAACAGATTGATTATATGTCAAAGTCCACCCATTGTTAATCTCAGGTTCTTTTTGAAATGAACCTATAACAAAGCAAACAACTCATTTAGTGTCCATCCAATAGTTAAGCTGATTCTTTCTCTATTTCTCCATCTTTTCTCACTAACTCAAAAAATTATACTTTTCAAAAAAAGAAAAGCACTAAAATTTATCTGAATAAAATGGCAACCTTTTATTACCGAAACATTCCACCTGCGTTCTAGATTAGACTATGAAAGAGACGCCATGTTGCCATGTTTATTGTTTGATAAGTGAATAAGAAATCCAGATACCTTCAAAGTAATATTTTTCAGTAATGTATCCTCCAAAACAGCCTGTAATTTTCGGTTGATCTCCAAAGAGAGTTCCAATGTTAATCCACTATCGGCTGGGTGAGACGTATACAAAGAAGCCATGATGCCGCCCCGTCGACTTAAATGGACTTTGTTAAAGTCAGATGCCTCTGAAGAAAGTGTGCCCGATTCTTCCCGTAAGATGTAACTCTGGATTATTCTGCAGAACAAATAACACTATCAATTGTGTACTTGCTCAATTAAACACACTGGAATTTGCAAGAGTTAACTAATTATAAGCATAAAGATCTATATTAGAAAAGAATTTTCCTTATTCAGATGGTTTCTTAAATGATCACATTTTTGTTCTAACAAGGCATTTAAATAAAAAATATATAAACAGTTTCATTTTCTTATTATTTTGATCAAAAGAATTGAGCAATTTATTGCTCAGATTTCAATTAACATTTTGTTTTCCTGTTTTAAACTTAGAACTGCATTTTATTCTTTTTCTTTGAAAACTAATGAGTAAACTTTTCTGTAAGTCTAAAATTATTTCAAAATAAAAATTAAAAAGTCATGGTAAAGACTCACAATATAAAGAAAATGCTTACTTAAGTATGGTATCTGTGAAAGGAAGCTGGCACAACATGGGCTCTGGAGTCAGTCAGGTCTGGGTTTGGATCTCTAGCTCTAGTCTGCCACTTACAGAAGAAGTGGTGACCTGGGAACATTTGGTTACTTGACTTGGGCCCCAGTTAACTTATCTGCAAAACTGGAAAACTCACTCTCTCATGGAACATTTGTAAGAATTCAATGAGATATTGCTAAGCAACAGGCACAGTGCCTTGTGCTTAGCAGATGCCCAGTAAATTACCCCACTATGTTCTACCCAAATTTACAATCACATATATCTCTTACAGCCATAACCATGAAGATAAAAAAGAAACCAGATGAAGCAGACCACTATCTTTTTTTTAAATCCAAAATTAGTGTCTTAAAAAACTGTATTAAAAAAAAAAAAAAAACTTCAGGAAAGACCTGGTTTTACTTATCTCTGTATTCCCAAAACCAAAAACGTATTAGGTGATCAATAAAAGACTGGAAACAGAATGACGATAATTAAGAAATATTTTTTGAAAGGTAGGCATTTATATAATTAATTTTGAAAACAGTAACTACCTTATGAGTAATGGTATTATGAACACAGATCATGCTACCATAATAATACATACTTTGTTTTTTTCCTAATTTCTTCCACCAATTGTTTTATGTGGTCCTCCATAAATTCTATCTTTTCATTTTTCCGAGCATGTGCTTTTTGCAGCCTTACTATCCTCTCAATCAACATGGCCTTGTCTACTTCTGGAAAGTTATCCACAGTTACTGAAGATCCAGTAATTTCTGGAGATCGATCTTCTACACTGCTTCGAGCATTAAGAGACCCTGAAGACAAAAAAAAAAAAAGTCAGTCTAGATATTGTACTTCATCTAAAGTCATTTCTCATCTCATGTTGGTGGTGGTAGTGTTAGGTGCTGTCAAGTCGGTTCCGACTCATAGTGACCGTATGAACAACAGAAAGAAACACTGCCCAGTCCTGCGCCATCCTCACAATCGTTGTTATGCTTGAGCCCATTGTTGCAGCCACTGTGTCAATCCATCTC
>NW_004443967.1:4783005-4829170 GCF_000243295.1 Trichechus manatus latirostris
CCTTGCTTCTAAGGAGCATTCTGGCTATACTTCTTCCGTGACAGACTTGTTCGTTCTTTTGGCAGTCCATGGTATATTCGATATTCTTCCCCAACGCCATAATTCAAAGGCATCAATTGTTTTTCAGTCTTCCTTATTCATTGTCTAGCTTTCGCATGCATATGAGGCGACTGAAAATACCATGGCTTGGGTCAGCCGCGCCTTAGTCTTCAAGGTGACAACTTTGCTTTTTAACATTTTAAAGAGGTCTTTTGCAGCAGATTTGCCCAATGCAATGCATCCTTTAACTTCTTGACTGCTGCTTCCATGGGTGTTGATTGTGGATCCAAGTAAAATGAAATCCTTGACTTCAATCTTTTCTCCATTTATCATGCAACACACAAGACCCCACAGTACCACAAACTGACAGATGCATAGGGGTCTCATCTCATAAATATTATTTATTTCAATGCCATTTCAAATATCAATCTAACAGAGTTGGGCACAAAACCCAACATAGCTTATACATGGCCTGAGTTCTTGTTCGTGAATACACTGATGATAGAAGTACCAAAAAGCTCTATTATATCTTTCAGGAACAGGATGAGGAAATGGGAATAGAGAAACAAGAAACCCAAGAAAAAGTCAGAATATTATGTCTGAAATGAGCCCAAAATTAAACCACAATGAAAGTAACAGAACATCAAGTGGTTATGCTCTGGAGTCCGCCTGTGTAGGTTCAAATCCTGCCCCCTGCTCCTCCACTTATTAGCTGTGTGACTTTGGACAAGTTGTTTAATCTCTGTGCCTTGGGCACTTTATCTTAAAATGGAAAAAATAATATTACTTACCCCACAGGATTTTTATCCTCATTTAAATGAGTTAATATAACTGTCAGCTATTATTTTCATCAACATCAGTGAGAATTTCTGATCCTCTTTACCCTGCAAAGATACGTTTTTTTCTACCCCATTTTGTAGATGTAAAAGAAGTAATACATCTTATCCAAGATCATACAACTAATAAATGGTGGAGCTGGGATCTAACTTCATACCTATAATTTCAAAGTCCATGTTCTTTCTACTATAAAATTCTTCCACTATTGAAATACATTTTTTTCCTAATATGCAATTCCTGAGAGGTAGTGTGGTATATAAGGAGCCCTGGTAGCACAGTGGTTAAAGCACTCAGCTGCTAACCAAAAGATCGGCGGTTCAAACCCACCAGCTGCTCTATGGGAGAAGGATGTAGCAATCTGCTTCTGTAAAGATAACAGCCTTGGAAACCCTATGCGGCCATTCTACTCTGTCCTATACGGTCACTATGAGTCTGAATCGACTTGATGGCAATGGGTTCGATTTTTTTGGTTTGTCATTTAGTGTGGTATAGTGACATGCAAGGATTCTTAACTTCTATCACTGTGGGTTTTGGGCAAGTCACATAACCACTCTGAGTTTTGGTTTCCTTACCTGTAAAATAGGAATTATAAAACCTACCTCACCTGGTTGTTCTGCAGAGTAAATTGTATGTTATGTTTAAAGTGCTTAGCATGGTTCCTAGCATTAAAAAAATGATAACACTATTAAATACTATTAAAAATAAAACAGATTTAAGAGTACACCAATATTTTGCTAATGCTCATTTTCACGATGGTATCAGTTATACTTTTAAGGACTCTACTCATTTTAAAGTTTGTTTTAGACCACAGGCACATATATCATGAGAATAAATACACACACATATATTAATATGATATTTAATGATGCTCATTTCATTAGTTCTCAGGTGTTAAAAGAACTATAAAAGAGAGAGATCATACTACACCAAACCTCTCTATATGGATACATACAAATCTGAATTTAGAAAATGGAATAAAGAACTTGTTGAACAGAACTAAGAAGCAGATAAGAAAAAAACCATAACCCAATGCTGTTGAGTCGATTCCAACTCATAGCGATCCTACAGGATAGACCAGAACTGCCCAATACAGTTTCCAGGGAGCACCTGGTGGATTTGAACTGCCGACCTTTTGGTTAGCAGCCATAGCTCTTAACCACTACGCCACCAGAGTTTCCTACAAGAAAAAAGGAAGTAGGTAAATGTTGTTAGTTGTTGTTAGGTGCCATCGAGTCAGTTCTGACTCATAGCAACCCTGGTCCTCTGCCATTCTCACAATTGTTGTTATGCTTGAGCCCACTGTTGCAGCCACTGTG
Organism: Trichechus manatus latirostris; assembly: GCF_000243295.1. Taxonomy (NCBI): domain Eukaryota; kingdom Metazoa; phylum Chordata; class Mammalia; order Sirenia; family Trichechidae; genus Trichechus; species Trichechus manatus. The sequence continues at coordinate 4,785,198 of NW_004443967.1, forward strand.
TCAATCTATTTCATTGAGGGTCTTCCTCTTTTTCGATGACCATCTACTTTACCAAGCATGATGTCCTTCTCCAGGGACTGGTCTCTCCTGATAACATATCCAAAGTATGTGAGATGAAGTCTCGCCATCCTTGCTTCTAATGAGCATTCTGGTTGTACTTCTTCCAAGATAAATGTTGTTTGTTCTTCTGGCAGTCTATGGTATATTCAACATTCTTCACCAACACAACAATTCAAAGGCATCAATACTTACTTGGTCTTCCTTATTCACTGTCCTGCTTTCACATGCATATGAGGCAGTTGAAAACACCACAGCTTGGGGTCAGGCGCACCTTAGTCCTTAAAGTGATATCTTTGCTTTTTAACACTTTAAAGAGATCTTTTGCAGCAAATTTGCCCAATGCGATACGTCTGCTTCCATGAGCATTGATTGCAGATCCAAGTAAAATGAAATCTTTGACAACTTCAATCTTTTCTCCATTTTCTGTTTACCATGATGTTGCTTATTGGTCCAGTTGTGAGGATTTTTGTTTTCTTTATGTTGAGGTATATTCCATATTGATCTTCATCAGTAAGTGCTTTAAGTCCTCTTCACTTTCAGCAAGCAAGGTTGTGTCATCTGTATATCGCAGCTTGTTAATGAGTCTTCCTCCAATCCTGATGCCGTGTTCTTCGTCATATAGTCCAGCTTCTCAGATTATTTGCTCAGCAGGCAGTATGGTGAAAGGATACAACCCTGATGCACACCTGGCTTGACTTAAACCACGCAGTATCCCCTTGTTCTGTTTGAACAATGCCTCGTGGTCTAAGTACAGGTTCCTCATGAGTACAATTACGTGTTCGCAAACTCCCATTCTTCACAAGGTTATCCATAATTTGTTATGATCCACACAGTTCAATGCCTTTGCATGGTCAATAACACACAGGTAAACATCTCTCTGGTATTCTCTGTTTTCGGCCAAGATCCATCTGACATCAGCAATGATATCCCTGGTTCCACGTCCTCTTCTGAATCTGGCTTGAATTTTTGGCAGTTCCTGTCAATGTACTGCTGCAACTGCTTTTGAATGATCTTCAGCAAAATTTTACTCATGTGTGATATTAATGATATTGTTTGATAATTTCTGCATTCTGTTGGATCACCTTTCTTTGGAATGGGTACAAATATAGATCTCTTCCAGTTGGTTGGCCAGGTAGCTGTCTTCCAAATTTCTTGGCATAGATGAGTGAGCACTTCCAGCACAGCATCCGTTTGTTGAAACATCTTAACTGGTATTCTGTCAATTCCTGGAGGCTTGTTTTTCACCAATGCCTTCAGTGCAGCTTGGACTTCCTCCTTCAGTACCATCAGTTCTTGATCATATGCTACCTCCTGAAATGGCTGAACATCTACCAATTCTTTTTGATACAGTGACTCTGTGTATTTCTTCTATCTTCTTTTGATGCTTCCTATGTCGTTCAATATTTTTTCCATAGAATCCTTCAAGTTTGCAACTCGAGGACTGGATTTTTCTTTAGTTCTTTCAGCTTGAGTAATGCCAAGTGTGTTCTTCCCTTTTGGTTTTGCATCTCCAGGTCTTTGCACATTTCATTATTTATACTTTACTTTGTCTTCTCAAGGCGACCTTTGAAATCTTGTGTTTAGCTCTTTTACTTCATCATTTCTTCCCTTTGGTTTAGCTACTCTACGTTCAAGTCCAACTTTCAGAGTCTCTTCTGACATCCATTTTGGTCTTTTCTTTCTTTCCTGTCCTTTTAATGACCTCTTGCTTTCTTCATGTATGATGTCCTTCCACAACTCATCTGGTATTCGGTCATTAGTGTTCAGTGCGTCAAATCTATTCTTGAGATGGTCTCTAAATTGGGGTGGGATATACTCAAGGTCATACTTTGGCTTTCATGGACTTGCTCTAATTTTCTTCAGCTTCAACTTGAACTTGCATATGAGCAGTTGACGGTTTGTTCCACAGTCGGCCCTTGGCCTTGTTCTGAATGATTATATTGAACTTTCCCACCATTTGGGTCTGCAGACATAGTAGATTTGAATCCTGTATATTCCATCTGGCAAGGTCCATGTGTATAGTCGCTGTTTATGTTGTTGAAAAAGGTATTTGCGATGAAGAAGTCATTGATCTTGCAAAATTCTATCATGCAATCTCCAGTGTCATTACTATCACCAAGACCATATTTTCCAACTACCAATCCTTCATTTCCAACTTCTCTCATTCCAATCGCCAATAATTATCAATGCATTTTGATCGCATGTTTGATCAATTTCAGACTGCAGAAGCTGGTAAAAATCTTCAATTTCTTCATCTTTGGCCTTAGTGGTTGGTACGTAAATTTGAATAAGTCACATTAACTGGTCTTCCTTGTAGGCATATGGGTATTATCCTATCACTGAGTGTTGTATTTCAGGATAGATATTGAAATGTTCTTTTTGACGACGACTACAATGCCATTCCTGTTCTACTTGTCATTCCCGACATAGTAGATCACATGATTGTCTGATTCAAAATGGCCAATACCAGTCCATTTCAGCTCACTGATGCCTAGGATATCGATCCTCATTGCGTTCCATTTCATTTTTGACAACTTCGAGATTCCCTAGATTCATTCTTCGTACATTCCATGTCCCAATTATTAATGGATGTTTGTAGCTGTTTCTTCTCATTTTGAGTCATGCCACATCAGCAAAAGAAGGTCCCAAAAGCTTGACTCCATCCACATCATTAAGGTCAACTCTACTCTGAGGAGGCGGCTCTTCCCCAGTCATATTTTGAGTGCCTTACAACCTGAGGGGCTCATCTGCCAGCACTGTATAAGACAATGTTCTACTGCTATTGATAAGGTCTTCACTGGCCAAATTTTTCATACGTAGACTGCCAGGTCCTTCTTCCTAGTCTGCCTTAGTCTGGAAGCTTTGCTGAAACCTGTCCACTATGGGTGACCCTGCTAGTATTTGAAAAGCTTCCAGTATCACAGCAACACACAAGCCACCACAGTACGAGAAACTGACAGACATGTATGTCGGTAGGTAGATGATACAAAATCCCATGACAAACGTGAAACACTGGGTAATGATTAGAATGATTAAATATTTGACTAGAACATTTTTACAATATACTTAGGTACAATCAGCACTTTTTATAATTCAAAATGGAACAAAAGCATATCAGTACTTTTTTAAAACAAACAAAAAAGCTATTTCTTTTTATAATCAGTTACTAACAACTAAAATCTTTATTTTTTTACCTGATGAACTAGAACGACTTCCCATGCTGCTGACTTCTTTATCATAGCTTCCATTTTCAACATGATCTAATTTTCTTCGCGCTATAGGAAAAAGAAATGGATTACTTGTGACAATTATTACGGCCTTTTGCTCCTACCATGTCTGACTTTAATTGCTAAAATCACTTACGCAAAAATGTCATAGACAACAAGAGAAAGTTCTTGAGTACATACTTCAGACAGGAAGGCTATAAGTGGCATTCATATAAAATGACATCTGAAAATGTACAGGTCAAATACAAAATATATGGAAACAATATGACAACAACTGACACTGACCTCACTTAGGTATGCTGAACTTGACTTTTGCAGTTCATGTTACCAGCAAGTCTTGAAAGATTTATAAAATCCCTACAGTTTCAGAAAACCCTTCATTTCCCCCAAATTTCCCTTCAATTACATCCATAAGAACAAATATCTAAATATATTCATATTACGTAAATGCTAAATTTTTTTATCTTATTACTATATTTCACTCTATTTTGACACAAATAAAGCAGTGGGAATAGTAGAGTAGAGTAGAGTAGGAAGTCAGAAGACATGTCATATTCATCTTTGTTTCCTAAGCACTTAGCATAGACACCTAATAACACGAATTTTTAAATAAAAAAAATCTGGGTTCCAGTCCTCACTGTGGTCTCAGTTTTCTATGAAGTGGAGGGTTAGAGCAATGATTTCCAAAGTGGGGTGCAGGTGCCATCGAAGCTGTACAAAACAATTTACAGGGATGTGTAGGAAGAAAACATTAGAACTTATATTTAGTCTTAACCCACTGCCCTTCAATCAATTCCAACTCATAGTGACTTACCCCTTTAAATTTCTATTTTTATATGTTTTCTAATGTACATAACATTGAATAGTATATGTTTACTATTTATTTATAAACATATAAACTGGGGAACAAATGCTCAAATACTTTAAAGTGATAGGAACATGGGATGAAAAAAGTTTAGTGACTACTGCTCTAAGGTACTTTCCAACTCTCACATCTTGTGGTTTCTGTGAATAAATGCCTTTAGCAGAAAAGATAAGACTATTCATGGAAGTGCAAGAAGTTTAGCAATTTGGTTTATGAGCATTATACATTAAAAAGAACATATGTCTCCAACCATAATGTAGTAGAACCTGATGTAAAATGCATTTTTTCTATGAATCTTTCATTAAAAGAAACAAAACATTCATGGTCTAAGTATGGAACAGTTTTATACCTTGCTGAAGTTGTTTGGTAAGATCTTTGATGCTAGAAGCATGTTTACGTCTTTGAGTTATTAATTCATCTTTTAGTTCTTCTACCTGGGTATTCAGTGTTTTAACTTCTGTTTGTCTACAAGTGAGTTCAGCTTGTAAACTCTGGACTTCCTCTTTTCGAAGTTCTTCCTCTTTCAACAATCTACTTTCCTGAGTGACAAATAAGATGTGAAAAAAAAAAAAAGGTGAATATCTTACTATTTATTTCCGTTATTCCTCAGAGTTTCAGGCCTGAAAATACAAGATCCTTGACAGTACAGTATCTTCTGTCATCACTCCTGACCAGGTTTTATTTACTGAGCTACTCAAATCCCTTATATAGCAACATAGGGGAATACATTGATGGGTATATCATTCTATACCTTCACCACAACATGTGATATAGGTGTCTGGATTTTTGGTCTAAGGTCTCAAAAGTATTTTTATGAGTAATTTGAGAATATTCTCATAACTTAGAAATATTAAGCCATCTTTGAAACTATAAAAATAAAACAAACTAACAAATTTAAAGTACCTGTTAAAGAGTTAAGTGATTCCAGTTGGGAATGACAGAAATCCTGGATTACTTATTTTCAAAAGTGAAGTACTTCTTCATAATCATTTATAATATCAAATTTTATTATAAATTACATCAGTCAAAAGGACAACTGACATTTCTTATAGCATCTGAAACTACCAGAAAGTCAGAGCCAACAGAGAAGAGCTTAAATCAACTACTGCTAATTTTACGCTGTTAGGGAAATTTAATTTGTGCTTCTTGCTATGTTTCTTCAAAAGTTAAAATGTAGATTTATACTTACCAAATTAATATTTGTCTGTTTCATTTGTTCACATTGGCTTTGTAACTGACTTTCACTACAGGAAAGCTTATCAAATTGTGACTGCAAAGAATTGGATTCAGACTGAAGCTGTGCATTCTTACTAGTGAGCTTTTCTGTAAATAGTAGTAGCTCAGATTCTCTTTTCCTGCTCCCTTCGATGTCTTTTTGTAGGTCATTAATCAAAGAATTAAGACTTTCCACTTCTTCTTTTAAATTTTCAATTTCTTGTTTACCTCTAAAAAAACAAAGTTTATATTTAAGAAAAATTTAAATTAATAAAAGACATTAAAGTAATGGTTTTGGGAATTTTCATCTAATGAAATGCTTTTTAAAGGTACTTTTATTCATTCATCCAAATATTTATGAATGCATAAGGGGACCTGGTGGCACAGTGGTTAAAGTGCTCGGCTGCTAACTGAAAGGTCAGTAGTTCAAACCCAACAGCATCTCTGCAGGAGAAATATGTGGCAGTCTGCTTCCATAAAGATTACAGCCTAGGAAACTCTGTGGGATAGTTCTACTCTGACCTATAGGGTTGCTACAAGTCAGAATCGACTCGACAGCAACAGGTTTTGGTTAATATATGCCAGGAACTAAGAGCTGGGGGTACAAGTAAACAGCCTGACATAATCCCTGCTTTCAAAGAGCTTTTGAGTCACATAAAGAAACAATGAATGTGATAAACATTTTTGATGATGATTGCATACAGGAAGTCGTCTAACCTAGGGCAGGGATGCTTAAACTAATACCTAAAGCAGAGGTCAGCAAATTTTTCCTGTAAAAGGCTAGACAATAAACTTCAGGCATTTAAGTTACATGGTCTTTGTTGCAACTGTTCTACTTTACCATTGTAGCATGAAAGCAGCCAGAAACAATACATAAAGGAATGAGTATGGCTGAGTTCCAATAAAACCTTATTTACAAAAACAGGTGGTGGGCTGGATTTGGCTTACAGGCCATAGTTTGCTGACCCCTGACCTAAAAGAAAAGCGGAAGTTAGTGGGAGGACAAAATATGCTCCAGGTAGCGGGAATAGCATGTGCTAAAGCTAGGAAGGGAGCAAGAGAATGACTTCTTGTAGGTAGGGAATGTACTGTATCCCTAGCACCTAACACAGGGCTGGGAAGGCAGGCGATGATCAATAAGCGTGTTAACTGACTATGGCTGAAACACAAGAGGGAAAAAGGGAAAGGTGCAAGGGAGAAGCAAGGCACAGGTCACTGATGGTCTTACGAGCCATGTGAAGGCATTTGAACTCACTAGGCAAATCTTTGAGGCAATGGGAAATCATCAAAAGGTTTGAATAGGCTGCTTTTTAAAAGATTACGCTAACCACAGTGTGGGAAATGGATTAGAGGGGATGCAAGCAGAGCAATTAGTTTAGAAGCTAGTGCAGCTCCCCAGAGGAGAGCTGACAATAGCTTGGGCTATAGTAGTAGCAGTGGAAATGTAAATGGACTTGAAAGATCCTAAAGAGTTAATATCAACAATACTTTGTGACTGGTTAGATGTAGGAGGGGAGGGAAAGAACAGCTAAGAACAACTCCCAGGTTCCTGGGTTGGGCAGTCATGCAGATGAGACACTCACCCCTCCTCCTGGGAGCACCAGAGAAGCACATTTGTAGGGGGACAGAGGAATCAGTTCTGGACATGTTAAAGTTTGAGGTATCTTTGAGACATATGAGTCTGGAGCTCAGCAATAAAGCCTGAAGCTAATTTGAGGGTTCTGCGGCATACCACAAGAATAGTTGGTATCATGCAGGAGTACAGTAAAATGAGAACAAAAGAGGGCTTTGGGACAGGAAGTGAAGCCTACAGAGGAGACTGAGAAAGAGTGGCCAGAAAGGTGGTAGGAATACCAGGAGATGATGAAAATGAAGCCAAAGGAAAGAAGGCGGGAAAGCATGAGATCTACAGGGGAAGTGTAGTGACTGAGATTCAGAGAGGAGCAGGAACATTTCTTCCACGACAACAGAAGGGAAGGAAAGAAGAATGGCTGCAGATGCAGGCAAGCTCACAGGACTGATGGCAAGAAGTTGAGAGAACTGTCAGCTTCCAGCTCCCATTTCTTTTGTGAAGTAAGAGGTAATTATCTGCCAAGAGTAAACAGAGAGGTAAGGGAGAGGGCCAGAAGTGTGAAGAAATAGATAAGGTTTGGAATAGATGGTAGGAAGATGGGGAGAAGGCCCTGATCTAGGATACATGGTAGGATTACAGATGTAGTAAGATCCCAATGAGGTTGATGAGCATGGATTTATAGCAGCACCAACCTGGTAGATGGTGAGGATTTCTTTAGCAATACTCAGCAGCATGGGTATCTGTGAGGTGTGGAAAAGAAGATACTTGGATTCAATGTGAATCCAAGCTCCGCCAGCAATGTAGTAAGTGGAGTTTAGCTAACTGGCTTTATAAGAGGCCAAGGAGTAATGTCAGCTCCTGACCTTAAGCTACATACATACAAATGTGTGTGTGTGTACACTATCTTTTAAAAAAATACTGTATATAAATAACAGAATTTGAAAGCCAAGGAATAGACTAAATCCATTCTATCTTATAAACTGCAACTGCCAATGTTTAAAGAATATAAACTTTGATTTTTAAAAGTCATGGTAGAAACTTAAAAAGACTTCAAAAAAGTTCAAATGAAGATAGGAACTTAAAAAAAAAATTTAACTAATAAAATCGTTCTTGTTTAATGCAATAATTGCATTTCAAACAGAATCTTGAGATAAAATAAGAAAGCCTGTTGATGAGCACAAACAGAAGCTGCTCATTTGATACCTTTGAAACTGCTCCTGAATCTGATCTGCAACTTTCAATTTGTCCAGTAAGTTCTGAATTTCAGCTTTCTGGCGATTAATAATTTCCTTATATTTCGATAATTCATCTTCTGTTCTTAATCGTTCGTCTTCTAGACATTTCACCTATGAAATGATCATAACCAAGTTAATCTACAAACACTATTTTCTTGTTCTTTATATACTATTTCAGACAGTGGTTATACAGTGGTAATCTAAGTTGAGTTCTGAATCAATATTAGATAATATGAAGAAAATGTAACAATGGGAAGTTAACCATCTTGAGTTGTAGTCTCAGATTTCTCATGGTTTAGTCATGGGAGTTTAAGCATGCCACTTTATTTTTTCTGAGTCTCCATTTACTCACCTGAAAAGGGAGGATACCTCCCTACCTACCTCAAAGAACTGGCCTGGAGAACAAATAGGAAGGTAGATAAAAAACCCTTTGAAAGATATTAAGTATCTCAATTTCAAGGTGGTTATTTAAAAGCCTTATTTTGAAGTAAATGAATGATATACATTGATAATACATTTCACAGTCATGGTTATATTAAAAAGACTATACAATAAAGGCTATAATCACTGGAAAGAATTTAATAGATTGTTAGAGATTAAAACTATATCCATCTAGAACTATTAAATATATGCAAGAGAAATATAAAGAAAGTCTTCCTGTTATTTTTTGACACCCACAATTCTAAGGTCCAACTATCTTTCAATTAATTTTCTGATTAAGACTGCCTTTAGATCAAAGGCCCAGGGCTAAGTTATAAACAGAGCAATCATGCTCTGAAACAGGTATGTTTGGCAATCACTTCAAAGGACTGAAGTGGAGGACATTCCATTTCAGCAAGAGTCCATTTTATTGCCAGAGAATTGCTATTCTAACCCTCTGAGTTCTTTCATTTTGGAGAACTTGTATATAAAGATCTTTTTCCATCCATTTTAAAAATAAGAATGAGTTCAAAATTAAAGATAATATTTATCCTTCCTCTGGAGTCACAACCTAAGATTTAATTACCTTTGTTCTCAATGTTCGTAGCTCATCCATGCCCTCCTTAAATGTCCTCTTCAGATCTTCCAGTTCCTTTATTTTGGCATGATGCATCTTTTAAAGGGTTTAGAAGAAACCATAAATCATTATGCACTAAACTAGATATAAAATTTATTGCCTCATTCTTGCAAAAGGCCTCAAAACTTGATAGCAATACATACGCCTAGAAAGCAGTTCTCTCTTTCTGTATTTATCACACAATCGAGGGCATATAAAGAGCAGAACTACTCACCTCTAGTTGGTCAGACTTTTCTTGCATTTGTTTTTCAAGTTCTCCTTTTGTAACTCTGAGCTTTGCACCAAGCTCATTTGATTTAATTTCTTCTGATTCCTAATGAAAAGGAAATTAAAAAGCACAAATGACTTAATTTTTAAGGTTTTATACTCTGAAAAGTGAAGAAAACTTTACAACCAAGTTTTCTAATTGTGAAGTCCATAGCTTGTCATGTATCTAAAAATGACTGTATTGAAAAATTTTAAATATGTCAATTTGGTATGAACAAGGATAGCATACTTAAGATATGTAACATAATACAGAGTGTTTTGTTTTTTTTTAAGTTCTACATTTCCTTACACTCTTCATTCTTCTGACATTTTCTAGTGTTTCATTTGGTTGAAAATTTCTCTAGTGAGATCTCTATTTAAGCTGCAGGAACTTTCACAAAGCAAATAATGTTTTATTTAACTGCCGTACCAGATCCAGTCTACCCTTCAAATATTGCAGATGCAGGAATTTAATGAAACAAGAGATTTGGCATAATTATTACCAATTTATTTAAAAAGTTAACCATACCTGATATGTTTTTATCATGTCCTGACAGTTTTTTCGTATCTGATCTGCTTCTTCCTTTGCTTGAGTTAACTTTGTTGTTGTTTCTCTGAGTCTATCTTTGGTTTCCTGCATTGACAAAACGACAGCAACAAAGTTGGCCACAAGAACGTGATGAACCGTGACTATGGAGTAGGAAGAGTTGTTGTCCTAGCACTGCTAGGGGTCGGATACTATTCTAATACTTTATTTCTGACGAAAAATTAAAATTGCATCCACAGTTAACCAATATCCATGAAAGTTTATTTTGTTAAATTTTAAGCAAATTTCTAAAAGTTATTCACCTTCATCTCTGGTAAGACAAGAAAAGCAAAGTGTTAAACAATTCTTTGCACATACATATAAAACAATTCTGTGGTTTATGGCTCTAGTATCTATTCAAATTGCCTTTTTACAGATGCATGCTGCAATTTGGTTTCTGCTCCTCACTGCTCTCCTAAAATGGCAATTCTGAAGGTTTGCAGAGACTACCTACTCTCTCATCCAATCCAATTACTTTTTCTGGGTTCTTATTCTTGACTTACCTATTCCAGATGACCACCTGGACTCTTTGCTACTTTCCTTCCTCTGATTCATAACATATCTTCTTGCCTTCTCTGTCTCCTTGACAGGCTTCCTACTTCCTATGGAGATTTGCTAAGATACAGCCCTCATCCTGCAGCTCTTTCTCCATAATTCTCCTTCAGAGAACCCATCCAGTCCGTGGTTTTGGCTATCATCTGGATCTCCAGGGAGAGTTTAGGTATCATAGGCTGCTAGTAGTTTTTCCTTGTTATTCCTTAAGACACGGGTAGATGCTGCTGTGCTGCCTTCCCACAGACAGAGTCCAGGGCATCCCTACGTTGCAACAATTGATACACTATACTGGAGCTTCTGTGTTTCCACCATTAAGTATATAGCTTTAGGACAGCAGGGCCTGTGTTTTCTTATACAAAGTGCTTGCTCCTTATTAACTGTTCCATCAACATATGTTAAACGAATGAAGGAATACCCAATATAAGCCTTCTGCTCCAGTTAGGTAGGGCCCGTGTGCACTCTTGGGGTAGTCCTTTCTGCTAATTCTTCCCTCTCTCTGTAGTTTCTCCAGGCACATGGATGATTGCACACATGCACTGCAGACTTGAGGCACACACTGCGGATCTCCATATCTTTTTCTTCCCCACTACTCTGCCCTGCTCCCCATACTCTGAACTATCTCCTTAACTCAGGGCAACTACTGGGCCCTGTTTGCTTCCCCCTCCTTGCACTGCTTCGTTTGTTTCCCTTGTCTCAGGGATCACTGTCCTGCACTGCTTATGTCCCATGTCTGGAAACCTTTGTTTCATATATTTGCTGGTTTGCTTTTAGTTTTTTAAGGTGAAAGGGTAAATCTGGTCCCTGTTACTCCATGAGGCAGGCCCAGATCATGATTAAATCCTATATCCTTTGATCCAGAGACTCTCTCCCCCATCGACCAGATAAACACCTAAAATAGGTAATCCAGATCCCATCCCAGACACTCTTGGAAAGCACTGACTGTATTTTCTATGGCTTTTCTATCCTCCATGTTATCTAATACAGTGTTTTGCACACAAGAAGACACACTAAACACTTGCTGGTTAATAAATGCCTTTACTTAAAAAAGGACTGGCAAATTTCTAATTTCCATGTACCAGGTCAATATACTTGTTACTTCAATTGTCTAATAAACCACACCATGTAACCTTACAGAAGTCAGCCTTAAGCCTCTCGTCTACCCTACTTCCAGCGGATCTGGTTTCATCTGATCTCAACGTTGCCATTAAGTATCTGTTATCACCATTCTTTAAACACAGGTGGCTCACAGGCGATCTCTGAGTCTTTATAACACTTGAATGTTAGTATTCTTATAGGCTTCAGCATCCTGTCTCTTAGGAGTATACATGAGGATGAGGAAAGTTCAACAGACATTATACATGACCAAGTGTTAAGTTCAGATCTTGGAGCAACTCAGGTAGTTAGAAATTTTTACCATGCTATAGTCTTTACGGATTTTTAATTCTTCATTCTGTCAACCCAAAGTAAAGGAAACTTCTCAACCATTTCTAGCCATGTGTGAGCTCCTGGGATTGTTCTGATTACTCCTTTCTGGTAGTTCTTCCCCTACCTCTGTAGTGTCTTTCATGCATGTACTGAATGACCAGTAGTCAGCTGAAGATTTGAGGGGAAACCACTGCTCTCTGATCTATCTTTGACCACTGTCAACACAGGTAACTCTCCCTACAGTTTTCTCTGATACTATGTGCAAATATCCACAGGTTATTAAGAGTCATACTGACTTAGAAGTATTTAATAAGACAATCCATGATTATGGTTTTAAACAATACTATTGAGCCTATTTTTAAAAGCATGGAAACTGATATTTCCATAACATTGCTTTTCTGGTTTAAGTCATATCTCAGAGTTGTTCTTTGTCTTCGCATTCTATCACTTTCAGGTTTTTATTACCTCTGATACCAGCTCAGTTACTGCTTAAAATTATGGCATCAGATACCAGCCTTTATTTTTTATTTTGCTTTACTTTTCATTATATTTATTTTTTAGATTCATTAGCCACAAGATCAATGGGATTATATTCAGAATAAAGAAACTTATTTTATTCTTAAAATCTTTATTATATTCAAAATTATACTTAACAAGAAATAATATTTCTTGATTACAATAATCTTAGCATCTTTCATTTTTTTTAAATTTTCAGTTTCTTTTAATTTTGGTAATCTACAGATTCGCCTCATCCCCTACCCCCCAAAAACACCTGACAATGTTTAATATAAAATATAACATACAAAAAGTGCTTAAAGAGCCGGGTTAATTTGGGGACTGTAAACAATCACCGATAAAATTTAACATCTCAACCAATTTGATATGTAAAACACACAAGGAAGTATTCTTTTTACAAACATCAAATATTCAGGCCCAAGCTATCCTGCCTCATTAACTGTTCCTGCATTTGTTCTTAAAACTGATTCTAATAATTATGACTGATTATAGTACTTACCTTGTGTGAATCCATTTCAGCTTTTAATTTGTTTTGTGCCCATTTTACTTTAATGATGTGAGAGTTGACATCTTCCTTTAATTTGTCTATCTCTCTGCTGAGTCTAGATGTTTCACCTTCCTAAAATAACATCACCAGGTCATATTTTCATCTAAACAATCAACCAATTATTTGTGTCTTTTATACCCCTTCAAAATAATCAATGCAATATATTGTAATTTAAGGGCTGGCATACTATGGCCCACAGGCCAATCTGGCCCACCACCTGTTTTTGTACGACTCCCATGTTTTACATTTTTAAATGAATGAAAAATAAAATAAAAAGAACAATTATGACACATGAAAATTATATAAAATTCAAATTTCTGTGCCCATAAATAAGCTTTTCAGGGAAAATAATCACCCTTATTTGTTTACATATTGTCTATGGCTGCTTTCCTGATACAATGGCTGAGTTCAGTGGTTGCAAGAGAGACCATATGGCCGGTAAAGCCTAAAATATTTCCTATCTGGCCCTTTACAGAAAAAGTTTGCTGACCCTGCTATAATTTCACAGTAAATCTAAAGAAATCTTTTCAACAAGTTTTACAAAACTAGAGGCCAAAATCATTCAAATAGCATCTAATATCTATGCCTTAAATTAAAGCACATTATTCATAAGGAAAAGCCTTTTGTATTGTGAATTTCATAGTCAAAAACCTAAGTGGGAATTTCAATAATTCATATTACAGTTTTTTGTTTTTTTCTGATCAAAATAAGAACTCTTCTAAGCCAACGCCAGAGACACAATCATACATACTATAGTTTGTGATAATCTTAGAGAAGTTTTCCCTATCTCTTTTCTTCAATTTATTATTTTTTTAAAAGACCTCTTTCATCCTTCTTCAAAAGGTCTACATTTCTACTTTTATATTTATGCCATTACATTTTCTCCAAATTACAGATGGCTCGAAATTTACTTTAAAGCTATATAAAGCTAATTTAAAGTTCAAATCATAAGAGGGCAGTAAAACAGCTAAATCCAATTATTAGACATAAAGATTGTTTACATTTTTATTTTAACCAATTGGGTGTGTTGTGAGATTAAAACTTAATAACTAAAAAATAACATTAATCACCAAAAAATGATAATGCACTAGAAACATGGCCATGCCATGAGGCTGCCTGTTAACAGCCAGAGTTCTGAATTGCTCCGTAATTAAATCTGAGCCTTGGACAGCATCTAAGGTCATGGTTTGTTCTGTAAGAAACATACGAATTTGTTCCTATAGTAAGTTTTTCATTAAGATTCTAGTCAAATTATATTTCTAGCTCTAAAATTTTTCACATTTGACACTACTAGATACATATTTCACCAAAATAAAATCTTCCCTTAAGGCAAAAACTCATTTCTCCAACATCAGATTTGTAAAGCTTTTAAAAAGGTCTATCAAGTAAAAGATATCTAACAAGCAATATGTGTCACTACCTGCATCTTTTCCCAGCAAACCTTTTTCGTAGACAGGTAAACTATGTAATACATCAACTATGTAAAGTATGCCAAGATACTACAATTACTAAAACATTCACATTCTTCAAAGGTAAACTAATAAAAACAATTTTATGCGTAAGGGTGTTTTAACCATGTTAAGTTAAATGATTATTTGATTAAATAAGGAAAAGCAAAGAGAATAAATTCCAAATAATATATAATAGCACAAGTTATACCTTTGTTTCATACAGCTGGTGCAACCTTCCTTTCTCCTGAGAAAGCTGTTTAATTTTGTTAGTGTTTTTCTCAAATTCCTTATTTGCATCTCTAAGTTTTCTCTCAAGTATCTCTTTTTCCTTTCGAAGGTCTAAAGATTCCTTCTCACCTCTTACATACTTCATTACCATTGCTTCTTTTTCCTGGCGTGCCTCTTCACATTTTTTGCTGGCCTTTGAAAAAATATTATCGAGCATTGTAAAAAAAATTTTTCCAAATAATAAAAACAAATTGAAATAATAGTTTCCTATTAGATCATGAATGCAGTTTTTGGTTATTGTGCAACATTCCCAGGATATGTGCCATGCAATTTTAAAATAAAAGGAAAAATCTAAATTATAGAAAAATGATACAATAAACAAAAAATCCCTAATATGTGCTTTTACCCTCTCCTGTTCCCTTTACTTAAGCTGATGGAGTTGTTCTCTTCTGTTTTATCCTCCAGGTTGGTATGCTAGGACTGAGACCTGGATCGCCCTGAGGACACTCGTCAATTTATGAGGCCGTGGGGAGAAGAGTTAGAGACAAGATCTTGAGCCCACAGCAAGGTAAAGAATTGGAAGCGAGACCGTTACCCCCACCCCACTCTGCACGCACAAACAAATAACCACCACTGGGACCCTTAAAGGGCTATACCTTTAGTGAAAGGGTGGGCTCCAAAAAACCCTCCTTTTGGTGTATTAACTGTTTAATGAGAAACTAATTTGCTCTGTAAACTTTCACCTAAATCACAATAAAAAATAAAAATAAATAAAATTTAAACAGGGAAAAGATTAAAGGAAAAAAGAAAAAAAAATCCTCCTTTTGAACAAAGGAACATAACATGGTAACTCTATTTCATGTAGGGGGCAGGTGAGGGACAAATTATAAAATTCCCAAGAATTTATAACCACAGCTCTACCTCTTTGTGTTTGAGGTCCAAATTCATGCTACCAATCTGGCCTGGGAAATGGGGAAACCTCAACCTGGAAAATTAAATTGGGGTGTGTATGCGCGCAGCCCTGGTGGTGCACTGGTTAACAGCTCAGGCTGCTAACCAAAAGGTCAACAGTTTGAATCCAGCAGCCAGTCCTTGGAAACCCTACGGGGCAGTTCTACTCTGTCCTATAGGGTCACTATGAGTCAGAATCGATTCGACCGCAGCAGGTTTGTTTTTTTTCTTTAATGTAGGTGTAAGTTGTGTGTGTGCGTGTGTGTGTGCACGCGCGCACACGCGTGCGTGCACGAGCGCATGCTGGGAATCTGGAACAAAGGATGGGATGAAAAGGGATGAAGCAGGAGACTTTTACTTTATATTCCACATACATCCTTTATTTATTATAGTTTTTCATAATTAGCATGTATTTATGTATTGGTTTAGCATCTTTAGAAAAGGTTAATTTTTATATTAATAAAACTATTACTCTTAATACACCACTGATGTCCAAAATGCTCTTCAGGATTAGTTTACTTTAATAAACAAGAAATCATGAGAGTATCAATTTAATGATGATGTGAAAAATACCTGTTCCATTCGATGGGCCATCTCTTTGTGCAACTGCTGAATTGCATTTTTAGCTGCAATATCTTGAGCTACTAGTTTATCTTTGGAAGCTTTAACTTCGTTATTAAGTTCCTCTATTTTTGATTCCAACTGTAAAGAAAATTATTTCCATGTTATTTTTATAGCTATAGCAAATAGGCCACTAATACTTCAAATAAATATAAGCAATGTAAATAAACATGAAAAAAGCAATAAATACAGAAATCAAAATTAAATGTTAACATTTCTATATCTCACTGGAATTAAGTTAGTATAAATCTGAAGCAAATCCTGATAAATTAAGATGTATGCCCATTCCTCACTTATGGACATGGTTAGGTTCCAAAGACCAGGTCATTATGTGAAAATCAGCATTATGCAAAAATGGAGGATGACCACATCAGATCACAAAATGTTATGTCTGTCCCTCTGGAAAATGTAGGCGGAAAATGTAGGCGGGCGCTATATGTTTCATGAAAGGGTTACTGCCAGATGTATGTCATTAATGTGCAAAATAGTCGGATAGTAGGTTTTTTACTATTGTTGTAAATACAAAATATTGGATAATGAGATAGCTGGTAAGTGAGGAGTAGGAGTATACGGGAGCCCTGGTGGCACAGTGGTTAAGAGCTTGGTTGCTAACCAAAAGGTTGGCAGTTCGAATCTACCACCTGCTCCTTCGAAACCCTATGGGGCAATTCTACTCTGTCTTAGAGAATCCAGATCTACCTGATGGCAATGGGTTAGGTTTTTTGTTTTTTTTTAGGTGTATATGGAAGCTCTAGACCAACCACTGAAGAAATAAATAAAAATAGTGAAAAAAAATCATTAAAGAAATTAAAATGGTACATTATAAAATATTCACTTAATACAAAAGAAAGTAGAAAAGTAGGAATAGAGCAGATCTAGAAATAAAATTAAGAAAATCCTGCTATCCCAGTTATCTATTTAGAAGTGTAAAGTTCTCTAAATGCTAGCAAAAGAAAGGAAAATCCAATTTTCTCTTAATAAAAGACCAAATTACCAAGGAGCTCATAAAAGGAACAGCTCTGGTTTCCTCCCATCTGTTTAGTGTGAAGCTTCTGGTCATCAGCAGTAACCTGACTACAAAATATGGATTTAGCCTATTTTTAAGGTTTCCTCACACCTGAAGGTTCTAAGTTTGGTTTACATGTAGCAGACCTAAAGCACATAAAAATCAGGATTTCAACACATAGAATTTTACAAATACAATCACATTCCAACTACGTAAAGGTGCATTAAGAACAGCAAAGCATAAGCAAGTGAAGCTCGGTTTTATTTTATTGTTATTGCCAATCGTCATTTCATTATATAGCTTTAAGTGAAAGATGGGGCAAAAGGAAGGACTCTTAAGGCTAAATTGCTTCTATCCCGTCCAAAGAAGAAAATGCAGCTTAGAAAGATAAGGAGCAACTCAGTTTTGCTACCACCAGTCTGAGTATTCACTTTGTTGATCCATGAATCAGAAGAGTGTATGGCACAAAAGAGAGAAGGAAGAGAAGAAGAGAAGGAGGAAGGGAGAGAGGAAGGGAGGGATGAAAGCAGAAGAAGAGAGGACAGAGAAAGAAAGGGAAAGGGAAGAAAAGAACAGGATGGGCTAGGGAAGCCAGCCAGCCAGACAAAATCTAAATCATAGGATCCAGTCTTCACAGTATAGTTAACAAAAATACTGAGAATGGAATCATATTAAACTATAAGCTTAAAAACATTTCTAATGCTAGATATTAACTTTTAGGTATATTGTTTCTTTCCATAATTGGCAAAAGCAGTTTGGTTGACTGTCAAATCAAATCATCTTTTATTTCCCAGATTTCTATAATACACAATATAGTCACATACATCATATAAAAATGTAGGTTTACTTTAAAAGATTACGATATGCTTTTCCAGTTTACAAAAGAGAATGCTTTAAATGTCAAATAATTCTCTGCATTTAAAATAAACAATTTAACTTACAGAACTTCAATTTACATACAACTTTTCAGGAATGAGTTTATTTTATAAATTAAAATATAGACTTTAAAGATTTTTGTCTTTTTACCTGTTTAATTATGCTCATATGCTGCTTCTCTGTTTCTGTTCTTTTCTTTAGTTCTTCTCTTAAATTGTCTTTTTCTGAGCAAATGTCTAAAATGAGCTCTTGATGCTTCTTATTTTCTTTAATTAATCTAAAATATGAAAAGGATAGTATAGGTAAAGCGTAAGTAAAAATGGAGATAAAACGAGATGTGGAATATAATCTGTTTGCAGATTAGGGTGTAGATAGCTGTGATTATAAATCAACATTCCTAAGTAATCTTTTTACAATGATACATTTTACTTTGCCAAATACTCTCTAGTCAATAACGTTATTATCTTTTTCCTAGAAATTTATTCATGTATTTAAAATCAGTGAAATATATTCAGATAAAGAAAACTCTACCCTTTTAAGTGTATGCCTCTGGGAATCTCAACTATGCACTTCGTCTCTTTAGATCAGCAGTTCTAAACCAGAATCGATTTTGCTTCCCAGGGCACATTTTACCGCTCCAGACATCTGTCTGGAGACATTTTTGGTTGTTAACACCTGGAGGTGGGGGAGGGGGGACAGCTACTAGCATCTAGTGGGTAGAGGCCAGCGATGCTGCTAAACATCTTACAATGCACAGGGCAGCCTCCCCACAACAATGAATTATCTGGGCCAAAATGTCAATAGTGCCGAAGTTGAGAAATCCTGCTTTAGATTTTAGAAATATTATAATGATACTCTAAAAGTTATAGAAGTATAGTTAATGTAAAATAACAGAAGTTTAAACAGAAATTTCATTTTGAGACTCCTAGCAAAATAGAAATAAAAGCTTAAAAATTACCTGCAAAGTACTCAGAACTATAAAAGACACCTAAGAACTATAAGACACCTATTAATAGCTACTCTTCTAGGATTATTAATAACAATAGCTATTACCTAACATTTATTGCACACTTATTATTTGCAAAGTTTGCTTTATGTGCATTATCTCATTTAATAGTCCAGGCATTAGATTTGGGGTAGTATTAAGAAGGACCCTGGATGCCAAGAGATTACAGTTCATTGGCTAAGCCAATGAAGTCACAGTGAGCCGGTTTTGGGAAGAACGACTGAGCAAGATAATCTGGAAGAGTAAAGACTAGAAGCAAGGAGATCATTAACAGCCAATTTCACATCGAGCAATACTTGGATCACAGTATATTTTTTCCTGTCATCCTCCTCTGATACCTGGATTTCCTCTCTCCCTTTCTCCTACACATACATACACACACACCCCCACCCTGCCACCTATTGCAAATTTTTTTAAAGTATGTTTCTAAAAAGACAATCAGACTGTATTTTAGGGGAGGCTAGTATGCTTTATTTTCCTTTCTTAAAGGTTCCAAAAGTGCACCTAAACCTATATATCATTTAGTTATATAAATCTAGAATAAAAATACAGAGTAGTATGTTAATACTATTGGGAAAAAGATTAAATGAAATTAAACTATTAGCAAAACAAAAATGAACTATACAAATTTAAGAGAAGTCTAAAATAACTGTTCTTTTTTCCTGAATGTATCATCAACCAATTCTTTTATTCGCTAAATTTTAGTTTTTTAAACCCAAGAATTTACAGTGTGGATTTTAAGAAAAACTCTTTGAATTTCATGACTTCTCATTTGCTTCTGAATTTCTCTTAATTTTGATAATACAACTTCTCCCCACTTATCAACTATCTTGTTATTCAACATTTTGCATTTATGACAATAGTAAAAAATCTACTATCTGACTATTTTGCACATTAACTATGTACGTCTGGCAGCAACGCCGTGGTGCAAGGTGAGAGGAATGCTGGCTTTGATGGTTAAGGTTATGTGTCAACTCGGCTGGGCCATGATTCTCAGTGGTTTGGCAATTATGTAATGATGTAATTTGATAGTTATATAATGACGCAGTAACCTCCATTTTGTGATCTGATGTGGTCATCCTCCATTTTCACATAACACTGATTTCACATAACGACCTGGTCTTTGGAACCTAACCATGTCGATAAGTGAGAAGTGTGTACTTCTACATTCTTTCAAAACTGAAAAATCTGACTTGTCTTTACAAAGATTTCTAGATCTTTAATGAACTTATACTGTTTAAGATTTTTCCTTTGTGAGTTAGATATTAAATAACTAGACAAACTTGACAATTATTCAGTAAATATATACTTATTGATCAACTATTACATCCATGGCTCCATTGTGGGATTGAAAGTGAACAAATGACTTTCCTTTAAAGAATTCAATCTGTAATCCCTGGCGAGGGGCGGGGGGGTAGATAACCAAAGGAAATCAAACTTACTTCTTTATGGTATGTTCCTGCTGCAAATACTTATCTTGTACACATTTTTCAAACATAATTAATGCATGCTCCCCCTTATTCATTCCATTCGGTACTTGGCGTTCATCTGCAAACTCTGTAGATAAGAGCTCAGATTCAATTTCTTCCAACAAATCCTCTGATGCTGAAACATTCTTTATTTTTGAAATAAGTTTCTTGGTGCAGTCTGTATCATAAGGACTTTCTGCATAAGTCTTTTGATAAGCTGCTTCTGTAAGTGTAGATGACCTTAATTCCGCCAGTATTTGTGTTACTGTCTGCTCTGTATCATTTGTTTTTGAAACTTGCTTTGCAAAATCTCCACCAGGAAAATTAGCTATTTGTTCAGAATTTTCAGGGCATATGTCTGTTTTAGCACAAGAATCCTCCCCTCCACCATGATCTGGAATAGAATTTTCCTGTGCTTCAGTTTGATTATTGTGTACATTAGGTTGACATAAAGTTTTATCAAAGCTTGGTGACAATTGTTTTGACTCATTTTCTAAGCTGCTGCTTTCATCATCAGAAAACGAACTGCATGAGTCTTCCTTGAATTCAGATGTTTTCCCAGTGTTTTTATCAGAGGAAATGGAGGCTACGTGCTCTGTCTCTGACATGCTGACTGGCACCAATTCACTCTGAATTTCTTCAAATCTGCTCCTGATCTTTCTTTTACATCTAAGAAAGTCAAAACATCAAAATTAATTTTTTTTAACCAAGACTCTATATATATTGTACACACTCCATTATGTGGACTAACTAAGGTTACAAATTTCACCACTAGTAATTCCTTTAAAAGTCTTTACTTGGGGGGAAAGAAAAAAGAATAGGACAACCAACCCAAGTGTGCTACAACCAGTAAGGCTGCTGCAATGTCCCATATTCTCTTCCTTCCATGCAGTCATACAACTTCACACTAGTTAATTTCAGCTGCAGCTTGGCATTCTTAATCACCCCAGTAAGATGCTACAAAAAAAAAAAACCAAACCCGTTGCCATCGAATCAATTCTGACACATAGCGACCCTACAGGACAGAGCAGAACTGCTCCATAGGGTTTCCAAGAAGCAGCTAGTGGATTCAAACTGCCAACCTTTTGGTTAGCAGCCGAACTCTTAACCACTATGCCACCAGGGCGGAATAACACTAGGAATTAGGTTAGCACCAAAGAAGTGTTAGAATTCCTTCAGCTCCAAGAGGGAAAAAAGACTACCTCAAGAATGTAAGAAAATAGTGGGGAAGTAAGGCAAGAATGAAAGCACTAGAAATCGCATACCCAGATAATATAAACAATGCAGATTAAATATGATAAAAAATTTACTAAGAACAAAAATTAAACAATAACAAGACACAGCTACCTATAGCCCAGAGGCCTAGAGCTGAGCTGAGAAGAAATCAGGGTGTAAAAGATTTCTTAGAGGAATCTGTTTTTTAGACAGGCAGGGTGATCCAGGAAGTACCATGGTGATTTTCAAACATTCTCATCAGGAATAAACAATGCTTAGTGCAAATCAAATGGAGCCCATTTGCACTGCCTAGGTCACAAAAGTAACATTAAAAAAATTAATTCGACAAGGTTAGAATATATTTTTATATTGTTCATGAAAGTCATTACACTAGCCATCATATAAAAATTAACCAACTTCAAAAATTATCTTGGGACAAATAAACATAAAATATTTCAGCAATCTTGATGAAAGAGAATCAGCTTGTCTTGTCTGGTTGGAAACCCTGGTGGCATAGTGGTTAAGAGCTACAGCTGCTAACCAAAAGGTCGGCAGTGCGAATCTATCAGGCGCTCTTTGGAAACTCTATGGGGCAGTTCCACTCTGTCTTACAGGGTCGCTATGAGTCATAATCGACTCGATGGCAATGGGTATGGTTTGGTTTTCTCTTGTCTGGCATTAACAAAGCAAATACAGGGTGGATGAGTTACCTTAATCATATGAGGTTGGATAAAAAATGGGCAGATGACAGTTTGACAGAAACAAGGAAAGAAATAGTTCCCGACGGGAGGTGTATTTATGGAAGACAAAACATAAAAGATTAAATTTCTGAATAACAGAAAACAAGATGTATGTTTATGCCAGTCTGGTATAGGTGGAGGTCAGAGAATGATTTAAAAAAAAAAAAAAAGGGTAAGAGGAGACTAACACTGGTCTGGTAGAATCCACAGGAGTAAACTTTGTAAAGAAGGACAATAAATCATGGTAGACTTTGATACTTGATTGTACAGAACTTCTAACACATAGCAGGTTCTCAAATATTTGCTGAATTAAAGCCTGTAAGCACAGAAGTGATATAATAAAACCAGTATTTGAGGAACATTATTCTATGCAGAAAATAGGAGGAATAATTTTAAGAAAGGCAAGAAGGAGACCAGTATTTTCATTAAATACCCTGGTTTTTAGTTTAGACTGCCTTTTGGGGCACCAACTAATAAAGACATTGGCCTTAGTACTTAAACTACCTATCTGTACAACATATATTTCCAAACAACCACTCAAATGATCATTATTAACTTGTTGCATATATTTTATAACCAAGCCAAAGCCCAAATTAGTATTAGAGGCTTAGATTAAACAATACAAATAAATGAAGTAAGTAAATAAAAGGACTCACAAGTATGTTGTATTCCTCCATACCAAAACCAAACCCATTGCCACTGAGTCAATTCTGACTCATAGTGATCCTATAGGACACAGTTGAACTGCCCCATAGGGTTTCCAAGGCTGTGATCTTTAAGGAAGCAGACCGCCACATCTTTCTCCCGCAGAGTGGCTGATGCGTTCAAACCACTAACCTTTTGGTTAGCAGCCAAGTGCTTAACCACTGCACCACCAGGGCTTCTTTTGTTGTATTCCTAGGACAAAGTACAATAATTCTCAAATAGGGCATTAGCCACTACATCATCTTCTCCAAAGTACCACTTTAAGGTATACTTTGTAAATGTATTGCTGTTAAATTTTAAATCTTACCAATTTAAAAATGAATATAAAAACTAATGAAGGGAGCAGATTTAAAAATTCAGACTAGTTACTGTTGTACTAGTTAATGCAGAAGTTGACCAATAGCTGGCCAAAATGTAATGGATAGCAGATAAAGTATCTATTTAAAAGAGAGTAGCACTGTAAAGGCATTATGACTCACTAGTATAGACAAAATGGAAGAAACTTTTATCATCTGACTTGATGGCTCCTACATCTGTGCCATGCTTTGTCAATGGAAAACCACTAAGCAAACACTGGTTATTAACATCTTACTCAGCTTTCATGTTCCCCAAGGTTCAGTCCTCAAGTCTTTATTTTCCTTCCTAGAATTCATCCACTCTGATAATTTGAATCAACAGCTCCTACTTGATGCCACATAGTTTCAGTCCTGGGCTTCTGAGTGATAGATATCGATTTACCTATCTCTTTCAGATTCCTCAGTAAACCAGTTGTACTACTTTTCCAATCTTATCTCTCAACACATTCCTAAAATCCTAGTGCTTAACTATACTCTACCAGTCTGGACCAGTCTACTCAAGAGTCCCCCAATTTGTACATTAACATTCCCATGGCTTCCTCCCCATCTAAAACGGTCTTCCCTTCAGTCTACTGAGAGCTTAATTATGTCTAAAGAACCAATTCTAATGCCACATCTTCCTCTAAATTTTCCTTCAATGAAAGTATGAAAATAATTTCTTATGTAAACTAAAACATACTGCATTTATACTTATCAAGCACATAGTCACAGCCCTCCTTGTGACATTTTTAAAGAGGCAGTCTCCAGCCTTTGAAATTATCTCTGCACTTGCAAGAAACCAAGGAGCTTTACTCTGAAATAAATGTCTTAAATCTCAAGCAAAATACTAGTAACAATTAAATAAATTTAACAAATATATTCTCTACTACATTTACACTAATTTTTACAAATGTATCCAGAGGTTCTCAATGGGGTGAGGCCCACTGGGTTTACACAATGATCTGGGAAACCGAAGGGCAGCAATAGTGGGTGGGAAGCAGGGCAGGCTGTGAGACTTATAATGTTCTGCGCAGTGCAGAACAACAAAAATTTGTTCCACATCCTGCTGGGTGTGCATCTAGGTGAAAATAAATAAATAAACTATTTTTATAATTACCTAAGCTTAGACTCTAACTCTGTTTTACATATTAAAAAAAAAAAAAAAAAAAACAAACCCGTTGCGTCGATTCCAACTCATAGCAACTCTATAGAGTAGAACTGCCCCATAGGATTTTCAAGAAGCGCCTGGTAGATTTGAACTGCCGACCCTTTGGTTAGTGGCCATAGCTCTTAACCACTATACCACCAGGGTTTCTGTTTTTATGCACCTGTAAATTAAGCAAAACTTAATTTAATCTCAAAAGGCAAGTACTTCCTATATTGTTCCTCAGTAATATGCCCATGACTTTTGAAAAAGTCATCATAAAAATTGGCATTTGATAACCACTTAGCTTGCAAACTTTCTTTTCTGATACTCAAATGAATAACGGTTGAAGGAAAAAGGAAAAAGAGAGGGGTTAATGAAGATCTATGTGTATCTATGTAACAAGGCCATCGTCAAAGATGAAATAACTGCACGAGTGGTAGCAGACAGAAAAGAGCCATGACCTTGATTCCCTCTACAACTAACCAGGAGAAAAAACAGTCAGCTGAGTCCTCTTGTGGGCCTCCAGCTGGCAACACTAATGTGTGCCAATCTGGTTGCTGTCCAATTTTTCTCTCTTGGGGGGTGTCATCAAAGCTACTGAGGATGGAATAGCCTCTTAGTAAACAGGGAAGGATGTAAAACTAGCCATTTGTTTACAAGATTGTTTTAAGAAGTGCTTGTACAAAACAAATCACATTCATATATATAGTGATTACTACTGTAAATTACAATTTATATTGCTTTTTTGAGGCAAAAAATAACAGGTTATATGACTTTTTAGCAACTCTTACTCATTAGAGGAAAACACTGTATTTAAAATTTAGCAGAGTCACAAAAGTCATCTTTAAATTCAAACACTTTCTTTTTTTTTTCAAAGTTGTTTCTGACACAGTACTACAGGACCAATTCACACTTCAAAACTGCTTCAGTGGAGAACTGGTTTCGCTCTTACTGGAGCTCATCAGCTGTAGGCAACTGGTCAAGAAACATTTATTAGCCTTAAAGCCAACCATTCCTCCCTTTGGATTTTATTTCTTAATGAAAAGGACATATACATAAGAAATGACTTAAACTTTTAAAACTCACAATTGTACAAAAGTATTTCCATTAAAGAGCCATACAAATACAAACACCATCTTTAATGGCTTATAATTGTATTTCCTTTTTCCCTCACTAATTAGCACTATAAACAAACAAACAAAAAACATAGGCATAGTCAATAAACTGTAAATACAAAAGAATCCAATTCACAGATATTTGGGAAGAGGTTATCAAACAAGCCTCATACAAAGGTACCAAGTCAGAAATACATTTCCAAACTAGATATTAATTTGTTCATTCACCAAATATGCACTGAGCATCTAATACGTCCAGGTACTGTTCTAGGTATTGAGAACGTGGCAGTGAATGAAAAAGACATTCCTCTGACATTCCCCTACAGTGGACCCAACATAAGAGGCTCTGTATTAAATCTCTTCCTCTTCATTTGTTGCTGCCAACAAACACTAAATCATTATAGGTTATATAGTATTTATTTTAAAGTTACAGAATTTTCATCTTAAGGCCTGCCCAAATTTCATTAGAAGCTATAGAAATGCATGAGTGCTTTAAGTCGGACAGAAAAACCTAACTCAGATCAGCATAAATATTATTTACAAAAAACTATAAATTTTCAATTACAAACAGAACCATTTGTGTCTCACATAACGTCAGCTTTCCAAATAATGTCCATTAAGATAAGCAAGTTGGACCTGGAAGAGAACTCTTTTTCTTCAACATAAAGGTTTACTGCCCTTTGTAGGCAAAGTACATCAAAAGGTTTTTTACATATTCCCAATACACTTTGAAAGCAGAATAAACAAAGGAATACTTGCATTTGTGATGAGTTCTAACAAGATTTTGATAAGACAAAGTCAGAAGCAGTCAATTAAATCAAATTATCTGCACATCCCAACCTGATATAATCACAACACAAAATAATTTATTCTTAATAGATAATAACTTTAAAAGATGATTATTTTTCTGGATAAAGCTTTTAAAAAATAAGCAATAAAATAATAGAAAAGAACTTGTGTTTAAGAAACATGAAAACCTTGTTGTATATGATGAAAAGATCTAATATTAAAGTTTCATATAAGGTGAAGTTATGCAGATTCAATTCTACTTCTAAAAGATAAAAACTGGGCAGGCTATTTCAAAGAATTCTAGATTTGCTCTATAAAAAGTAAGAAATATTTTTTAAAGTAGTCGCATGCTAATTAAACTTTCTGGTAAAATTTAACTTTAATATATTGAGTTTCCTTTACGTGAAAGGTATCACTAGATTTAAAAAGTTACTTTTATCATAGGGCAACATTTGTAGTAACTGTTAAATGAGGAACTATTTTGTTCTGTAAGCCTTCATCTTAAGTGAGAATAACAGCACAATTGGAAGAGCGTAGTCAATGTCACTGAACTGTGCATGTAGAAATTTTTGAAACAGTGTATCTTTGGCTGTGTGTATTTTCACCAAAAAAAAAAGGCTGAGAAGATAGAGGGTTAATATGTTGTGGGGTTGTTAACCAATGTCATAAAACAACATGTGTACTACTGTTTCATGAGAAACCATTTGTCCTGTAAGCGTTCACCTGAAGTACAATAAAATATAAAAAAAAAAGTTACTTTTAGTCCACCAGTTGGAAAAGTCCGTTAATATGAGGCCAAGATCAATGGTCTCTATAGGGGTTTATTTAGCTTTGCACCTAAGTCTCAAAGCAGGGTGGATTTTTATGGTATATGAATTACATCTCAAAAAAAGATATTTAAAAAAAAAAAAAAAAAGACTCAGGGCAACAAATGTAGCCAGACCTCTCCCCCGCAAATAGTACCAAATCCTCCGGGAAAAAGAGGGTCAGTGGTCACATTGTGTATCACATTATCAAGCTATATCATAAATGTCATATGATCACTTTGGAATAATAAAAACAAACAAACCCGTTGTCACTGAGTCGATCCCGACTCATAGCGACCCTATAGGACAGAGTAGAACCGCCCCCATAGGGTTTCCAAGGAGCGGCTGGTGGATTCGAACTGCCAACCTTTTGGTTAGCAGCCATAGTAGACCCAAGCAATTTTACATATCTCTCGTATTTTTTAAAAAATTTTAAAGCAGGAAGTTATTAATATAGAAATCTTATTTTAGAGCTACTTATATAGATTTGTCTATACAAATCTATACAAATCTTACCAATTGAACTTTAATGAGTCTAAGAAAATATGAAAGTATTTTTAGCTAATTTTTTCCTCAAATCTGAAAACTGAAAGAAGGGGGGAAAAACATGTGACCTACAGTTCCCTTTTCTTTAAGGTGAATAACTTAGGGAGAAAAAAGATTTTTAAATGATAAGTTGTATGACATATTAAAGAGTTTTGGTTAATTTTTTAATTCTGAAGCCACCTTTGACCTGGGCTTGGTTAACTTGGTATGATATAGTTAAAAAATTAAATTATTTCTTAGCATTTATTACATCCTCCTCCCTACAGTACACACTTTGTCAGTTCATGTCTCTTAGTGACACACAAATAGTTAAAAAGAAATACACTCAATGCAATCAATACTTCACTGGGTTTGAGGTCCACTTTGTATCTATCATCATTTTCACCCCAATATTTTTCCCTTTGTTTACTTCTTAGCTCAAGTAAAATTTTTAAATCTCAGTAGCTGAGAAACAAAGTTCAATGGAGAAGTGTGAACAATATAAGATTAGGGGGTTTTATTTATAGATTTAAATTATTTATCTTCTCTCTGTTACCCTTAATATGAATATTAAATATAACATTTGTAATATTTTAAGCCCAGTGATATGTTTATGAGAAATTTATGAATCAGCTGTAGTTATTTAAAGCTAGAGATAAGAGATACAATTAAAACCTAAACGTTATTAAAAAGAAAAAAAAAAGAAACTTCAGGTTAAGGATTCTTTAGCACGCAACTGTCAGATAAATTTGGGAAACTAGGGCAGATTACCAGTTATTCTTTACAGGGAAGATGATTTTCTGAATCTCTAAACAAAGCTGCTTCAACCTATCATCCCTTCCCTAAGGACTGAGTATACTGTAGTTTTACCTTCACTCCATGATGTCAGCTTGCAATGTAAAGACATGTTTTTAAACTGAATATACTAAGCAATTATCACAAGCCATGCAGTCATTGCAAAGCATCAAAGGATGACTCAAGTTTATGGGTGAAGGAACTAAAAGGTTAGAGTGGTTACTGTGCTACATGCTAGCCATTCCCTTCATATTAGCTATAAATAAGACTCTGAAATGCCACTGAGCCTCTATGGAATTTCCACTGTTTGAAGACACCTCTAGGTTTATATGCAATTATTCTGAATCAGATGAGGTCAGAATAAAAAAAGACAAAATCAATATAAACACAATCCACGCATTCATTACTAGGGAGATTCTCTAGTAATTGTATTTGCTTGCATATTACACTATAAAAACCTGTAGCCGTGGAGTCCATTCCGACTCATAGCGACCCTACAGGACAGAGCAGAATTGCCCCATACGGTTTCCAAGGCTGTAATCTATACGGAAGCAGACAGCCAGGTCTTTCTCCCACGAAGCAGCTGGTGGGTTCAAACCGCCAACCTTTCGGTCAGCAATCGAGTACTTAACCACTGCACCAGGACTCCCTTTACTGTAAAAAGGAGTTTAATTCTTAATACTACAAGGCTTGCTTATTTACTTACACGACTTACAAATACATTTACTGAATTTAAAATAGACCAACGAAAAAAGAATTAAAAAAAAAAACAAAAAACCCTAGGCCCATCATTACTATTTTCTATTTGTGTAATGGTGGATAAAGGAAGAACTGAATAAATAGCTGTACAGGGAACAGTATACTTTACACACAAGGAGATAGTCCACTTTCACTATCAATGTTTCTTGAACCTTAATCTTTTCCACAAGATCAACACACCACAAATATGAAGGTATAATCAGTAGCTACAAAGGCTACACCCACTACAGCATACCTAAACACTTAATAGCAGATAAAATTTTTTTGAATGACTCCCAGCACATCTCTTGCGATACTGTTCCACTGATTCACTGCACATTTTTCTTAGAAAAACTCTCATTTTGGAAGACATACAAAAGCTGGGCATCAAGGGTACATGGCATATACGTGGAGAAGACTGCCCAGTACCTGGAACTGTACCACATATTTTCACTATACTCTCTCTTCTAATTCCCATGAGACAGGTAATCCCATTCCCTTTTAACAGAGAAGGAAACTGCACAACATAAGAACATCAAGTGAAAGCTTCGAAATCAAGTGTTCTGACTCCAAATCCAGGCCTCTTTCCTCAAAACAAAATGAAGATGTGAGTATCAGCCGAAGTTACTAAATTGTTAACAGCTAAGCAATAATTACATCTGCACTGTTCCCCAGGATTGGTACTTTGGGATTTGTGGAAGGGGGCTTTACCGTTTACACATCTGATGGAGGCACAAATTTGAAATATCGTAATTACCTTCCTTATCAACCAAGGTGCCTTGATGTCCTTAAGAGGAAAGGCAATGTAAAAACAAAGTACAGTAGTATAATTATATCTCGTATCCACAAAGCCAAAGAATCGTTTCTAAGTAACTTAAAGTCACAGAATGGAAACGTTTGGAAGGGGGTGAAAAGTCGCCACAACAGTAAACATAAAACACTCACACACTCAGTCAACTTGGAGACGAAAAAAGAAATAAGCGATCTAGTCTATGAAAAAATCCCCGAGCAGATGGGGCTTGGCTGCAGTTCGCACTTGTAGACCAGGCGATCCGCCCCAATCTGGCCGCCCTAGAAGTCCCCGGGCCCTTCCTGCCCCCACGTCGCGGCCCCCTCCCCCTGCGGCCCGGGACCCAAGGTAGGAACACAGGGAGAGGAAGGGGCTCAGAACTCCGTCCCCTCAGCGCTCGCCTCCTACTGAGAGAAGCCTGGTGGGGAGCTGGCTCGTCCCCGCCCCGGGACCTGCAAGACGGCGCGGGAGGGTGGCAGCCTCGCCTCGATCGCGACTCCCCGGTCCGCCCCGGGCACCCCTCCGACACTCACCCCACTTCTCCCAGCCTCAGGCCGCACCCTAACGAGGCCGCTGGAGCTCCGGCTCAGGGGCCAACTTCTCCATCGCGGAGTCCGGCAGGCGGGGAGTGGGAGAAGGAAGTCAGACGTGGGGAACAGGGCCGGAGACCTCACTCTCTCCGCCGCGCCTTCCTCAGACCCCCGCGGAGGTGACACATCAACAAAGATGGCGGCGACACTGAAGCCGGTCCTGCTACAGCTGAGTGGGCGGGGCTCCAGGGAGGAGCCAATGAGCGCTCGCGGGCGGTGTGACGAGAGCGCACCTTGAGCTCCAGGGTAACCTGTCTGCAGTGGGCGTGGCCGGTTCAGCCCCGCCCCCTGCCTAGCGGCCCCGGGCAGGGACTTGGGCTCCCAGGGCACTGACTCCTTGCAGTAACTGGGCTGTCTCGTCCGCCCTTAGCCCTTGCCTGACTCTCACGCCCACTCACCCACCCACCCCCGACCCCGACCCATGCTGGTTATTTCTTTCTGTAGGAAGCGGTCATTGGATATTATTCCTCCTCACCCTTTGGCCCTTCCTCGTATTAGTCAGGGGCGTAAAGCAATGAAACAGAATTCGAAATTGTGACTTCCCAGCTCTGATGCGCAAACCTGGCACCTGATGTGGGGAGAGTCAGCAGGAGCAGCCTACTTGCCCGTCTGACAGTTCATCCCTAGGAGTGATCTCGGGCTTTCCGTTACACCCGGTTCCTATCTACAGCGTCGCACCTACTGCCATTGTTTAATCATGAATTGTTAGCGTGTTTGTCTCTGGCTCGGGACCGTGAGCTCCATAGACACAGGGAGTGCCCTCTCCTGACTGGGTATCCCAGCACGCAGCATCCAGCTTTACGTGGCAGGAGGTGCTCGATAATTAGCAACAGAAAGGGTGCTGAATGCAGTTGCCCAACCCGGCTTGGAGAAGTCAGGTGAGCAGTTTCAGCCTGTGGAGGTTTCGCAAACCTCCCCCGTCCAATGAAATGATGTTCTTTTGTTTAGGAATTCTTGAGTGAAAATAGTTAATTCAGATGAGTCTTCAGTGCAAGAGTTTGTAAAGCAAAACTTCTACGAGTCTGTTAAGCTTTTTTCCTACGAACTGCTAGCAAAAACAAAATCAGTGTAAAAAATACAATGCTGTGTAAGACTGTTCCTCTTTCCTTTTCGACAGGAAATGGCACCTCCCTCCTTAGATGAAGGCACTGCAGTAAAACACACTTTGCAATTAAAGTGTCTGAGTCAGCAAAGAAATGATTTGACATTAAAACAATCATTTGACCAAACATCCTAGTGAGATATATTATTCTAAGGGGGAAAAAGCCAAGAAACCTTAAACTGTTTCGGTAATCATATAGTTAGTAATAACATTGGTATGGTTATTTTGAAACTAATAGATGTATCTGTATACACATAAATATGTTGTTAGGTGCTGTTAGAGATGGTTCCATCTCACAGTGACCCTATGTACAACAGAATGAAACACTACCTGGTCCTGCGCCATGCCCACAACCGTTTTATGCTTGAGCCCATTGTTGCAGCCAGTGTGTCAATCTGTCTCTTTGAGGGTCTTCCTCTTTTTCACTGACCCTCTACTTTACTAAGCATGATATCCTTCTCTAAGGGCTGGTCCCTCCTGATAACATATCCAAAGTATGAGAGATGAAGTCTTGCCGACCTTGCTTCTAAGGGGCATTCTGACTGTACTTCTTCCAAGACAGATTTGTTCTTTCTCCTGGCAGTCCATGTTATATTCAATATTCTTCACCAATACCATAATTCAAAGGCATCAGTTCTTTGATTCTTATTCGTTGTCCAGCTTTCACATGCATAGGAGCGACTGAAAACACCATGGCTTGGATCAGGTGCACCTTAGTCCTTAAAGTGACATCTTTGCTTTTCAACACTTTACAGAGATCTTTTGCAGCAGATTTGCCCAATACAATGCATTGTTTGATTTCTTGACTGCTGCTTCCATGGGTGTTGATTGTGGATTCAAACAAAATGAAATCCTTAACAACTTCAATCTTTTCCCATGATGTTGCTTATTGGTCCAGTTGTGAGGATTTTTGTTTTCTTTATGTTGAGGTGTAATCCATATTGAAGGCTATAGTCTTTGATCTTCATCAGTAAGTGCTTCAAGTCCTCTTCACTTTCAGCAAGCAAAGTTGTATCATCTGCATGTCACAGGTTGCTAATGAGTCTTCCTCTAATCCTGATGCCATGTTCTTCTTCATATAGTCTAGCTTCTTGGATTATTTGCTCAGCATACAGATTGAATAAGTATGCTGAAAGGATACAACCCTGACACATACACTATGTGATATATTAGTATAAAGCATATAAATAATGATGCCTTCAGGAACCAAGATTTTCAGCATAAAAGAAAAAGTAAAAATATAAAATAAAAGAAATGGAGTAGAAACTCTGTCATCCTAAACTTAAATTTAGAAATATCAGTATGAACTCATGATGCATTTTTTGGAGCCAAGTAAAAGAGTTACCAATGGCCAAAACTAGAACAATTTAGGCAACAAAATAAAGTAGTATTGGACTATAATCCAGAGTAGAAAATAACTATCCTTGAGTCCATACTGATATAAATAAATGATTGAACAAATTAATAAATAGGACGAAGAGAGAAATTTCCCATACAGAAGAATTCCGAATAATTTATATAAATACTCCACCCTCAAGGAGAGGGAACAGAACTCTCCATTCCTTACATGTGGGCTGCACATAATGACTTCCTTCCAAAGTATACGGTATGGAAAGGGAAAGGAAAAAAAAAGAGTAACTTTACAATAGAGAAACCTGACAGACACTACCTCAGCCAGGTGATCAAGACTAACATCAACAATCATAAGTCATGTTCACTGTATGTATGTTTGATATGATGTGATGAAAATGGCACTTTACCTCTGTGGTCTTGTCTGATGTTTTTCTCATTATAAGACTGGGGTTATGGGTTATTGGGAGGAAGATCACATAGTTACCCATTACTTCAGTGTTACCATGAGAAAAACATCACACAAATTCCAACGGTGGGGAATCCTACAAAATGTCTGACCAGTACTCCTCCAAACTGTCAGTCATCAAATACAAGGAAAGTCTGAAAAAATACCATAGCCAAGTGGAGCCTAAGGAGACATCACGACTAAATGTGATGTATCCTGGTTGGGATCCTGGAACAGAAAAAGGACACTAGGGAAAAACTAAAAAAATCTAAATGAACTCTGGACTTTAGTTTATAATATTGGTTCATTAATTGTAACATATGTATCATTCTAATGTAATGTATCAGTGGGGGGAGACTGGATGTAGTTTATATGTACCATCTTCTGTGCCATCTTCTCAATTTTTCTGTAAAACTGTTCTAAAAATTAAAATCCATTTTTACAAAAACAAAGGTCTGGGATTTGCTTCAGTGGGGGTGGGAGAAAGAGTGTGTGGGGGTACAGATGTAGACAAAATTGCCTATGAATTGATAATGTTGAAACTAGGTGATTGGGACTTGGGGGTACATTATACCATTGTTCTGAATATGTTTGAAAAGGTTGATAATAATTTTTAAAAAGCTTTAAAAACATTTTTTTGAGTAACAAATAATCACGTGTCCTAAATTAAAAGAAACAAACAAAAGTAGAGTTACCACGCGTGTTTAGCTTCCAAAACCAGGCAGAGGCAGTGAATCGATTAATTTGGAAGCCTCGAAAGTGGTTAATGCGACCTAAGTAAACCTTCCCCGAGACAAAGCCTTCATCTTTGTACTCAAAATTTGCACACAGAGTTTTTCCAGAACACTTTTCCAGAAGAAGCTAGAAAAACAACTACATTAAGTTTCTGCAGAGAAACTTTCTGAGCCGCCAGCCACTGTTTCGCCCATGGGGCACCAGCGGTCAAGGACAGTCCGCTCGGAGATTTCTCAGGCACGAGAGGAGCGCACGTGGGCGTCGAGACAGCACGTGGGCGAGGACTGCGCATGCGTCAGGGGCACAGGGACGGCCTACTGGGCATTGGAGGTGAGCGGAGCGCGGTGGGCGGGTCTGGGCTGCGGGCTCCCGGGCACCCGGCAGGTGCTACCACGGCCAGACATCAGAGACCGGTTGGGGTCAACTGCCGTTTCCTTGCTTTCCAGGTCAGAGTCCCCAGGCGCGTGGGGGAGCGAGAGGCTGCTTAAGGGCTGAGGGGCTTTGGTCGTTGGTGGCCAGACGTTGGGCGCTGGACGTTGAGGTCGGGCGTTGAGGTCAGGCGTTGAGCTGGTCCGAGGGGCCTAGAAGTGGAGAGAGGATGGAGGGCTGGAGAAAACCTTGGATAGAGCCTTAGTTGGGAAGGGGAGGTCTAGGGACGTGGGTTTTGGTGTAGGAGGGGTCTGTATGTGGGGGAGGGGTGAGAGAATCGGGCCTTGAGGCGTGAGCCAGCCGGCCCAGCAGTGGGCTTGGAAAATACTTGGCGTGACACTCCAAAATGTGAACTTGCCCCATTCGCTGTTCTCTTTCCCTGTCTCTCTACAAGGAGGTAATTTGTGGGTTCATTGCTTTCATTTAACTCAGAGCTGCAGTGTATAGAATATTAATACTTATTAGAAGTTTTTTTCTAACACGTTTCTACTTCCTATAGGAAAGGAAAAAATACCACGGCTTTCGCTTAGGTTTGGAGAAGCGGTCATTGGTTCATTTAACAAGTGTTTACAGAGCATCTGCTGAGTGCAGATTGATTTTCTTGCACTGAGATCTCTGCTATGAGTGTTTTCCCTTTTGGGTCTCTTTAGAAGTCCTAGTGCCGCAGTGGTTGAGCGCTTGGCTGAAAGGTCAGTGATTCGAACCAATTCAGCACCTCCACAGGAGAAAGACCTGGCTGTCTGCTGCAGTAAAGATTACAGCCTAGAAAATCCTGTGAGGCAGTTCTACTCTGTCCTGTGTAGGGTCTCTCTGAGTCAGAATTGACTGGACCGCAACAGGTTTTGTTTTGTTTTTGTGGGGGTAGGGGTGTGGGGGGAAGGGCCCTCTTGTGTTAGGGTAAGCTGCTTCTCGTTCCTTTATTGAGGCAACAGAGTATCGAGACACCAGAATTGCATGGCATAGGAGTCTGACCTGGATTTTCATCCCAGCTGGGTAAAGCATTTGGGGGGGGGGGTGGATGTTGGCAAGTTATTTCACTCTCTAGGCCCCCCTTTCCTCATCTGTAGCAATGAAAAAATAGAGATACATTAAGACTCAAATTATTTCAACCTTAAATCTGCAAACTACTTCTCCATAAATGGGAGAAAATATGTGTGGTGGGGAGTGTCATAAAAGTAAAGTAGAAATAAATAGCTGCCTTTTAGGTGTGTGTTTAATAAACACCAGCCACTGTGCTAAGTAGCTTACATACAGTCTCACATTTAATCCTCACAATTAATTATGAGATGGTTACTGCTATCTGCATTTTATAGTCACTGAATCCCAGGAAGATGAAGGGATTTGCCCAAGATAGTATAGCTGGAAAACAACAAGATGGGACTTGGACTTGTCTCTGACTTCAAAGCTTATGCTGTACTGAACCATTGAGTTTTGTAGCTTTAAAACAGTGTTTCCTTTGAGTAGAATGACTCCTGGCTGAGTAAGTGGGGTTACTGGGAAGTCAAAAGCCAACATTAGAGAATGAAAAATGTTACAGTTAAGTAACTGCTAGATGCACTTTTGACATTGAAAGAGTTAACTCCTTGTGGGTTTACTCTGGAGTCCCTAGGTGGTAGATATGTTTAACTGTAAGGTTGGTGGTTTCATTCCACCCAGAGGTGCCTCGGAAGAAAGGCCTGGTGATCTGCATCTGAAAAATCAGTCATTGCAAACCCCATGGAGCACAGTTCTACTCTGACATACATGGGTCACCATGAGTCAGTACTGACTCGATGGCAGTTGGTTTGGTTTGGGTTTACTTTAGACTCTGTTCTCCTGGAAAAAATGAAGAAGGGTTATTTGATGGTTTGCAGTGTATCCTGAAATGCTCCTAGCACCATGGGGGAAAGGGAGTGGGGAGAGTAGGGCTCAAAGCGAGTAGAAGAGAGGGCCTGCCCTTAGGAAGCTTCCAGTCTTTTGGGGGTCAAAGCATGAAGCATGAAACAGAAGGACTGCAAAGCCAAAGCCTTCTTTTTGCCTGTAGAACTATATAAATTAGCTGCTTCCAGTCTACTGCTTTTTTGTTGCATCAGTGATTCCAATTCGAAGAATGTAAGAATGTCTTTAGCATAAAGAAGTGTGGGGAGCCTTCTAGTTAACATCTTGTGTTAGCTAAGAAAATACATAACTAATTACTGTGGATTTGGGGATGATAAGAAATACATTTTTATTCATCACCAGTAGCATGTAAAGAATAGTGGAATGCATATGAGGAAAATTGCTTGTTTTAAAACTGGAGCGTAGTTAGCCCATGACGTATCATGACTTTGCAGTAACATCCGTCATGGCTCTGTACCTGTGTACCAGAAGTCTGCAGCCCCAGGTTGGGAATTGTGGCATTATGGCATAGGGCTTCTCCCCTACAATTCAAAATATGCTCAGTGGTTGATACAGGATAAAGTCAAATAGAGATAAATACAGAATCTTACAAGTGTTTTTTCAATATTAAAATTCAACCTGAAAAGGCTTTAGATTTGGTCTGTATCCTTGATTGTGGTGATGGTTACACAATATGTTGTTGTTATCTGCTATCCAGTTGGCCTTTGACTCTGTAACTTTATGCACAATGGGATCAGACTGTTATGATCCATAGGGTTTTCACTGGCTGATTTTTCAGAAGTTAGAATTCCAGGCCATTCTTCCTAGTCTGTCTTAGTCTGGAATCTCTGCTGAAACCTGTTAAGCATCATAGCAACATGCAAGCCTCAACTGACAGACGCTCTTGAAGTGCACTCACTGGGAATCAAACTCGTGTCTCCTTCATGAAGGCAAGAATTCTATCACTGAACTGTCCACTGCCCCCACACAAACATATACATGTGTTAAAATTCATAGAACTGTACACCAAAAGAAAAAAAATCATTTTTATAGCATGATAATTTTAAATTAAAAAATCCAAAAGTTTTTAGATGGTTGAAAAGCTGTATGTAGATTCACAGTAGACCTTTCTCCCTGCTCCAAAACTTAATGCATAAATGGAAGTACAGGCAAAGTCAGAAGCATGGTGATTCTCCTCTTGACAGGTTGCCAGTGCACATCTGGAATCCTGTGCTCTCTTTTGAGAGCCACGTAGATATGAGGGTCTCTGATGAACTAGAGAAAGTTCAGAATTGTGAGGAATCTGGAAGGCATTAGATCATCAGGTGAAGGACCCGGATTCAAGAGGACCTGACGGTCATCTGAGATATTTGAAAGGCTGTGGTCACAGGGCAGCAACAGGAGTAAGTCTGCTGGGAAGAGAACCACTTTATAAAGAAGAATGCAGTTCAGTGGGCAGTCCCAAAGTGGGAGGGAAGTAGGAAGTTTCTAGTCATAAAACAGGTCTAGATGTCCACTTGCCCTGAGTGTTGTAATGAAAATTCCTGAGGAGGGTGAGGCAAGTAAGGTGCCCTTATAACCTAAATACTCACTGTGTTAGTGTGATCGTCTCTAATCTAACAAAGGTGGAGCTTTTAAGTTTAAATGCTTCTTATGTGCTGCTTAGACTTTACTTTGGAGCTAAGGCTGGTTTTGTTGTTTCTGTTGTTCCCAAAGTCAGACGTATTTACTAATTTTTGAATTTATGAAGATTTGATGTAAGATACGAATTTTTGCTATTACCTTTCAGTTAACCTCATAACATGATGTAATTCTCCATGTAAGATTGCCAGATATAATTTCAGTGAATTTCATTTTCCCTGCCCAGGTTGTTTTGAAAACAGTATTATAGTGTAATGAAAATAGTTTTTTTTTTCCTTCTTTATTGTAGTAAAAATATATATAACAAAAATTTTGCCAATTAAGCAATATTTACATGTACAATTCAGTGACGTTGATTATGTTCATCATGCTGTACAACCATCACCACTATTCTTTTCCATATAATTCACCACCATTAACAGCAACTCAATGTCTCCTAGGCAGTGACAACCCCTCTCCTCCCTCCCACCCTTGGTGACAGCTAGTAAGCTTTGTCTCTATATGTTTGCCTATTTCGTATAAATGGGATCATACAATATTTGTCATTTTGTGATTGACATTTCACTCGGCATAATATTTTCAAGGTTCACCCATGTTGTAGCACGTATCAGGACTTCATTTCTCTTTATGGTTGAGTAACATTCCATTGCATGTGTGTATGCACCACATTTTGTTGCTCTGTTCCTCTGCTGATAGACATTTAGGTGGTTTCTACCTTTTGGCTATTGTGAATAGTGCTGCAGTGAACACTGGTGTACAAGTTTCTGTTTGCATTCCTGCTTTGAATTCTTTTAGGTTTAACCTAGAATCAGAGTCCCTGGGTGGTGCAAATGGTTAACACATTTAACTGCTAACTGAAAGGTTGGAGGTTCCAGTCCCCCCAGAGGTGCCTTGAAAGGCCTGGTAATCTACTTCCAAAAAATCAGCCATTGAAAACTCTCTGATGCACGTGAGGTTGCTGTGAGTCAGAATCTACTCTTGATGACAGCTAGTACTGGTTTACCTAGGATTGTAATTACTCGGTCATATGGAAACTCTGGTAGCATAGTGGTTAAGTGCTACAACTGCTAACCAAAAGGTGGGCAGTTTGAATGCACCAGGCACCCCTTGAAACTCTGTGGGGCAGTTCTACTCCATCCTGTAGGGTCAGTCACTATGAGTCGGAATCTACTCGACGGCAGTGGGTTTGGTTTTTTTTTTTTTTTTTTTTTTTTTTAAATGGTAGTTCTATGTTTAACTTTCTGAGGAACCTCCAAACTGTTTTCCACAGTGGCTTTACCATTGTGCATTTCCACCAGCAATGAATGAGGGTTCCAGTTTCTCCGCATGCTCGGCAAAATTTGTTATTTTCCTTTTTTTTAATCATAGCCATTCTAGTGGGGGTGAAGTGGTGTATCATTATGGTTTTGATTTGCATCTCGCTATGAGTTGGAATCAACTTGACAGCAACGGGTTAGGTTTTTGGTTTTTTAAGGACTAATGAAGCCCTGGTGGCGTAGTGGTGCAGTAGTTAACAGCTCAGCTGCTAACCAAAAGGTTGGCAGTTTGAACCCACCACCTGCTACTTGGAAACCCTGTGAGGCAAGACAGTTCTCGTCTGCCCTATAGCATCACTGTAAGTCGGAATCAACTCAAAGGCAACAGGTTTGGTTTGTCTTTTTTAAGGACTAATAAAGGAGCCTTGGTGGCTCAAACCCACCACTGCTCCATGGGAGAAAGATGTGGCAGTCTGCTTCAGTAAAGATTTACAGCCTAGGAAACCCTATGGGGCAGTTCTGCTCTGTTCTATAGGGTTGCTATGAGTTGGAATCGACTCGATGGCAAGGGGTTGGAAGGACTAATGAAGTTGACCATTTTTTCATGTACTTGTTGGCCATTTGTGTATCTTCTTTGGTGAAATACTATTCAGGCCCTTTGTTTATTTCTCAATTGGGTTGTCTATCTTTCTTGTTAATTTTAGGAGTTCTTTATCTGGATATCAAACTCTTATCAGATATATGGTTCCCCAAAATTTTCTTCCAATTTGTAGGTTGTCTCTTCACCTTGTTGATAAAGTTCTTTGATGCACAAAAAATTTTAATTTTGATCAAGTCCAATTGTCTTAGTCACCTAGTGCCTCCAAAACAGAAATACCACAAGTAGATGGCTTTAACAAAGAGGATTTTTTTTCTCACAGTCTAGTAGGCTAGAAGTCCAAATTCAGGGTGTCAGCTCCAGGGGAAGGATTTCTCTGTTGGCTCTGGAGGAAGGTCCTTGTCATCAGTCTTCCCTTGGTCTAGGAGCTTCTCCACGCAGGAACCTTGGGTTCAAAGGACGTGCTCTGCTCCCGGTGCTGCTTTCTTGGTGGTATGAGGTCCCCCCTCTCTGCTCAATTCCCTTTCCTTTTATCTCTCGTAGAAGGTAGTACAGGCCACACCCCAGGGAAACTCCCTTTACATTGGATCAAGGATGTGACTTGAGCAAGGGTGTTGCATCCCACCCTCATCTTCTTTAACATGATCTAATCTTGCCTCATTAACCACAGGCAGAGATTAGGATTTACAACATATAGGAAAATTATGTCAATCACAAGATGGAGGACAACCACACAATACTAGGAATCATGGCTTAGCCAAATTGATACACATATTTTTGG
The DNA here is from genome assembly GCF_000243295.1 of Trichechus manatus latirostris. Classification (NCBI taxonomy): domain Eukaryota; kingdom Metazoa; phylum Chordata; class Mammalia; order Sirenia; family Trichechidae; genus Trichechus; species Trichechus manatus. Next base: position 4,826,400 of record NW_004443967.1, read on the forward strand.
GGAACACAATTCAATCCATAACTTTCCACCCTTTGGCCCCCCAAAAATTCGTGTCCTTGCCACATGTAAAACATATTCAACCGATCATATCATAGCAAAAGTCTTAAATCAACTCCAAGTCCAAAATCCAAAAATTCCTCTTCATCTATGAAATCTAGAATACAAGTTATCTGCTTCCAAAGTACAATGGTGGAACAGGCACAAGGTAGACATTTCCATTACAAATGGGAGAAACTGTAGGGAAAGAAGGCATAACAGGCACCAAGCAAGTTAGCTGAACACATTACATTAGCCCTCAGGGCTTGAAAATAATCCTTTGTTCTCTGAGAATTTACGCAGTGGCTCTGCCCTCCAGACTCTAGGTATTGGCCACACTGTCTGGATTCTGAGAGGAAGTGCCTTGGCCCTGGGCTTCAGCTCTGCCTTCCAGGACCACTGTGACGGCAACTCTGCTCCCTCAGCTTTAGGTGCACCATTCTCCTACGCCATCTGAGTGTCATCTCCACCCTTAGAAACACCAGAGGCCATGGCTCCACCCTTTGAAACCCCAGAGGTCGTGGCCATACCTCTTGAGACTGAGGCAACTTGGCTTCCTGTTTTCTTGTCTCTTCAGCTTATGCTTTCTGGTTCCATAGCCTCTTGGTCCCTCAGGCGTCACGCCTGCATCTGCCCTGTTGGTGCAAATGTTCCAAAGCTCTGTAGCTCCACTGATTAGTGCCTGGAGGAACCCTATTCTGCCAGTAGACTTTGGCTGGAAGGCACTCAGCTCTCTTGCTTTGTGGTTTGGCAAACCTAGCTCCACCAATAAGTGCCTGGAGACACCCCACTCCACCAGGAAGCCTCCTGCGCACAGGCAGTCAGCTCTCTTGCTCCATGGGTCGGCTTCAGCGCCGTGTCATGCTGGTCTCCTGGTTCTGCTGCTGCTGGTCCTCTGCTGCTGTTTCTCACCATCTGCGCCTTCTCTGGTGTTAACAATTCTCATTTCCTTCTGAGTCTTCTCTCCATTCACAGTTTCAAAATTGCTTCCACATTTTAAGTATGTTAGAGCGGCACTCTGCTGTCTTGGTACCAAATTCTGTCTTAGTCATCTAGTGCTGCTATAACAGAAATACAACAAGTGGATGGCTTTAACAAAAAGAAATTAATTTTCTCACAGTCTAGTAGGCTAGAAGTCCAAATTCAGGGCATCAGCTCCAGGGGAAGGCTTTCTCTCTGTTGGCTCTGGAGGAAGGTCCTTGTCATCAGTTTTCCCCGGTGTAGGAGCTTCTCAGGCGCAGGGACCCCAGGTCCAAAGGACGCACTCTGCTCCTGACACTGTTTTCTTGGTGGTATGAGGTCCCCCTTCTCTGCTCACTTCCATTTCCTTTCATCTCTTGTAAGATAAAAGGTGGTACAGGCCACACCCCAGGGAAACTCCCTTTACATTGGAACAGGGATGTGACCTGAGCAAGGGTGTTGCATCCCACGCTAATCCCTTTAACATAATCCAATCTTGCCTTTTTAACCACAGGCAGAGATTAGGATTTACAGCACATAGGAAAATTATATCAATCACAAAATGGAGGACAACCACACAATACTGGGAATCATAGCCTAGCCAAATTGATGCACATATTTTTGGGGGACACAGTTCAATCCATGACACCAATTTATCTATCCTGTCTTTTGCTGCTCGTGCCTTTGGTAGGAAAATAGTTTTTATTGTAGAAGTATATTTTGAATGTTTCATTATGCAAAGTACCATGTGAGATTTTTTTGGTTGTTATTATTATTTTAATAGGATATAGTTCCTGCTCTCAAGCAATTTAAAATAACCTAGGAGAAAGGCATAACTGCCTATGGGTAACTGTAATACAAGGCAGTAAGTTGCTGAATATGGCTGGACTGTCAAGCATAAGTTGCTAAATTGAGACAGTGTTATAAAAGGCTCCCTCAGGAGTTATATGTTGCATAGTAGGGGTCCCATTGGGATGTCTTGAGAGACTATATCTTAATTTTATAGATTAAACATTACCTATGATCTTTTACTTGGTTTAGAATTAAGTAGCCACACTTTTGAGGGGAAAAAAAGGTTTAATATTAAATGATGCTTGAAATTTTAAATTGATTTTGCTATAAAAGTAATTCATCCTTAAATGTAATGTAGCAAATGAAAGACATTGAGAAGATTCTCTCACCACCCTACTTACCCCAAAACAGTCATTGTTATTTAAAATTCAATGTATTTCATCCATTTCTTTTACATGGAGTTATTTTTTTTTAATTGAGTATACAGTTTTGTTCTGATTTTTCACTTGCCATTCCAACAGACATTTTCAGATGTTTTTGAAAAATATAATTCTTAATGCTAGTGTAACATTCTATCAAAAAGAAGCACTGTACTTAACTATTTATTACCTAACTTTTTTTCTTTTTTTTTTCATTTTAAATGTACATTTACAGTATTATTTTAATGGGATGATTTCTAGAAGTAGTATTGCCAGGTGAGTGGCTGGGAATATTTTTAATACACCTTAGATAAAAAAAAAAACTAACCTGTTGCCATATAACATGCATAAATTAATACTCCCATCAGTAATGAGTGTCCTTTTTGATTGCATCCGTGCTAGGTAGAAAATTTTAAAAAAAAAGAATAAAGCAAACCTATTGCCGTCGAGGCAGTTTAGACTCATAGCAGCTGTCATGGTTTGAATTATGTCCCCCCAAAAATGTATGTATCAATTTGGCTAGGCCATGATTCCTGGTACTGTGTGATTTTCCTGTATGTTGTA
>NW_004443967.1:4829288-4866104 GCF_000243295.1 Trichechus manatus latirostris
TTCCGGGGGAACACCGAAGAGAAGAAGGCCGACAGAGAGAAAAAGCCTTCCCCTGGAGCTGATGCCCTGAATTTGGACTTTTAGCCTACTTTAACTGTGAGGAAATAAATTTCTCTTTGTTAAAGCCATCCGCTTGTGGTATTTCTGTTGTAGCAGCACTAGATGACTAAGACAGCAACCCTACAGGACAGAGTAGAACTGCCCTGTAGAGTTTCCAAGGAGCAGCTGGTGGATTCAGACTGCTTACCTTTTGGTTAGCAGCCAACCTCTTAACCACTGTGCCACCAGGGCTCCAGGCATAATATAACACATAGTTATATATATTTAATTTTTTTTTTATTCCAAGTGAGGTTGAATGTTTTCTGCCTGTGTTTATCAACTAACCTTCACTCTTTTCTGAATTCTGTTCATGCCTCTAGTTCTTTTATTTTACTGTGTGGCAACTCAAGGATACTGCCAGGACACCAGGCTCTTTGCATTTTCTGCTCCACCATCCTTAATAAAAATGCTTTCTTCCTGATACTTACGCTTCCTAGTTGCAGGATGGGTGATCTACCTTCAGGTTTCAGGTTCACCTTGTAGGAAGAGAGAGGTGAAGGGCCCTGCCAGCCAAGGCTTTCTCAGAGCCCCCCCTTGGGAGAACCCTGCTTATGTCAGTAATGCCAGGTGGCAGATCAGAGGTTGAAGATGGTGTTCGGGTCAGTCCACCGTAATGCCTGCTACAGTATCTCAATGTTTGTTATTTATCCCACCCCCTTAAAAGATACCAAATTTGTCATCTTTGTGGCAACACTTATTTCCTGTCTTATTTGCTGTTTTTTGTAAGTTTCCAATTGTTCATGTTTACTACCATTTCCTTTGTAATATTTTACCAGTTTGAATTCTTTTAAAAAAAGAAAAAAACAAACCTTCACCCTCATGGGGTTGCTGTAGGCTGATTTTCTGGGAAATAAAATCTGAGACGGAGAATTTGTGTATAGTGTGTTGAGCGAACGCAACCTGTATGATACTAGAGTTTTCGTGTGGTTTGGAGTTAGTTGAGGTAGTCTTTGTGGTCCAGTATATGCTCAGTGTTGGAAAAATGAGTATTATTGGTTGCATCGGTCACTGTAAGATCGAGTTCATTGTGTTACTAAAATACCCCTTATCACTGCTTGTTTTCTGTCTGTTTGACTGATAGGCATCCAGGGCAGGTGTGTCCTTATCATTGTGGATTTAATTTCTTCTTATTCAACCGTTTTTGCTTTACCCATTTCAAATCTACATTATTATGACTCAGATTGCTGATTGCTCTGCCTCCTTGGGATGTTTGTTGTATCAGTTAAAATGTCTTTCCTGGTCTTCAATATTTTCTAGCTAGAGCTCTATTTTGGCTGCTAGTGATACTAACATTTCACCTTTATTTTGGTTGTTTGCATAGCACCTGTTTTAGTTCTTTTATTTTCAGCCTTAACATATCATTTTATGTTTGGCTTTTGTTTATTCCATCTAGCTGGGTGTTTTTCTCTAGTCCAAGTCTGTCTTTCTCTTTTAATAGACTGTCTCATCCATACTCAGATTACTTGGGCTCAGTTACATCATTTTATTTGATGTGTTCTTTTGCCATGCTTGAATATTTTTTCTTTCCTGTTGGATTGCTTAAGGTTTTTGTTTTCTGTAATTTTAAAGTTATGCAATTTATTTCTGTTCTTCTGGTTGTTACCCTCTTATGTTAATGTACATTCTTTATATTTCTTGCACAGAGTCTAGAGTTACTTAGCACTTATATCCCCATCCAGGAGGTTCAATTCTTTTCCTTTTGTAATTTGACAATATTGCTTTTTTCTTAGTGCATCCAGTATTGTAGCTGTCAGTCTGATCCTCAAACTTTGGCTTGCTTACCGGTGCAAGTGTATTTTCTCCAGCAGCCGAGGGTCTCCCACCATAGCTTCCCATCTGTGGCCCTTCTATTAGGGATCCTCCCGGGATCGGGCCCACTGAGGGTTCCCCTCCTTTGGGTAAGCCTGTGTATTCCTTTCATTTCGTTATCTTTTCTGTAATGTCATTGGATCCTGCTAGGCCTAATGTGAAACAAGCAATGAAATGGTAGTTTTAGGACACCAAGAGGCAGGACTTTGCTAATTCTTTATTTTCTGTTAAAAACAGTGTTAAACAACATTTAGATATTACTCATGCTAGTCTCAGCTCTCTGTGACCTCTTTTTCCTCTGGGCAGTTTTGGGGTCTTCTTTTGGGGATAGCAGAAGTTTTTCCTGCAGTCCACAGACAAGCAGTCACTACAAAAAGAATTGCTTGTCCACTTTTATTACTTCCCCTGGGCAAGACACTAAGAGAGTAAGAGGAAAACAAGAAGCCAGCATAACTTCTGAATAGAAGTTTGCCAGAGGCACTGTGCGACAAATTGAACAAGGAAAGTTTACAGAATGTCTAACTTAAATTTTCAGAGAAATGTACACACAGATAGGTACTGCTTACCTTAAAAGCAATAGTAGGTACAAGTAATAATTTATGGAAGTTCAGCTGGAGACTATCAAAGCAGAGGACTTGGGGAAACCAGACAGAATATGCCTCAGCTGGGAAGAATGGTGAAGGATGACCAGGAAGGAGAGCATTTACTGGCAGAGGAGGGGAGGGCATGCATCCTGGGTACTGAGTTCATATTCAAGGACAGTAGCATACACTCGAAGAGGGTAGAGGGGTTCTGCAGTGGGAGGAGAGAGGTAGGTGATGGCCTGTTTTAAATAATAACCTCTAAAGCATTTCACCACCAAGTTGTAGGCTTTCAGTTGGAAATAAGTCCTTAAAAACATGAAAGTATTATTATTGTTTCAAAAGTTTTTCAAAGGAAGGAATGGTGTTGAACTCTGAGATTACTCTTTCAATGTCTGTTGAGTTGGTCTGTTAAATTCTGTTGAACTTGGACTTTGTGCTTATTGATCAAAAAATTTTCTTTTTACCATTTCTTGTGCCATGCAGGCCAGGTTTTGATATCATGGAATGTCTGCTTTGGAATAGTTCATAGGAATTATCTGTTACACAAATATTTGAAAGAAATCACCTGGGCCTGCTGTTCTTCTATTTTTGTAATTAAAAGTTGTCTTTTAAATACATTTCTTTCCTTAGACTTCCATAAGTGTTAAATTACCAGTTAATGTGATGTCAAGAAATAATCCAGAAGCATCTACTTGTAAAATGACAGAGCCATTTAATTTTGAGAAAAAAGAAAACAAGCTTCCACTACGTGATTCTTTAAGAAGTCCTGGAGGACATCCTAATCATCCTAATTTCAGGTTGAAAAGCCCAGAGAATGGAAATAGAAAGAACAATTTTTTGCTTTGTGAGCAAACCAAACAGTACTTGGCTAGTCAGGAAGATAATTCTGTATCTTCAAACCCTAATGGCATCAATGGAGAAGTGACTGGATCCAAAGGAGACAGGAAGACATTGCCAACAGGTGAGTGAAAACTGCAGGCCTTTCTACTTCTTGGTTCTGATGGTTTTGGTGACTTATCAGACTTACATATAAGTACACAGCAATGGGCTAGTTGTTACTAGCTATTGAACAGCTAAATGACTACCTAACAGTATTTGTTATTTGAATATTGACTTAAAAGGAAAAACCTTCTATCAAGTAGCTACTTTTGTCTTGATTGATCACAGAAAGGATTCCTGGGGAGAGAATATCTGCTTTTCTTGAAGTGACAGGCTCACTTTTCATCTTCAAGAAAACGCCTGAGGAGAGAATTATCTTCACATGAGCTGTTTTTCCACAATCAGATAATCAGACTAGGAATGTAAAATGGGAAAACCCTGGCTTTTCATGGATATTCTAAAGACTGGCCATATCTTAAAAATACCATGCAAATTTTATGACTCAAGACAGAGTAGAACTGTCCCATAGGGCTTCCAAGGCTGTATTCTTCAAGGAAGCAGACTGCTGCATCTTTCTCCCACAGAGCGCCTGGTGGGTTAGCAGCTGAGCACCTAACCACTGCACCACCAGGGCTCCTTTATGCATATAAAACCAAACCCGTTGCTGTCAAGTCAATTCCAACTCATAGTGACTCTATGGGACAGAGTAGAACTGCCCCATAGGGTTTCCAAGGAGCAGCTAGTAGATTCCAACTGCTGACATTTTGGTTAGCAGCCGAGCTCTTAACCACTGTGCCACTAGGGCTCCTTTATGCATATACAAAAAAAAAAAAATTGTCATCGAGTCAATTCCAACTCATAGCAACCCTATAGGATAGAGTTGAACTGCCCCATAGGGTTTCCAAGGAGCGGCTGGTGAATTCAAACTGCTAACCTTTTGGTTAGCAGCCAAGCTCTTAACCACTGCTCCACCAGGGCTCCTTATGCATATGTTGTTGTTGTTGTTAGGTGCCATCAAGTTAGTTCCGACTCATAGCAACCCTGTGCACTACAGAACAAAACACTGTCCGGTCCTGCACCATCCTCACAGTCGTCGTTATGCTTGAACCCATTGTTGCAGTCACTGTGTCATTCCATCTCATTGAGGGTCTTCCTCTTTTTCACTGACCCTTTACCAAGCGTGATGTCCTTCTCCGGGGGCTGATCCCTCCTGACAACATGTCCAAAATATGTAAGACGTAGTCTCACCATCCTTGCTCCTGCAGAGCATTCTGGTTGTACTTCTTCCAAGACAGATTTGTTCGTTCTTTTGACAGTCCATGGTATATTCATGGTATACTACTTATGCATATAATAGTAGATATATCTAAGACATTAACCTGTTTCATTTGATTTTTTTTTTTGAGTAATTCCTTTAGTTTTAATTCTAGAGACCTGCTGTGAGAACCCTAGAACCTGGTAGAATTTAGCCCCTGTCAGTGTATCTGAAGTAAACTATTAAAACATTATTTACCTGTTTCGCTGTGTTGACTTTACACTGGTGGTGCCCAAGCAAGGGTGGGTAAACTGATAGTGCCCTAGCTCAACTCAAGGCAGGGATGCCAGACTAAGCCAGCAGTTGCTGAATTTTTCACACACTTGCAGTGAAAACAAAACAGAAGCCAAAATGCCAGTTTTACTTAAGAATGCTCTTTATCAAGCAGTAAAAATTACTAATTTTATTAAATGTCAACTCTTATATACATATATGTTTAATGTTGTGTATAAAATGGGAATATTTCTGCTGCGTATGGAAGCATAACTGTTATCTTGAGGAAGAACATGGGTTTGAGTTGTGAGCCGAACAGAAAGGCTCTTCTTGGAACATCATTTCTACTTGAAAAGAATGATAAAAGTTATGGTTATTCAGTCTTGGCTGTCTGGCAGGCATTTTCTTGGAGATGAAGAAAGTAAGCCTGTCACTTGAAGGAAAGCAGCCAACAGTGTAAAATTCAAGCTTTCAAACAAAAATTAGATTTTCAGAAAACTTGTATCCGCACTCTGAGCTGGACAGCTTAGCTTCCTAATACTTAGGTTTTTCTGATAAGGTGGGTGGTGATAACTAACAAATAGGCTTTTTCAATATTGTGTAATGAAATGTGTTGACATTTGGAAGCTTTGGACAACTCAGTGAACCATGTTTTCCAAGTAACCAGTGCATGATGTTGCACAATCATACATGGGTAAAAATCCATTCAGAGGGCAAGAGAAACCAATGGATTTAATGTAACAGTGTGAAAAGTTCATTGATTAGGCTTTAGGTTCCACATTGCAGCTAACCCTTAAGAAATTACCACTTGGATTTTCAGCGTGATATCAAAAGAGAATATCCACAAGTATCTGAGGCCATTAAATCCTTTTCCTTTTTGCAACTACATATTTGTGTGCGGCCTGATTGTCTTTAGGTGCTTCTACCAAAACAACTTACCACAGCAGATTGACTGCAAAAGCAGATATATGAATCCAGCTGTCTTCTGTTTAGCCAAACTGTGAAAAGAGATAGCAGAAATGCAAAACAGTGCCACTCTTCTTGCTATTTTTTTTGTTCTAGAAAATATAGTTAAGTTTTTCATTAAAAAAAAGTTATATGAACATGTAATGTTTTTATTATTATTTTTAAATGAATAAACCCAAAACCAAACCCATTGCCATCAAGTCGATTCCGATTCATAGAAACCTGTAAGACAGACTAGAGCTGCCCCGTAGGGTTTCCAAGGAGTGGCTGGTGGATTCAAACTGCCAGCCTTTTGGTTAGCAGCTGAATGCTTAACCACTGCGCCACCAGGTCTTCTTTAAATGAGTAAATATTTTTTAATTCTTCATTTTAATTTCTAATATGGTAAATATTGATAGATTTAAGCCATATAAGCAAAAGTTCTTGGGGGTCCTCAATAATTTTAAGTGTCAGGAGGTCCTGAGTCCAAATAAGAAATTGAATAATTGTTGCCTTAGTGAATGGAGAAGAGTTCATAATGCGAGGAGCAGCAGTCAAGGCTGAAATTTTAGCACAAGCGTGTATTTTCCATATGGGAAAAATAAAACACTGCTTATTAGTGGCATAGATATAGGGCTATTATGGTATAACCCTATTATTTGAATATGAATTATGGTACTTTGCATTTTTAGGAATACAAGAAATATTTGACTTTTATTAAAAATAATGTTTTTCTTCTCCAGGAAATTCAGTATCACCATTAACTGTTGGAAATAATTCACCACCCAAAGACGTAAACTCTGTAAGTTATCTGTTTTTTTTAAAACTGTGTGTGTGTGTCACTAGGGGTATGTGGGGGTGTGGACTGTACCAGCTGACACTGTAAGAGGGGGTGATACCAAAATGACTGGTCTATAAAAATATTCCTGTAGTTAATTATGGAAACCCTGGTGGCATAGTGGTTAAGAGCTATAGCTGCTAACCAAAAGGTCAGCAGTTCGAATACACCAGCTGTTCGTTGGAAACTGTATGGGTAGTTGTACTCTGTCCTATAGAGTTGCTCTAAGTTGGAGTCGATTGGACAGTAACGGGCATCTGGGCTTTTTTTGGTAGTATATCAACAGATACATTTTTCGCAAGCCCAGCTTACATGTGTCAATATACCTACAAGGCTAAAACTCTATGCCATTACTCTTTGAACCTTCTGATGCACTCCAGTCAGAGCTGTCATTATAACCCAGTTACAGTGGCACTTTGAATCATGTGGTTTCATCTGCATAGGCTACAAGCGCACACTGTTGTTTTCCTTGCTGATTTTGTCAAGTTTTCTGGTGTTTTAGCTACACTGTTGTGGTAATTAGTATTTGTAACCTATATCGATAACTTTTTTGAGAATGAATTAGTAATTAAAGGAAAAGAAGGAATGATATACAGGAATTATGATTTACAAGTAACAGTAGTACAAAAAACATTACTAAGGAGTCTGTATGGTCAGTACGGGAGGAGGTCTGTGGGGGTGGGTGACAACCATGAGTTACTGTACTGGGTGATACCAACCCTAGTGATGCCACTGTTTCAAACATATTTTTGTATTGCTTTAATAAAGAATTATTCACTTTGCTAATATCAGTCAAGATTAAATTTCCTCATTCTTGATCTAGTACCTTTTTTTTTTTAAATTACACTTTCTCTTTTTGTAGATTGACATGCAATTATAGGAAATAATACAGAGAGATCCCTTGTACCTTTTACCTATTTTCCTCTAATGGTAACATCCTGAAGAACAATAGTTTGGTAAGCAAGGGTATGGAGAGAATGAAGATAGAGAACATTTCTATCCCTACCAGGATCCCTTACGTTGCCTTTTTATGGCCACATCCACTTGCCTTCTGCCATTACTTCCTCCTTAACCCCTGGTAACCGCTAGTCAGTTTTATCATTTCAAGAAAGTTGCCTCTTGATTATAGGCTTTTTTCACTCAGTATAATCTCTAGAGATTCACCTTGTTTGTTGCAGGTATCTGTGCTTCAATCCTTTTTATGGTTGAGTAGTATTCCGTGGTATGGACGTACCACAGTTTGTTTAACCATTCACCCATTGAAATACATCTGGGTTGTTTCCAGTTTTTGACTCTTACGAATAAAACTGTTATATTCATGTGAGAACATAAGTTTTTATTCCCTACATGTTTGTCAGCTTGTCGTACTGTGGCGGCTTGAGTGTTGCTTTGATGCTGGAAGCTATGCCACCGGTATTCAAATACCAGCAGAGTCACCCATGGTGGACAGGTTTCAGCTGAGCTTCCAGACTAAGATGGACTGGGAAGGACGTAGTGGTCTATTTCTGAAAAAAATTAGCCAGTGAAAACCTTATGAATAGCAATAGAACATTGTCTGATGTAGTGCCGGAAGATGAGTCCCTTAGGTGGGAAGGCACTCAGAATACGACTGGGGAAGAGCTGCTTCTTCAAAGTAGAGTTGACCTTAATAATGTGGATGGAGTCAAGCTTTTGGGGCCTTCGTTTGCTGATATGGCATGACTAAAAATGAAACAACTACAAACATCCATTAATAATTGGAATATGGAATGTATGAAGTATGAGTCTAGAAAAATTGGAAATCATCAAAAACAAAATGGAATGCATAAACATTGATATCCTAGGCATTAGAGAGCTGAAATGGACTGGTATTGGCCATTTTGAATTGGACAGTCATATGGCCTACTGTGCCAGGAATGACAAATTGAAGAGCAGTGGCGTTGCATTCATCGTTAAAAAGAACATTTTAAGATCTAGCCTGAAGTACAGCGCTGTCAGTGATAGGATAATATCCATACGCCTGCAAAGAAGACTGGAGCCCTGGTGGCAAAGTGGTTAAGAGCTCAGGCTGCTAACCAAAGGTTGGCAGTTCGAATCCACCAGCTGCTCCTTGGAAACCCTGTGGGGAAGTTCTGCTCTGTCCTGTAGGGTCACTGTGAGTCGGAATCGACTGGACGGCACACAGCAACAACAACAAGGAAGACCAGTTAATACAACTATCATTTAGTTGTACATACCAACCACTAAGGCCAAAGATGAAGAAATTGAAGATTTTTACCACCTTCTGCAGTCTGAAATTGATCCAACATGCAATCAAGATGCATTGATAGTTACTGGTGATTGGCTTGGGTCATTGTGTTTTCAGTCGCCTCTTATGCCTGTGAAAGTTGGACAATGAATAAGGAAGACTGAAGAAGGATTAATGCCTTTGAATTATGATGTTGGTGAAGAATATTGAATATACCGTGGACTGCCAAAAGAACAGACAAGTCTGTCTTGGAAGAAGTACAGCCAGGATGCTCTTTAGAAGCGATGATACACGAGACTTTGTCTTACGTACTTCGGACATGTTATCAGAAGGGACCAGTCCCTAGAGAAGGACATCGTGCTTGGTAGAGGATCAGTGAAAAAGAGGAAGACCTTCAACAAGATGGATTGACACAGTGGCTGCAGCAGTGGACTCCAGCACTGCAACGGTCTCGAGGATGGCGCAGGACCAGGCACTGTTTCGTTCTGTGGTACATATGGTTGTTACGAGTTGAAACTGACTCGATGGCACCTAACAACAACAACAAAGTTTTTATTGCTGTAGGATAAATGTCCAGGGATGCAATTACTGAGCCCCATTACAGTTCATGTTTAGATTTTTTTTAAGAAACTGCCAAGGTGGCTGTACTGTTTTGCATTCCCATCATTAATTATGAGTGATCCAATTTCTTTGCATCCTAGCCAGCATTTGGTGGTGTTTGGTATTTTACCCAATTCTCATATGTGTGTAGTGATATTTCATTGTGGTTTTAATTTGCATTTCTGTAATGGCTAATGATGTTAAACATCTTTCATGTGTTCATTTACCATCTGTGTATTCTCTTTTTTGAAATATTTCTTTATGTCTTTTGCCCATTTTCTAATTTTTTTTAATTGTTGAGTTTTGAAGATTCTTTATCGGTTCTAGATACTAGTCCTTTGTCAAATATGTGGTTTGCAAATATTTTTTCTCTTTGTGGCTTGTCTTTTCATGCTCTTAACAAGATCTTTCCTGGAGGAGGGGAGGCTTAATTACCCTAAGGACGGGGCCCTGGCTCCCTACTCAGTCCAACTTCTCTGACACCATATCAGTGGCAGAGTTGAGTACCTTGTAGCCTGGTGGGAGTGCAAGTCTAGGCTCACCACTCTGTCTTTGCTAGTGGGGGTGGGGCTGTGGTTTTTTCCTGCAGCATTTGGCTGGAATATGGCAGTTCTTATCTGCGAGTTTTCTGTCTTGCTAGGCCTCCCCTTTCCTGGTCCTTTGGCTAAAGAGACCAGGCTTTTTGTTGAGGATTTTATTGTGTGCACCTTCTGACATTTCCAGGTTGCCTGCTTCCCCAGCACCCAGTCTGGGACAAAAAGAAAATGCAGGGAACTCACTGCCATGTTGTTTTTTGGGTCCCAAGATGTCCCTAGTAAGTCTGCCTTCTTTCTGCCCTCATGTTTGTTTTATATATAAGTCCAGGGTTTTTCATTGTACTTAATGGGAAGAATAGGGATATGTATGTTTTATCTTCCCAGAAGCAGAAGTTCCAAATCTAGTCATTTTTTTTTTAGAAGTTATGACTAAGTGTTAATACTATTCTTCTTTTTTCTTAATAGAAGCCTAGCAATAATGTGCCTCCTACAAAGTCAAAAAAAGTACACAAGTTGGTTGAGAATTCCTTGTCCATAAGCAATCCGGCGCTCTTCAACTCCTTAGGAACTCCTCTTCGGTCCACAACCTGCCATCGCTGTGGCCTGTTTGGTAAGCATATTGCGTTCAGAAGTCTGTTGGATGGTTTCTCTACACAATTTAAAAATCTTTTTATTATGGAAAATTCTAAACTTATAAAGTTTAAACAGGATAGCGTATGTACACTATACTCCCATATCCCAGCTTCAGCAGCTGTCAACATCCTGCCGTTCTTGTGGATCCACACCTTCCCACTCTCCCCACTTCCCTAGTTGATTGTTATTTTTATAGGACCTTTTTTTGAGGTAAAACACACATCGAAATGCACAAACTCACACTCCTACCAAGATAAAGAACATTTCCATCTTCTCAGAAAGTTCCCTCATGCCGCTTCCCAGTCACTACACTCCCCCGCTGCCAAGGCAACCATTGTTCTCATTGTTTCACCTTAAATTAATTTTGCCTGTCATAGAATTTCATAAAAATGGAGTCACACAGCATGGACACTTTTCTGTAAAGTTTTCTTCATTTAAGATATTTTAAAGATTAATCCATGTTGTTTCATGTATCATTTTGCATGTTGCATGTATCAGTTGTATGTTGCATGAATACTGTTACATTGTATCATTATACCACAGTTTATCTGTTCTCTTGTTCATGAACATTTGGGTTGTGTCCAGCTTTTGGCTGTCATAAATAGAGCTTGCTAAACATGTTTGTACAAGTCATTTTGTAGACATACGTTTTCATTTCTCTTGAGCAGAAAATTGCTCAGTCAAAAAACTTTATGAGAAACTGCCAAACCACTTTCCAAAGTGATTGTCCCATTTTGTATTCTCATTGGCAGTTTATGAGAGTTCTGGTTGCTCCATATCTGGTTGCTCCATATTGCCTACATTTGATGTTGTCAGTCTTTTTAATTTTAGCCCTTCTCGTGGGTCTGTAGTAGTATCTGATTGTGGTTCTAATTGGCATTCCCTGATGATCAATGATCTCAAGTAATTTTTAATGTGCCTACGGGCCATTTGAATATTTAGCTCCTTTGTTTGTTAAAGTGGAAGCATTTGAGGCTAGCCTGATTTTATTGCTGTTTGTTACTTACTAGATAGCTTATTTTTTCTGTCTGGATACTGATAGAAATTTTTTTTTTCAGTATTTGTATTTCAGAAAACTTCCTGGGTTTTTCTAGGTGTGGTTTTATTGTTTTGTTTTTTTTATTGGCACACAGTAAGCCATTTTAGTCTGCATGTACAAATCTGTTTCACTATAACAAAGTTTTGTTCTCTGTTTCCTTTGATTGTTCCGCTTTAAAAAAAATTTCATGGTGGACAGAGCAGGAGAAAAGTAGGGTGCAAAACTCAAATTCTAGGAAAAAGACCAGGCTTAATGGTCTGACGGAGACCAGAGGGACCCTGGAAGACATGGCCCCTGGACTTTCTGTTAGCCCAAAACTAAAACCATTCCTGAAGCTAACTGTTAAGATTAGAGTGGACTATAAGACATAAAATGATACTCGTAAAGAGTCTGCTTCTTAGCTGAAGTAGATACGTGAGACTAAATGGACAGCTCCTGTCCAGAGGCGAAATGAGAAGGCAGAAAGGGACAGGAGTGGTTGAATGAACACGGGAAATCCTGGGTGGAAAGGAGGAGTGTGCTTATCACATTGTAGGGAGAGCAACTAGGGTCACATTACAGTGTGTGTATAAATTTTTGTATGAGAAACTGACTTGAACTGTAAACTTTCACTTAAAGCACAATAAACAAAAAAGAAAAAAGAAAAAAATTTTCATGACAGTAAAATATGTATAACATAAAATGTGTGTTTTAACCATTTTTGAAGTACACAATTCAACGACATGAATTACATTCACAATGTTATGCAACTGTCCCACTATCTATTTCCAGAACTTTTTTATCACCACAAACATCATACCCATAAAGAAATAACTTTTCATTACCTCTTCCCTCCAGCCCCCTGTAACTTCTGATCTACTTTTTGTCTCTGTGCATTTGCCTATTCTAGATATTTCATATGAGTAAATCATACAATACTTGTCCTTTGTGTCTGGCTTATTTCACTCAAGGTTCATCCATGTTATACCATGTATCAGGACTTCATTTCTCTTTATGACTGAATAATACGCCATTCTATTTATACCAGGAGCCCTGGTGGCCCAGTGGTTGAAGCACTCGGCTGCTAACCAAAAGGTCAGTGGTTCGAACCCACCAGGTGCTCTGCGGGAAAAAGATACCATCAGTCTGCTTCCTTAGAGATTACAGCTAACAGACATGTGAGGAAATGCTCACGATCATTAGCCATTAGAGAAATGCAAATGAAAACTACAGTGAGATACCATCTAACCCCAACAAGGCTAGCATTAAACCAAAAAACACAATAAGTGTTGAAGTGGTCATGGAGAGACGAACGCTTATACACTGCTGGTGGGAATGTAAAATGGTACAACCACTTTGAAAATTAATTTGGCACTTCCTTAAAAAGCTGGAAATAGAAGTACCATACGATCCAGCAGTCCTACTCCTTGGAATATATCCTAGAGAAATAAGAGCTGTCACGAGTAGGTATATGCACACCCATGTTCATTACAGCACCGTTCACCATAGCAAAAAGATGGAAACAACCTAGGTGCCCATCAGCGGATGAATGGGTAAACAAATTATGGTGCATTCACACAATGATGAATTTGTGAAACATAACACGGAGGAATCTGGAAGGCACTGTGCTGAGTGATTTAGTCAGTCCCAAAAGGACAAATATAAGACCACTATTATAAGAACTCAAGAAAAGATTTAAACACAGAAGAAAACATTCTTTGATGGTTACAAGGATAGGGAGGGAGGGAGGGGGTAGTCACTAACTAGATAGTAGACAAGAATTATCTTAGGTGAAGGGAAGGACAACACATACTACAGGGGAAGTCAGCACAACTGGACTAAACCAAAAGCTAAGAAGTTTCCTGAATACAACCAAACACTTTGAGGGACAGAGTAGCAGGGGTGGGGATCCGGGGGCATGGTTTCAGGGGACATCTAGGTCAGTTGGCATAACAAAGTTTATTAAGAAAATGTTCTGCATCCAAGTTTGGTGAGTGGCATCTGTGGTCTTAAAAGCTAGCGAGCAGCCATCTGAGATGCATCAATTGGTCCCAACCCACCTGGAGTGAAGGAGAATGAAGAACACCAAAGACACAAGGAAAATATTAGCCCAAGAGACAGAAAGGGCCACATAAACCAGAGACACACCATTAGCCTGAAACCAGAAGAACTAGATGGTGCCTGGCTACACCAGTGACCGCCCTGACCGGGAACACAAGACAGTCCGTGTTGGAGCAGGAGAAAAGTGGGGTGCAGAACTCAAAATCTAGTAAAAAGACCAGACTTAATGGTCTGACTGAGACTGGAGGGACCCCAGAAGACATGGCCCCCAGACTCTCTGTTAGCCCAAAACTAAAACCATTCCCGAAGCCAATCTTCAGACAAAGATTAGACTGGACTATGGGATATAAAATGATTCTTGTAAGAGTTTGCCTCTTTGCTCAAGTAGGTGTGTGAGACTAATGGGCAGCTCCTGTCTGGAGGCGAGATGAGAAGACAGAGAAGGACAGGAGCTGGTTGAATGGACACGGGAAATCCAGGGTGGAAAGGAGGAGCGTGCTGTTACACTGTAGGGAGAGCAACTGGGGTCACATAACAGTGTATGTATAAAGTTTTGTACGAGAACCTAACTTGAATTGTAAACTTTGACTTAAAGCACAATTAAAAAAAAAAGAAGAAGAGATTACAGCCTTGGAAACATATGGGACAGTTTTACTCTGTCCTGTACGACTACTGTGAGCCAGAATCCACTTGATGACAGTGGGCTTGGTTTGGTATACATAGCACATTTTGTTTATCCCTTCGTCTGTTGATAAACGTTTGGGTAGTTTTAATCTTTTGGCTATAGTGAACAGTGCTCCAGTGAACATTGGTGTACAAGTATCTGTTGAGTCCCTGCTTTCAGTTCTTTTGGATATGTACCTAGAAGTGGAATTGCTGGGTCCTAAGGTAATTCTGTGTTTAACTTTTTGAGGAACTACCAAACTGTTCTCTACAGCTGCACCATTTTACATTCTCACCAGGAATGTGTGAGTGTTCGAGTTTCTCCACATCTTCACCAACACTTGCTATTTTCCCTTTTTTTGATACTCCATCCTAGTGGGTGTGAAGTGGTATCTTATTGTGGTTTTGATTTGCATTTCTCTAATAACTAATGATGTCGAGCATCTTTTCACGTGCTTATTGGCTATTTGTATGTCTTCTTTAGAGAATTGTCTGTTTAAGTCCTTTGTCCGTTTTTTAATTAGGTTGTTGGTTTTTTGTTGTTGAGTTGTAGGAATGCTTTATATATTCTGAGTATAAATCCTTATTAAATACATGATTTTCAAATATTTTCTCCTGTTCTATAGGCTATCTTTTCACTTTCTTGGGAATGTTCTTTGATGCACGAAAGTTTTTAATTTGGATGAAATCCAATTTATTTATTTTCTCTTTTGTTGCTTGTGTTTTTGGTGTCATATCTAAGAGTCCATTGCCAAATCCAAGGTCATAAAGTTGTACCCCTCCATTTTCTTCTAAGACTTTTATGGCTTAACTCTTATATTTAGGTCACTGATCTGTTTCGAGTTGATTTTTGTACATGGTGTGAGGTATAGGGGTCCAGGGATTGTTCTCTTTGTAACGTGTTTCGGGCTGTACTTTATGAAAGTCAGTTATATTACCTCTGGTCTGTCCTCCCTGTCCATTCTCCCCTCATTTTCATCTTTACTTTCCTTTTTACTTGCATTTTGAGAGCGCTTTAAAAGTTTTATTTTAATACTGATTTCTGTTCTCTTCCATGGTCTTATGAAAGCACCTAATTATAAATAGCACAGTTCTCGTCACATAGTCTTTTTGGATGTCATTAATAGAATGGTGTTTGATATAGCTGGTCGTTGAAAACGTTTTGCGCTTGAGAATAAATATTTGGAATAATACGTTGATGATGTTATGAGTTGTGTTCTGTAGGATCACTGAGGTGCTCACAGTGCAAGCAGACATACTATTGCTCCATAACATGTCAGAAGAGAGACTGGTCTGCACACAGCATCGTGTGCAAACCTGTGCAGCAAAAGTAAGTGTTCATTAAAAAAAAAAATAGTGTTTTTTTTTTAAATCATTAGAGAATATTAAAAAAATGTTTTTCTGATAGATTAAGGATCAAATCTGTTTTAAGTGGTCTTAAAACTATGTAGAAGTGTAACTTTTTAATTTATTTATTGAAGCATAGATAAAGTGTACAAATTTGAAGTGAACAGCTGTACAAATTTAGGATTTGTTGTGAATATAATTTTACTAGATAGTACCTATTAAAATTTATAACCTTAAGTGAGTTTGCTTTTTGAATGGTTTGAGCTTTAGAATGCCTTACTTTTAATCGTGTATGATTTCCTGAGTTGTAATAAGGTAGGACTCTCAGAGTGCATCTAGAAAGTCAGTGGATGAGTTGTAGTTTTAAAATATTTTTAAGTTTCACAGGTGTGGCGTTTACCAATTTATAGAGCAGTTTCACATATATAACTTCATTTGATCTTCAAAGCTGTGTAGGTAACGTAGTGATTATCTCCATTGTACAGATCAGAAAACTAAGACTTAGTAATTGCCTCCCTGTCATTAGGTGACTTTTGGAAGAAGGACATCTTTGCACTGGGTCTACCATTAGGTAGCCAGCATTAAAGTGTTTTACTTTAACGTATGATTCTCTTTGGAGGAAGTGGTTTTGCTCTTTCTGAATTTTGTTCATTGAGAATTTAGCAAAATTGTGGTTTATGGTCCCTGGATGTAACTGACTCCGTAGTATAAATATTATAATCAGGGTTTTTTGTTTGGTGTTTTTTTTTTTTTTTCAGTTTCCACAAACCTGAAGATAGTAAGTCACCTTTTGAAACAAGGAACATGGAAGTGAAAAATGAGGTATGGTATGCTTCCTCATTATCTTTAGAATACATTTTTAATGACTCTTCTTTGTTGAATTAAGAGTAGTTAAGCTAAATAAAATATTTAAGACTAATTTCTACATTCACTAGTGTTTATTTAAAAACAAAAGTTTCTTGTTGAATAAATCTGTGTGCCCTAGTGATTGTATTTAGTGATTGTTGGGGTCTTTGAGAATTGTTTATTTCCAGTCTTTTTCCAAAAAGTACTTGAGGTGGCTGTATCGCAATGTAAAAACCATCTGGACTACTTAAACAGTCCCATCTTCCCAGGCCCTGCATATCCAAGTTCCCTAGTTCTGTGTGTTGGATTCTAGTAGGGCCTAGTTATCTGTCTAAGGAGAGATTTTTCTGTTAATATCTGTTCTCTTCTCCAATTAGATAATTATATGGGCTAAATCATTTATAATCTAAAAACATCTGTTGAACTGTATAATCTGTCCAACTCATATTTATAGATTATTGTAAACCTTCTTTAGCTGCTCCTAGCCTCTGCTCCCCACCCCTGAAAAAAAATTCCAACTTCCTCAAATATTCATTCTGACAAAGAGTTTAACAAGTGTATATTTAAGAAACTGTCCCCTTTTCTACTGTATAGAGCAGTTCTACTCTGTTTTATGGGGTTGCTGGGAGTCAGAATTGACTCGACAGCAACCGGGTTCTCTTTATAAGCTCCACTGTACTTAGCTTCTTCCAGCCATTTGCTTTTTATGAAATCAAAGTGGGCTTCCTATATGCATACAGAATAACTGCTGAGAATAAAGCTTATGTTCAACAACAGCAAAACCCCCTTTTCTTGTAAAAACTCAACATTAGCATCACCATCCTAGCCTGACTGTTGGGATGAACCATTGTGCTGTGTACACTGTTCGTAGACAGTGGATTTTAGTGGCTGTTGGAGGCCTTCACTATTCCTGTGCTCTCTTACTCAAGCCAAGTGATTCTGGCCTCAATTCCAGCAAATAGTGGCCACAGTATCATTGAAACATGTGCTGATAAGTAATTCACGTATATATTTTTTCAAACTAGAGTGACTATCCACTTGGAGTTACTAAAGAAATAACCCTTTGTGCTGAGAAAATAATGTTTTCTGATTTGAGAAGTCTACAGCTCAGGAAAACTATGGAAATAAAGGTATTTGTTTAATCTCCATAGAAATTCCAAAGAACTATAGATTTTTATTTTCCCATTTCCTGGTTTTAACTTGAGTTTATAAAGTAGCTGCCATATATATCCAAGTATCTGCAACACTTTTTTATGTGTCTTAGTTGTAAAGCTTTAAGAAAATCACATTTGCTTTATATTCCCAGTGAATTATTACATCTTTTATATCTTTGAAAGGGCACAGTTACTGAATTCAAACACCCAAGTGACTTTTATGTACAGTTATATTCTTCAGAAGTTTTAGAATACATGAACCAACTTTCTACAAGCTTAAAAGAAACATATGCAAATCTACTTGAAGAAGATTATATTCCTGTTAAGGGGGAAGTTTGTGTTGCCAAGTACACTGTTGATCAGGTAACCCATAATGTAATGAATTATTTAATGACATGTTTTAATTTAGTCATATTAGCTCATCAACATTGGTGCTTTTAATGATGCATTCAGTAGATGGCTTAAAGCCAGACTGGTCACGATCTTGTTTCTCGTCCTCGGTAGTCCATGTGCTGTTTGATTACCCGCCCTTCCTGCCCCCAGCGCTCTAGCCCTCTCTAACGCTGTTTATAGGTTCCTCAATGGCAGGTTGTGAACGATTGCTAGTCATAGAGCTTGTGTTTGTTGGTGTAGCTGAGGCATTAGTGTGTGATAGAATCCATTGGTGTAGAATAGCTTTGGAGTAGTTGTGCATATTAAGGTATCCTAATTAGACAGTATGAAGGATTTCTTAGTAAGATTCTTAGTAAACTGAGTTGGGCTTTTAGTTGAGTGCCTTAAAACAACACAGTAGCCTTTCTTTTTGCATGTTCTGTAGGTTGGTTGAGGGATTTTCTAAACCTAAGATTGTGAAATGCTTTTGTGAAGCAGACTACCATTCTCTTTCACTTTAGACTTGGAACAGAGTAACAATACGAGATGTTGATGTGCTGCAGAAGAAGGCACACGTCTTATATATTGATTATGGAAATGAAGAAATTATTCCAGTCAACAGAATTCACCAGCTAAGCAAGAACATTGACTTGTTTCCTCCTTGTGTAAGTCTAAATTCCTAGAAGTGCCCTCGAGGAGCATTTTTAATGTTTTGATAGATGCAGTATTTGCTTGTTCTGTTCTGCCATGGTTATTATTTAACAGTACCTATTGCTGTAGCTTTTCCTTTGTAGATGAACACTGATTGGCCATCTGGGCTCCATTTTGATCATGCTGTATGTAGTTAAGTGCTGTCTCAGGTGGACACTGTTAACATTTCTAGGCACACCTGATCAGACTGCTCTGGAGAAAAGCACTGTTTCTGTGTTTATTACGTTACTCGGAAGTGGCCTGAATTGATGCAAAATGGAAAGTTAATTCTTTTCATGAATTTCTGAAGTTTCAAGCCTCGAAAGTAAGCATTGTGAATAGAGTGCCGAGAGAGGAATAATTACATGAAAAATTGTTTATCTGAATAGTTTTACTACTTGAAGATTTTTCATAAATTTTCAATATGAAATATATTGTCTTCAAAATTTGTCAAGGAATTAATTGGAATGAGTCGTTTTATAAATAATAATTTTCATCAGTAACCTGTGCTCAATCTTTCAGGCCATAAAGTGCTTTGTGGCCAATGTTATCCCAGCAGAGGGGAACTGGAGCAATGATTGTATCAAAACTGTCAGATCACTGTTAATGGAGCAGTACTGCTCTGTAAAGATCGTCGACATCTTAAAAGAGGACGTGCTTGCCTTTGCCGTAGACATTAAGCTGCCAAGTTCAGGTAAGAGCTGAGTCTGTCTCTCTTTTTAAATTGAGCACTTAATTTGTTACCTAGTCTCTTTACCTCTTCCTCAGAGAAGAAATAGAAACATGAAGTGAGGCCAAGTAAGATCCTCTCTGGAGTCCTTCAGGTTGTGATTGAAGATGTGGTTCTGGCCCTTCTCGCAATTGGCAGTTTGTCGAAGATGTGGCACAGATTCGTAGAGCTGAGTGGCTAAAAGACTAGATCTAGATTCAGTACGGGGAGAACTGTATTGTCCTTTTAATATAGCCATTATGGGAGTTCCTGGGTGGTGCAAACGGTTAAGCGCTCAGTTACTAACCTAAAGGTTGGCAGTTTAAATCCACCCGGAGGTGCCTCAGAAGAAAGGCCCGCTGATCTACTTCTGAAAGGTCATAGCCTTGAAAACACTGTGGAGTGCAGTTCTACTCTGCAGCACGGGGTTGCCATGAGTTTTCAGTTGACTCGATGGCAACTGGTTGGTTTGTGGAGTTTTTTTGTTTTTTTTTTTAACTTTTGTGATATAGCCATTATAATATCTATTTTTGTTTTCTAATCCTTTTTTGAGAGAAATTCAAGAATTTCTCTATCAGTTCATTTTTTATCATCATTGCTTTGTCTTTGAGCAACCTTCACAAAACTGCTTTTGGTTAGTATTGATACTTAAACACCCGTTGCCATTGAGTCAATTCCTACTCATAGCAACCCGACAGGACAGAGTAGAACTGCCCCATAGAGTCTACAAAGAGTGGCCAGTGGATTCAAACTGCCAACCTTTTGGTTAGCAGCTTAGCTCTTAACCACTGTGCCACCACTACATCATATTTAGGTTATGTAAGTTGAAACATTTTGGAATTCCTTTCCTTTGTTCTGGCTTCATGTCCATTTGAAAAGTGACTTACGGTTTGCTTATAAGTGCCTCTCCATTTCCAAGGTGTTACCCCTCTGCTTTTAGAGGCCTGGTGCCTGGGGTGACTTGGCGGATAAAGAAGTTGATCCTGTTGTGAATTTAAGTATTAAATCTGTTTGTTTTGTTTCTTTAGTATGTATGTTTGATGATAGGACTTCAGCTTTTGGATATTTTTTCAGAAAACTTGAATTTCATGTCAGTGCTGGCCCTTGCTTCAGCCATGCTTTTGGGCCTGGGAAAAAAGTAGTCTTGTGTCTTAAATTTATTTCTTCTTGTAAATGGCGGTCATTCCAAGTACACCTGTGAGGTGATAACTGAAGCTCTTGTGTATTCAGATTTTTGAAGTAAAGTCTTTTCATTAAAATTTCTGTCAAATGATGATGGAAAATTTGCTTTGTTTTCTAAAACTGGGCATTGAACTATAGTTTATACATAGAAACTGAACTGGTAAGAAGTATGCCAATAGTATTAACAGCTTTAATTGCTGGGTCATGTAATTATGACTCATTTGTTCTTTGTTTATGCTTTTCCTGTAATCATTTGTGTATAATATCTCAATGGAGATACATTTTCTTAATGATTTTTCTAGGAAAACCTTTAGACCATGTACTTGTAGAAATGGGATATGGCTTGCAACCCAAGAAGCAAAGTGCAGATCAAAGTGAGTATACAGGTTAATATTTAACAGTATAGTGACTTTAGTTAATTGAAGAATATCCTCCTTACTGATGGAAGAAGACACAAAAAGGGCAGAACCATCTCACCGTCAGACTTGATGGTAATGATGACTATTTTGTAAACTTTATATAAGAAAGATGATTTTTTTTCTTTTAGTAGTACATTATTTCTAATCTTAGCCTTCTCTGGCTCTCTTCCAAGTAAACTCATCCTTGGCATGATAATTATCAGAGATTATGAAGTACTAAGTATCATATGACACTTCAGGTTGAGGGCTTTTCAACTAACATTTCCTTGGTTTAATTTGTTTTTGTTACTTGGGTATTCCAGAGATAGGAAGCAAAAATAAGTAGGTTAATAAAATTCTGTTCTGGTAGGATAGTGTTTCTTCTTAAATTTCATCTTAATTGTGTTTGTGGTTTTTCAGTTAGTATTGATACAAGAGAACCAAGAAGTTTTTATATCAGCATTTGATTTTTCTCTTTGCCTAGTCTTATGTGTTGTTATTTGTAGTCTCCTTTCTCAGCTACTCTAAGTGTAGACATAATTCATTATCTCTTGCTCATTGACCATGAGATGATTGCCTGATGAATAGTGCCATGGTTGGACGGCACATCCTGTCCCATAAATTACTTCTCCCACATCTCCCATCCCTTGCCTTATCTGATTGGTTGCCAAGTCTTTATTGATTCTTCTTCTCAATATCCTTTCTATGTCTTTTGTCCTTTCTTTTCCTTGCTATCATTTCCTTAGTTCAGGAATCCTCATTATTCATGGACAGTTGCGATAGACTTCTGATATTATCTTTTGTCTCCTGTCTGTATTCTGCAGCACTGCCTCTTTGATAGCTCTGAAACATACATCTTAGTGTGAAACTACAGGAGAAAATTAAACTCCTAATTATCGAATGGCAGTACAGTTAGAACCATAAATGTTGTTGGCATTTTAGGGAGAGTGTAGAATGAGGACATATAGTAAGGGAGATAAATTTGGGGATCCCATTGCCATACCCTTCTCCCCCGTCTTCCACCCTCTAGCTGCGCTCGCTCAGGCCCACCTGTGTGGACATGGTTGCACACCTGCTCTATAGGTCTCTTTTCTCTTCAACATGGATCAAATTGTAGCTCCTTATTTGAGCATCTTCTGTTTCCTGCAAGATTTAGAACTGCTAGAGCAAGGACCATGACTTTTTACCTGCTTTCATCTCCCCATTGCCTAGTTTGGTGTCTGACATACAGTAGATGTTCAGTACATAATAAAAAACAAAAAGAATCCTTGGGAGGATCTTCTGATGGACTCTTACAGCTGAAAGGGAATGTCAGGATCATCCACTCCACTTACTTTACACATGAAACAACAGAAGCTGAGAGGTGCAGTGGGTTACCCCAAGACTTAGTGGGGGACTGTCTTAGCCTGGCTTCTCTAGAGGAGCAAAACCAGCGAAAAGTGTGTATATATGTATATATGTATGTATATAGAGAGAGATTTAATTCAAGGAAATGGCTCACACAGTTGTGGAGCCTGGCAAGTCCCAAATCTGTGGATCAGGCACAAGGCTGAAGGCTTCTCCAGACTCACGTGGTTTCAGGGACTGAGGAACCCAAATTCAGCAGGTTAGACAGCAGTTTCCTGGCTCACAGGGCTGTGGGAGCTGGCGAATCCCAAAATCTGCAGGTCATGTGGCAGGCAGCTGGCTCTTGTATCAAGAACCTGAGGTCAGATGAGTTGGATGCAGGATCCAGAGCAAGAGTGAGCCTTGCTGGAACATCCATTTATATACTGGAGGTAGGCCATACCCCCCAAGGAAACTCTCCCTTCAAATTATTGACTGTTAATAGCAGATCTCATCAATAAATTGATTACATTATACAAGATCTCATCATGGAAATTATTACATTATATTACATTATGGGAGGGCAGTCAGTCCAGGGTCTGCCAGACCACTGAGAATCACAGCCTAGCCAAGTTGACACACAACATTAACCATCACAGTACACCCCTTGTTAACTTGGCACATGTACACATCTTAAACCATACATAATCTCTAAATAAAGACAGTTACAAAGTCGTACTACTAACGTGTACAACCGAAAACCCACTAGCCCCATTTACATTTTATATTTTATAAGTAATGGGATAAGGGACAGAAGAAAAAATACTTGTGCCATGTATGTACACACACACATATATTTATACATACATACGTACACACAATAAAACAAGAAACCCTCATAACATTAACAGTACTCATTTCTGCAACTGGTCATGGTTGTCTGCCTGGTGAGGTGAGCCGGATCTTTATTCCTGAAGGATCTGGGTCATTATTAGTCATGTTGGAATTATATTGCTGTAGTTTTCCATTTACTTTAATCACAGGGCATGGTAGTACTAAGAGATGCCCTAAGGCATCTGCTGTATTCCAGACATACTCTTCTTTACCTCCATTATGTAATATCAATCTAGTTTTCCCTTGGTAATCAGAATCAAACGCACCAGCCAGTACAGTAACTCCCTTCTTTACTTGTTGATCCAGAGGCATGAGCAGCCCAGAGTGGCCAGATGGTATTCTTAGCTTTCAGTTCAGTGCAGTCAGTGTTGTGTCTCCAGGTGAGAGCATTCTTCTCTTTGGAACTAAGACCTCTAGACCCACAGAGCATAGGGGTGCAGGGATAGGAAGCAAAAATTTTGTGATTGGGTCACTAGGGGTAATAGTGGTGCCACTCGTATTTCCACCCCTTGATTCCTGGACCCATGAATTCTGACTATGGAAGAAACAGCACCATGTATTGGACGCCGTTTTATTAGAGCATTTACAGCTTTCTGGAGACTATTGCCCCAACCCTGCAAAGTATTACCACCTAGCTGGTGCTGTAAATGTGTCTTTAGAAGGCCATTCCATTGTTCTATAAAACCAGCAGCTTCAGGATGATGGGGAACATGGTAAGAACAGTGAATTCCATGAACGTGGACCTATTGTAGCAGTTCATTTGCTGTGCAATGAGTTCCTTGATCCGAGGCAGTGCTGTGTAGGATACCATGATGATGGATGAGGCATTCTGTAAGTCCATTGATGGTAGTTTTGGCAGAAGCGCCAACCATTGTGTGCAAGGAAGGCAAATCCGTATCCAGAAGAAGTGTCTATCCCAGTGAGAACAAAATGTTGCCCTTTCCATGATGGAAGTGGTCCAGTGTAATCAGACTGCCACCAGGTTGCTCGCTGATCACCCCAAAAAATGGTGCCATACTGGGGACTCATTGTTGGTCTCTGCTGCTGGCAGATTGGCACTCAGCAGTGGGCACTCAGCCAAGTCAGCTTTGGTGAGTGGAAATCCATGTTGCTGAGCTCATGCGTAACCTCCATCTCTGCTACCATGACCACTTAGTTCATGAGGCTACTGGACAACAACAGGAGTGGCTGGAGAAAGGATGACTGGTTTCCACAGAACATGTCATACTATCCACTTGATTGTTAAAATTCTGCTCTGACGAGGTCACCTTTTGGTGAGCATTCACATGAGACACAAATACCTTCACTTCTTTGCCACATTCAGAAAGGTCTGTCCACGTACCTTTTCCCCATACCTGCTTGTTCCCAATTTTCCAATCATTTTCCTTCCAAGTCCCTGACCATCCAGCCAAACTATTGGCCACAGCCCATTAATCAGCATTTAATTGCTCATCTGGCCATTTCTTCTACCAAGCAAAGCGAACAACCAACTATAGTGCTTGAAGTTCTGCCCATTGGGAGTATTTCCCTTCACCACTGTCCTTCAGGGAGGTCCCAAAAAGGGGTTATAGTGCTGCCACCATCCATTTTCAAGAGATGCCTGCATATTGCACAGAACCATTTGTAAACGAGGCATGAATTTTCTCTTCCTCAGTCAACTGATCATAAGGAACTCCCCACAGAGGCAATAGGTACAGATTGGGAGAGGGCAGGTAATGTGACAGGAGTGGAGACCATGGGCATTTGGGCCACTTCCTCATGTAACTTACTTGTGCCTTCAGGCCCTGCTTAAGCCCAATCTCATATATACTACTTCCACTTAATGATGGAGTGCTGCTGTGCATGTCCAACTTTATGCCCAGTTCATGATGGGCACCTCAGGCTGCATAGTGAATTTGGTGGCCCATAGTTAGGCAGTCTCTACCAAGGCCCAATGATAAGCCAAAAGCTGTTTCTCAAAAGGAGAGTAGTTATCTGACATGGTGGCAGGGCTTTGCTCCCAAATCCTAAGTCTGTGCTGAAATTCACCTATAGGGACCTGCCAAAGACTCTAGACAGCATCTCTATCTGCCACTGATACTTCAAGCACCATTGGATCAGCCGGATCACACAGCCCAAGTGGCAGAGTGGCTTGGACAGCAGCCTGAACCTGTTGCAGAGCCTTCTCTTGTTCTGGACCCCACTTAAACCCAGCAGCTTTTCGAGTCGCTTGATAAATAGGCTGGAGTAGCACACCCAGATGATATGTTGCCTCCAAAATCCAAAGAGGCCCACTAGGCATTCTGCCTCCTTTTTAGTTGTGGGAGGGGCCAGATGCAATAACTTATCCATCACTATAGCAGGAATATCTCAACGTACTCCACACCAGTAGACCCCTAGAAATTTCACTTGAGTTAGAAGGCACTTGAATTTTTGTTCTGTTAATTTCTCACCCTCTAGCATATAAATGGCTTATCATTGCATGATAAAAGTCTAGAGTCATCAATAATTCTTCTTTACTAAGTCCAGTCAGCACAGTGTTACCAATGTAATAGACCAGTGTGACGTCATGTGAAAGGGGAAGGCAATTAAAGTCCCTGTAGACTAAATTATTACGTAGGGCTGGAGAGTTGATATAAACCCTGACGTAAGACAGTAAAGGTATATTGGTGGCCTTCCTTCAAAACAGGTATGGAGAGGAAGGCATTAGACAGCTTGATAGCTGCATACCAGGTAATAGGAGATACATTAATTTTCTCAGGCAATGAAACCACATCTGGAACAGCAGCTGCAATTGGAGTCACCACGTGGTTAAGTTTTTGATAATCCAGTGTCGTCCTCGAAGATCCATCTGTTTTTTTTGCACAGGCCAAATAGGCAAGTTAAATGGGGATGTGGTGGAAATTACCACCTCTGCATCCTTCAAGTCCTTGATGATGGCAGTAATCTCTGCAGTCCCTCCAGGAATGTGATATTGCTTTTGTTTTACTATTTTTCTAAGTAGAGGTAGTTCTAGTGGCTTCCACTTGGCTTTCCCTCCCATAACAGCCCTTACTCTACATGTCAAGGATACAGCGTGGGAGTTCTGCCAATTGCTGAGCGTATCTATTCCAATTATGCATTCTGGAACTGGGGAAATCAGTACAGGATGGGTTCAGGGACCCACTGGACCCACTGTGAGACAGACATGAGCTAAGACTCCATTAATAACCTGACCTCTATACACCCCTGCTCTGACTGGTGGGCCACAGTGACATTTCGTGTCTCCTGGAATTAGTGTCATTTCAGAGCCAGTGCCTAGTAATCCTTGAAAAGTCTGATTATTTCTTTTCCCCCAATGAACAGTTACTCTCCTAAATGCTCACAGATCCCTTTGGGGAAGGTTTGGGAGCAAGAGTTACAGTATAAATTTTTGACAGTGTAGGGAGGGGTCCTTCCTCAAATGGAACCAGCCTCCCCTTCATTCAAGGGATTTTGGGTCTATAAACTGGCTCGAGTCTGGGAATTGAGGAACCATGACTCTGTATTCTGGTGATTGGAGTTAGAGTGCTGTTTGCTTGATCTAGAATTCTTCTGCTTATACAGATTAAGTAAATATATAGTAGATTTTCCATCTGTTTCACTCCTAGGGACACCATGACTAAGTATCCAGTGCCGTAAGTCCATGCAAGTCAGACTGTTCTGATTACTGTTTTGACTCTGCTGTCCATTACGATAACCATGCCCACCTTGTCTTTGTCGATTGAGTGCGACCGCTTGGCCCCTACCACCATGGGGTCCAGTCAGCCACGTTGTAGTTAGGTGTCTTAATTCATTTAGGGCAGTTCCTCCTGTTAAATCTGACTTTACATAAGGTAGATATCACAGCAGTCTTCAGGGATGCTGGGGCCCCCTTTACAAATTTGTTCCTCACAGTTGTGGTAAAAGATGTGTCCTCTGGGCACTCCATGGGTGGATCTGTGGGTCCAATCTGATAAATACACTCTTTAACATTGCCAGTTTCCCTAAGCCTTTGGATACCTTCTTCTATAGTATACCAAAGCTGGTCTGTCATTTCAACATGATTTAGGGTAGGCCACTGCTTAAATTCATACTTCAGTGAACCAACCAAATAAACTATTAGATCCTTTTCTAACCTCTTGAGCTAAAACACTGAATGAAGAATCTGTGCTTAATGGACCCATATCAGTAAACTCAGACTGATCCAGCTTTATGTTCCTACACCATTATCCCACATCCTTAATAGGCATTCCCATACATATTCCCCATGTTTCTGTTTGTATGTGTTAGAAAAATCTAGCAATTCTTTTGGAGTGTCGTGTACCTCCTCCTGGGTCACATGTTATACTTCACCTTTGGGGCTCTCTGGTACTTAAATCTAGTTACAGGTCTAGAAGCCAAAATGGGTGGTGGGAGTGGGTCCTGAGGACATTCAGTAATGTCTTGTATCTTTCTCAGGCAATACTCCAGGCAACGCCCCAGGCACTGCCCAAGTCAGTATCTCAGAGAAAGACTGTTCAGGCACAGCTGGGTTAATCTCATCAGATGGGGGTGGAAGGGATAATGATTTTGCTGGGGAGGGTAGCCTAGCAGATAAAGATGGAGTAATCTCTTTAGATGGGAGTAAGAGGGCTGGTTCTGTTGGCAGGAATGATTCAACGGAATTTAGGGCTCAGTGTCCACAGATTCCTGATTATCTGCCCGTATGTCCCCATCCCAAGTTTCACGATCCCTTTTCTTCCACTCAATGCCCTGACTTTAACTTCAGACACCATTTGAAGTTGGGAATTCAATAGCGTTGTAATTCAGCCACTTTTACGATGAAACTCTGGGTTTGGTTTTCGACAGTATCGGCTCTCCTCTACAAGAAATAAGGTTTTCTTTCAGGGCACAAGTAGCAAGTTTGAGGTCTTTTATGTGGTGCTTGAGCTGTGACTCTGAGGCCCTGAGCTCATCTCTTTCTTTCATCACTTTGTCTAGTGAAAGTAGGACCAACCAACCAGCTTCCTTATACTTCTTATACTGACAGAATTGTAGAAAAGTGTCAAATATGCAGTCATCCTGAGCCTTGTCTCTCCCCTCTCAGATGTTTGGCCACTGATAGCAGATCTCATCAATGAGGTGATTACATTGTATTAGATCTCATCATGGAGGTGATTACATTATGTTGCAGTTTGGAAGAGCAGTCAGTCCAACGTCTGCCGAACCACTGAGAATCATAGCTTAGTCAAGTTGACACATAACATCAACCACCACAGGGGCATAACCCAGCTCACTGTGTTTAGTACTCTTTCCACCATAGCATGCATCCCTTACTATGAGATGACAGGGTGATGGTTAATTTTTCTTGCACTTACCTACTTATATTTTGATTTTCTAAAACACTTTAAGAATATTTTTTTAATTTTAGTTTATCTCTTATCTTTCCCTTTTATACTTGATATAATTGAGCTTACTTACCTTGGCTGGTGTTTTGGAACAATTATCCGTTTCAGTGGGATTTCTAGCATAACTTCAGGAATTCCTTGTAATCTGCTCCGAGAGGTTGTTCCTAGGTAGCAAATTCCCGACAAGTTTTGTGGTCTATTAAAGTTTCCCTTTGGTTTTCAAAGAATCAGACTATCTGGTAAGAATTAATTTCTTTAATAATTCTGTAATATTCTAGATAATCTGTTTTGTCTTAATGTCTGTGTTAAAAAAATGAAGTTGACCTTAGTTGTATCTGAATAGCATCTTACTCTCAGGTCCTTAAAGTAGTTTTTTTTTTTTTTTTTCGGTCTTTCCGGAATTTGATAAATTGGCATCATGGTGTCTTTCCTTAAGTCTTAATCCTAAAAACATATTTCTTGAGAACTTGAAATTTTATAGGCTAGGTATTTTTTACATTTCTGCGAGTTTTCTTACGTTCTGATTTACTTTTCAGTATGCTTAAAGCCTCTTCCTGCAGACTCTTCGCTTAGCCCTAAATTGTTTCTCTCGACTTATTACCGGTCTTTTTTTGAACTGTTTAATGCACTTTAAAAAAAATTGATTTCTAGTTTAACTTACTCCTTTAATCCTAATTATTTTATTCTTCGTTACTTTTAGTGATAAATTGCTTCTTAATTGAATTTATCTCTTCACCATAGAATTAAACTGTAATCTGATGTGTTTATACTTCAGTATCTTAAGAGGATATCCATTCCAAGTTATATTTTCTTGAATTTTTTTAGAGACCCTTAATTAGAGACCCTTACGTTGTTTTAAGTGCCGTCCAGTCAGTTCCAACCCATAGCAACCCTATGTACAATGGGAGGAAACACTGCCCGGTCCTGCGCCAACCTCACAGTCATTGCTATGTTTGAGCCTATTGTTGCAGCCACTGTGTCAGTCCATCTCGTCAAGGGTCTTCCTCTTTTTCGCAGAATCCTCTGCTTTACGAAGCATGATGTCCTTCTCCAGGGACTGGTACCTCCTGATAACGTGTCCAAAGTACGTGAGATGAAGTCTTGCATCCAGAAAGCACTGGCTGTACTTTTTCTAAGACACACTTGTTTGTTCTTCTAGCAGTCTGTGGTATATTCGGTATTCTTCACCAAAACCATAGTTCAAATGTATCACTTCTTCAGTCTGCCTTATTCGTTGCCCAGCTTTTGCGTGCGTATGAGGCGATTGAAAATACCATGGCCTACAGCAGGTGCACCTTAGAAATCAATGTGACATCTTTGTTTTTTAACCCTTGGAAAGAGGTCTTTTGCAGCAGATTAGCCCAATGCAGTGTGTCTTTTGATTTCCTGACTGCTGCTTCCTTGGGTGTTGATTGTGGATCCAAGTAAAATGAAATCCTTGACAACTTCATTCTTTTCTCTGTTTATCATGATGTTGCTTATTGGTCCACTTGTGAGGATTTTTGTTTTCTTTATGTTAAGGTGTAGTCCATTCTGAAGGCTATGGTCTTTGATCATCATCAATAAGTGCTTCAAGTCCTCTTCACTTTCAGCAAGGAGGGTTGTGTCGTCTGCATAACGCAGACTGGTAATGAGTCTTCCTCCAATCCCGATGCCACGTTCTTCTTCATATAGTCCAGCTTCTCGGAGTATTTCCTCAGTGTAAGATTGAATAAGTATGGTGAAAAGATATAACCCTGACACACATCTTTCCTGATTTTAAACCACGCAATATCCCCTTGTTCTGTTCGAAAAGCTGCCTCTTGGTCTATGTACAGGTTCCTCATGAGCACAATTAAAAATGTTGTAGAATTCTCATTCTTCGCGATGTTATCCATAATTTTTTATGATCCACACAGTCAAATGCCTTTGCATAGTCGATCAAACACAGGTAAACATCTTTCTGATATTCTCTGCTTTCAGCCAAGCTCCACCTGACATCAGCAGTGCTATCCTTTGTCCCATGTCCTCTTCTGAATCCGGCTTGAATTTCTGGCAGTTCCCGTCAATGCACTGCTGCCACCATTTTTTTTTAATTATCTTCATCAAAATTTTACTTATGTGTGATATTAATGATATTGTTCAATAATTTCCACATTCTGTTGGATCAGTTTTCTTTGGAATGGGCATGTTATGGATTGAAATGTGTCCCCTCAAAACGTGTCAACATGACTAGTCTATGATTCCCATTATTGTGTGGTTGTCCACCATTTTGTGATCTGAGGTGATTTTCCTTTGTGTTGTAAGTCTTACCTCTGTGATGTCAATGAGGCAGGATTAGGGGCAGTTATATTAACATGGCAGGATTCAGTCTAAAGGTTAGGTTGTATCTTGAATCACTGTCTTTTGAGATATAAAAGAATTGTGCAGAGAAGAGAGGGACCTCCTACCACCAAGAAAGCAGAGCCAGGAGTGGATTGTGTTTTTTGGATCCAAGGTCCCTGCGCTGAGAAGCTCCTAGACCAAGGGAAGACTGATAACAAGGGCCTTTCTCCAGAGCTGACAGAGAGCTGGTACCCATAATTTGGAGTTCTAGCCTCCTAGACTGTGAGAGAATAAATTTCTGTTAGTTAAAGCCATCCATTTGTGGTATTTCTGCTATAGTAGCACTAGATAACTAAGACAGGGCACAGACATGGATCTCTTCCGGTCAGTTGCCCAGGTAGCTGTCTTCCAAATTTGTTGATGTAGATGAGTGAGTGCTTCTAGTGTTGTATCTGTTTGTTGAAACATCTCAATTGGTATTCTGTCATTTCCTGGAGCCTTGTTTTTTTGCAGTGCCTTCAGTGCAATGTGGACTTCTTCCTTCAGTACTATTGGTTCTTGATCATATTCTACCTCCTGAAATAGTTGAACGTCGACCAGTTCTTCTTGGTACAGTGAGACTGTATATTCCTTCCATCTTCTTTTGATGCTTCCTGTGTCACTCACTATTTTGCCCATAGAATCCTTCAGAATTGCAACTCGAGGCTTGAATTTTTTCTTCAGTTCTTTCAGCTTGAGAAATGCTGAGCATATTCTTCCCTTTTGGTTTTCTAACTCCAGATCTTTGCACGTTTCATTGTAATATTTTGTCTTCTCAAGCTGCGCTTTGAAATCTTCTGTTCAGCTCTTTTAATTCATCATTTCTTCCATTTGCTTTAGCTTCAAGTTTCAGAGTCTCTTATGACATCCGTTTGAGTCCTTTCTTTCCTGTCTTTTTGATGACCTTTTGCTTTCTTTATGTATGATGTCCTTGATGTCCTCCTACAACTCCTGGTATTCGGTCATTAATGTTCATTGTGTCGAATCTGTTCTTGAGATGGTCTCCAAATTCAGATGGGATATATATACTCAAGGTCATACTTGTTTTTGGAGCCCTGGCGGCACAGTGGTTAAGTAATACAGCTGCTAACCAAAAGGTCAGCAGTTCAAATCTACCAGCTGCTCCTTGGAAACCCTGTGGGGCAGTTCTGCTCTGTCCTGTAGGGTCGCTATGGGTCGGCATCTACTTGATGGCAGTGGGTACAGAATTGTTTTAATTTTCATCAGCTTCAACTTAAATTTGCATATGAGTGATTGATGGTCTGTTCCGCAGTTGGCCCCTGGTGTTGTTCTGACTGATGATATCGAGCTTCTCCATTGTCTCTTTTCACAGATGTAGTCGATTTGATTCCAGTGTATTCCATCCGGTGAGGTCCATGTGTATAGTCGCCGTTTGTGTTATTGAAAAAAGGTATTTGCAATGAATAAGTTGTTGACCTTGCAGAATTCTGTCATGCCATCTCTGGCATTGTTCTGTCACCAAGGCTGTATTTTCAAACTGTTGATCCTTCTTCGTTTCCAACTTTTGCATTCCAGTCACCAGTAATTATCAGTGTATCTTGGTTGCATGTTTGATCAATTTCATACTGCAGAAGTTGGTATAAATCTTTCAGTTTCCTCATTTGCCATTAATGGTTGGTGTGTAAATTTGAATAATAGTCATATTAACTTGTTTCCTTGTAGGAGTATGGTTATTATCCTATCAGTGACAGTGTTGTACTTCAGGATAGATTTTGAAATTTTTTTTTTGACAGTGAATGCAATGCCCTTCCTCTTCAAGTTGTCATTCCTGGCATAGTAAACCATATGTTTGTCTGATTCAGAATGGCCAATACCAGTCCATTTCAGCTAACTAATGCCTAGTATATCGATCTCTATATGTTCCGTTTCATTGTTGACCGCTTCCATTTTTCCTAGATTCATACTTCGTACATTTCACGTTCCAATTACTAATTGATGTTTGCAGCTGTTTCTTCTCATTTAGTGTCATGCAACATCAGCCAATGAAGGTCAACTCTACTTTGAGGAGGTAGCTCTTCCTCAATTGTATTTTGAGTGCTTTCCAACCTGAGAGGCTCATCTTCCAGCACTTTGGATCAATGTTCTGCAGCTATTCATAAGATTTTCACTGACCAGTGTTTTCAAAAGTAGACTGCCAGTAGGGTGATCCTGCTGGTATTTGAAATACTGGTGGCATAGCTTCCAACATCACAGCAACACGTAAGCCACCACAGTACAACAAACTGACAGCTGCATGGTTAACTTTTTAATTAGATCTGAATTTATTTTTTATGTCACTGGTTTTCTTTCTTGGGACTAGTCTAGCTTTTGGTGATAAAGAAGTCTGCCTTTATTATAGACCTTTACTATTTGTGGGAGGAAACACCATAGACTCTCTGCTGGGAATCTTGCCTGGTCATATTCTCTTTTCCAAATGATTACAGTATGCATGATTTACTTACTTATTTTTGACTTTCATGAAACCAAGATGACTTTTATTTTTCTGTTTTCTAAGAAGATCATTCTGAAGATGCTGGAAAAATGACAACTGAAGACAAAATTGTTGTAGACAGAAGTGACTTGATCCCAAAAGTGTTAACTTTGAATGTAGGGGACGAGTTTTGTGGTGTGGTTGCCCACATTCAAACTCCAGAAGACTTCTTTTGTCAACAACTACAAAGTGGCCGTAAGTAAATTTTCTTGATTTGTTCAGTCAAGATAACATACTTCAAGAGAGTCAGCATGCAAAATTAAAGATGATATATCAATATGTATTTATTCTGTTTAAGATGTGATCTATATCTACAGATAAGCTTGCTGAACTTCAGACGTCGCTTAGTGAATACTGTGGTCGATTGTCTCCACGCTCTGATTTTTTTCCAACCATTGGCGATATCTGTTGTGCTCAGTTCTCAGGTAAGGAAAGAGCGTTATTGGGTCACTTGTTCATTACCCAGCTGAAAATTAGATGTATAGAAATCTCTGCATTTATCATCTGTTATTCTTATATTTAATTTATTACTGAGAATTTAGTAAAAACAACTGAAACAGTCTCAGTTTACACTGAATGGTTACATTTGAAGCCTGAGTATTAAAGTGCACCAATTATGTTTTGAAACAAGCCTAGCTAAACTGGTTCAAAGGAATAAGGTGATGTGTGTAAGGCCAGAGGGTCTGTGAGTGTCAGAGGGGTATTAAAGGGAGTTTGTTTTTAAAAATTTCATAAATCCTTTAGTTTTTTTGGGAGCCCTGGTGGCACAGTGGTTAAGAGCTTGGCTGCTAACCAGAAGGTCAGCAGTTCGAATCCACCAGCTACTCCTTGGAAGCCCTATGGGGCAGTTCTATTCTGTCCTATAGGATCGCTGAGTCAGAATCAACTTCACCGCAATGGGTGGGTTAGGTTTTTTTTATTTTTTGGAGACTGACTCAGATAATCTTGTTTATATAAATATGTAGATGTGGAACCTCCTAGTCTCATGTTTTTATCTGGTTTCTTTGGAACAACAAGAGGGTCTGGAAGCACAGAGCTGTCGTGGCGCAGCCTCTGTATTTGATCAGGTCTTATCTTATGAGTACTGGATTCTGTTAGTCTTTGCTGAAGGAGGTCCAGTGTACGCTCAGAAGGGGAGATAACAAGCTACAAGTAAGCCTCCAGTAAATTGCTTGCTTGGTTGATGGAGTCTGATTGATTCATACTGCCAGGTATTTTAAATTAGCCCTGCTTGATGCTTTAGCAAATGGCTCATTTATTGATCAAGACCTTGGGGATTCACATGACCAGGACATGATCTCTATCCTAATGAGCTAACTGTCTAAAAGGGAGCCAAGACATGTAAATAAATAATGACAGCATATGATATAAGTAGTATAATAGTAAGGTATGAATAAAAATTACATTTTAAGAGTTGAAGGCTTCTGGTGAACAAAAACAGCAGTGTCAAGTAAGCATATGTTGTTCAGTAAAGCGTGGTATTGTATTAAAATAAAATCTATAAATGACCATCCCTGATTTGAGGAGGAAGAGTTTTTGTTTATATTTACGTTGAAAAAGCATTTGAGATTGAGTCTTCCTTTTTCCAGAGGATGATCAGTGGTACCGTGCCTCCGTTTTGGCTTATGCTTCTGAAGACTCTGTATTGGTTGGATATGTAGATTATGGAAACTTTGAAATCCTTAGTTTGACAAGACTTTGTCCCATAATTCCAAAGTTGTTGGAACTTCCAATGCAAGCTATAAAGTGTGTGCTGGCAGGTATGAAAGTTTTATGGTCCCCTTCTTCTTAAAATGTTTACTCAGAAGGTAAAGAAATGTATCTAGACATAATTTATCTCACTGCAAGAATACTCCTTAATAAAACATTTTGGAAATGCAGAATGCTTATTTTCTATCTGTAAAAAAATAAAATTTAGTGTGCCTGTAGTTATGGAACTGTTTTTTTTTTTTTTTGCTGTTTATAGAGACTACATTAACTGTACTATAGAAGGCTACTAACTGACATGAAAAGATACATGAAGAAGGGGAAATCCTGCTTATAAAAACAATAAGTACAGTTTGATCATATGCTTAGAAATTACTGCATGGGTAACTTGTCCCACTAGGATCAGGGGCTTCTTTCCATGTCAGTCAGCTGACTTCTGCAGCCTTCATTCAGATGTACCATAATTTAACTACTATCCAATATCCGAAGGGTACTTCCAAGTTTTTGCTATTACCGAAGATTTTGCAATATATCAAAGATTATTTCCTTAAGATATGTTCCAGAGTGTAGTAACATTGCAGAATACCTCTGTAGAATACATTTTCACAGGTGGAGTGGTGGTGTCAGGGGGTAAGCCCTTTTCATGTTCGTGATACATATTGCGGATGTCCTCCAGAAGGGGTTGAATTAGTTTACACACCCGCTGAAATGCATGAGGGAGTCAGTTCCTTCACACATTGATTCACCAAATAAATATTTCTGTATTATTTTACCTTGACTGGTTTTGATAAGCTAAGCACTAAATCACTTCAGTTTGCTTCATTACCAGTGAGGCCGAACATTTTTTCATAAATTACTTGGCTCTTATATTTTATGAACCAACTAAGCATACGCTTTGCCCGTTTTTTGGTTGTTGATTTGTAAGTGCCCCATCAGCATTGATTTGTGTTACAAATGATTTGTATGTTAATATGAGGGACTAATATTTCTTCCTGAATTGTTTTATGCTGTTGTTTTTGATTTTTAAAAGAACAGTATTGAAGTATAATTTGCATACCATAGGTTCACTGTTTTAAATTCAGTGATTTTTAGTAAATGCTTTTTAGCAAGTTGTGCAGCCATCACCGTAATGCAGTTTTAGAATATTTCCATCACCCTAGTGAGTTCCCTTGTGCCTGTTCACAGTTAATCTTCACTCCTCAGGCAACAGTCTACTTTCTGTCTATAGATTTGCCTTTTCTGAACATTTCATGTCAATGGAATTAGGATGGCTTTTTACATAGAAATATATAAGCTTTTCACAGTTTTTTTTTTTTTTTGTAATTTTTTCTTTTTGTAATTTTGTAACCATTTTCATGTGTAGAAACTCTTTCTGTTCAGGTGGGATATTTTGATTCTAATGTTTGTCATAGAGTACTTTAACTTTGTGGACATTAGAGCCTAGATTTTTTTTTTTTTAATATTTTATTGTTCTTCAGGTGAAGGCTTACAGAACAGATAGTTTCTCATGTAACAGTAACACACATGCTGTTTTATGACATTGGTTAACAACCCCACAACATTTTAACCCT
>NW_004443967.1:4866307-4902989 GCF_000243295.1 Trichechus manatus latirostris
CATCAGCTTCCTACTCCCCTTCTGCCTTCTGGGCCTTGTCACTGGACTCCTGTACCTCGTTACTCTCATGGTTTTACTGGGCTGTCCACTCGCATAGAGCCTAAATTTTTAAGTGCTTGCTTGTAAGAAATACTTTACCATTCTTTAAAAACTCTCCGTTAGGAGTAAAGCCATCATTAGGAATTTGGACTCCAGAAGCTGTTTGTCTGATGAAAAAAATTGTACAGAACAAAATGGTCACAGTGAAAGTGGTGGACAAGCTGGAAAATAGTTCTCTGGTGGAGCTTACGGATAAGTCCGTGACGCCTAACGTCAGTGTTACTAAAGTTCTAACAGAAGCAGGCTTTGCCATGGGCGAGAAAGGAATAGTGACAAATAAAGCCAGCGACATGAAAGAAGCCACTGGTAAGTGAGATGTATAGCAGGTAATGTCTGTACTGGGGTTTAGATGGCTCTGTAAATGTGTGGGTTCTCGTGCTTTTGAGAAGAACTGACATTGAGTGCCTTCTTTTAAAATCAAGCATTATTCTAAATACACTTAAGAGTTTAGAAAACTGGAAATTTTTTGAAAGTTTTCTGGGTCACTGGCATCAGAAGAATCATCAGAAATGTGAATTTGAAATTCAGTGAGGTAATAACCGTTAATTTTAAGACTGACTGATTAATTTTCTGATAAAGTCACTCAGAAAGTCACTGGAAATTCAGTTCTTCAAAAGCAGATTCTTCAGTGCCCATCCCCTGACCTCTCACTGCCTCTCTGGCCATTTGTTTTGCAAAGTGTCCGTTTATTTTCACAGTTTCTTTGGATGTAGAAGCAAAAACAAGTCCATTGGAGTGGACATGGGTTGAACTTGCTGTTGACCAAACAGTAGATGTTGTAGTCTGTATGATATATAGCCCTGGAGAGTTTTATTGCCATGTGCTTAAAGAGGATGGTAAGTTGACTCTTCACCTTTCTTTTTATAACTACATTGGTGTAAATAATAATTTGATTTAGAGGAGTTTATTACTATTAAAAGCACTCTCTTTAAGAAGGGCTAAATGGATATAGAAAGATTTTATTGTGTTTTAAGTCATTATTCCTACTTTCACCAATCTCTCTTTATATTTAAATTGGTATAGATTTCACAAAATGTCTCCTAAATTCATTTTTGAAAATTAAGTTGTTAATTTTATTGAACTATAGCCTACACAGAGGTAAGTGCACAAATAAGAGTCTAGCATGATGAATTATCACAATGTCAACACACTTGTATAACCAGCATCTAGGTCAAGAAATAAAGCATTAGCAGTATCCCAGAAGTTTCCTTCACGTTTCATCTGATCTCTACCCCTTCTTCTTTCAAAAATAAACACTATCCTGCCTTCTAATAGAATAAATTAGTTTCTCCTGTTTCTGAACTGTATGTAAGTGGGGTCGTACAGTATGTACTCTTCTGTGCCTTGCTGTGAGATTGATCCATTGTTTTTACTTGTAGCTGTAGCTCGTTCTTTATGTTGCTAAGAGTGTTCCGTTGCATGAGTGTACCGCAGTTCATTACTCCTTTCTACTCTTGATCATTTGGGTTGTTTCCAGTTTGGACCTATAAAATGATGTTGCTGTGAACATTCCTGTCCAAATCTTTTGCACATGTGCGTGCATTCCCATTGGGCATTTAACTAGGAGTGAAATTACAGGGTCTTGAAGGGTATGGAGCCCTCGTGGCGCAAATGTTTCAGTGCTCCGCTGCTAACTGAAAGGTTGATGGTTCGAACCCACCCAGCGGCTCCACGGGAGAAAAACTTGGTGATCTGTCCTTATAAAGATTACAGCCAAGAAAGTCCTATAGGGCAGTTCTTCTCTATTACATGGGATTGCTTTGAGTTGAAATCAACTTGACAGCACCTAACAACAAACGGTACGTGCATTTTAAGCTTTGGTCAATGAATGCTGAAGAGTTTTCCAAAGTGATTATGACAGATTACATACTCTCAGTTTGAGAGTTCTAGCTGCTCCACATCGTCGTAAACACTATGTTTTCTGTCCTTATCATTTGACTCATTCTGGTGAGCATTGTTAATTGTAATTTTCCTAAATCTTGATTTCTAGTTTAACATCAAATGAGGATGTTAAACAAGATAACTAAGTCTCTGTCTAGCCCCCAAATTCTGAGATTTGTCATCCCTTCATTCAGAATCGTCTGGTAGGCTACTACTATGTATAAGATAAAATTCAAATTTTTAAAGTTCCTTTTTACTTATTTTCATAAGTGATTGTACAAGCGTATGGTACAAAAAAGAGAACTTAAAAAGGAGTATATAGTGGAAAAGAGTTTCCCACTTCCTCCTCTCAATTTTATAAATATCCTTCCAGAGGTACTCTTAGGTTGTTACTGTTGTTGATTCGGACTCTTGGTAACCTCACATGTGCAGAGCAGAACTGCTCCATTTAGGGGTTTCAAGGCTCTGACCTTTTAGAAGCACATTGCCAGGCCTTTCTTCTGAAGTGCCACTGGATGGGTACAAACCGCCAACCTTTCGGCTAGTAGTTGAGTGCTTAACTGTTTGCGCCACCCAGGGACTTTCCTCTGTTACTAACATCTTACATAATCATGGTACATTTGTTACAACTAAGAAACCAACATTAGTATATTATTATTAATGAAACTCCAGACTGTATTTGGATTTGACTAGATTTCCCCCTCATATCCTTTATCTATTCCAGGATCTAATCGGTGAGACCACATTGATGCATAGTTACGATTCTTTCTAATGATTATCTGGTATCCCATTGTATGGACTTACTCTAATTTAATTAACTTAGTTATGGATGAATAAGAGGTTTCCAAGCATTTTCCTTGTAAACCGAAAATATCCCCTGAAGTCTTCTTAAAACTAAACGGTTTTTTGGCTTAACTAATAAAGAATGTCTGCTTTGAGCATTGTACTCTTTTAAGATTAAGGGTAGGGTTGACAACAGCAACTCAAAAGATTAGATAGAAATTTAGGGAGCAGTGAGTTTGTTAATGGGGGAGGGACAACTCGGGAAAGGAGGGTTAGAGTGGTTTCATAACTTGAACAATGTAATCAATCAGTGGCATCACTAGGGAGGTGCGGGGGTGTGTACCACACCAGGTGGCACTGTCAGAGGGGGTGACACCGAAATGACTGTCTATAAAATTTTTGTGCAGTGTTTCAACATAAATTTATTATTTTTTATAAAAATATCCCTGTAGTTACAACAACAAAGACATTTTTTGTAAGCCCAGCTTACATGTATCAATTTACCTATAAGGCTAAAACTCTGTGGTAATTTACTTTTTGAACGTTCTAACGCATGCTGCTCAGAGCTTCATTATTTCCTAATTACAAGGATGCTTTGAATCACGTGGTTTTGTCTGCA
Organism: Trichechus manatus latirostris; assembly: GCF_000243295.1. Lineage (NCBI taxonomy): Eukaryota > Metazoa > Chordata > Mammalia > Sirenia > Trichechidae > Trichechus > Trichechus manatus. Next base: position 4,869,690 of record NW_004443967.1, read on the forward strand.
TGTGCTACAAGCATACAGTGTTGTTTTTGTTGCTGCCAGTATTTTTATAGTCACTGATTTTGTCAGATTTTCCTGGTGTTTTAGCTGCAATAATGTGGTAATTAGTATTTGAGAACCTATGCCAATAACTTTTTTGAGAGTGAAGTAGTAATTGAAAGAAAGAGTGTTATATGAGAATTACAATTTACAAGTAACCTTAGTACAAAAAACATTAGTAAGGATTCTGCCCCCACATGTCGTACTGTGGGGCTTGCATGTTGCTGTGATGCCGGACGCTCAGCCACCAGTATTCACATACCACCAGGGTCTCCCATGGTGGACACGTTTCACCTGAGCTTCCAGACTAAGACAGACTAGGAAGAAGGACCCGGCAGTCTACTTCTGAAGAGAATTAGTCAGTGAAAACCTTATGAATAGCTGTGGAACATCGTCTGATACAGTGCTGGAAGGTAAGCCACTCAGGTTTGGAAGTCACTCAAAAGACAACTGGGGAAGAGCTGCCTCCTCAAAGTAGAGTTGACCTTAATAACATGAATGAAGTCAATCTAGGAAAATTGGAAATTGTCAGAAATGAAATGGAATGCATAAACATTGATATCCTAGGCATTAGTGAGCTGAAATGGACTGGTACTGGCCATTTTGAATCAGACAATCACATAGTCTACTATGCTGGGAATGACAACTTGAAGAGGAATGGCGTTGAATTCATCGTCAAAAAGAACATTTCAAGATCTATCCTGAAGTACAGCACTGTCAGTGATAGGATAATATCCATACACCTACAAAGAAGACCAGTTAATACGACTATTATTCAAATGTATCCTGATTGCATGTATTATTCAAATTTATGCAAATTGATTGAACATGCAATCAGGATGCACTGATAGTTACTGGTGATTGGAATGCAAAAGTTGGAAACGAAGAAGGATCAGTAGTTGGAAAATATGGCCTTGGTGATAGAAACGATGCTAGAGATCGCATGATAGAATTTTGCAAAACCAATGACTTCTTCATTGCAAATACCTTTTTTCACCAACATAAATGGCGGCTGTACACATGGACATAGACAGGTGGAATACACAGGAATCAAATCGACTATATCTGTGGAAAGAGACGATGGAAACGCTCAATAACATTGGTCAGAACAAGGCCAGGGGCCGACTGCAGAACAGACCATCAGCTGCTCGTATGCAAGTTCAAGTTGCAACTGTAGAAAATTAGAACAAGTGCACAATAGTCAAAGTATGACCTTGAGTATATCCCACCTGAATTTAGAGACCATCTCAAGAATAGATTTGACACGTTGAACACTAATGATCAAAGACCAGACGAGTTGTGGAATGACATCAAGGACATCATACATGAAGAAAGGACTAGGTCATTAAAAAGACAGGAAAGAAAGAAAAGACCAAAATAGATGTCAGAAGAGACTCTGAAACTTGCTTTTGAACGTCGAGTAGCTAAAGCAAAAGGAAGAAATGATGAAGTAAAAGAACTGAACAGAAAATTTCAAAGGGCAGCTTGAGAAGACAAAGTAAAGTATTATAATGACATTTGCAAAGAGCTGGAGACAGAAACCCAAAAGGGAAGAACATGCTCTGCATTTCTCAAGCTGAGAGAACTGAAGAAAAAATTCAAGCCTCAAGTTGCAATAGTGAAGGATTCTATGCGGAAAATATTAAATGACACAGGAAGCATCAAAAGAAGATGGAAGGAATACACAGAGTCATTATACCAAAAAGAATTGTTTGACGTTCAACCATTTCAAGAGGCAGCATATGATCAGGAACCGATGGTACTGAAGGAGGAAGTCCAAAGTGCACTTGAAGACATTGGCGGAAAACAGAGCTCCAGGAATTGATGGAATATCAGTTGAGATGTTTCAACAAATGGATGCAGTGCTGTAAGTACTCACTTGTTTATGCCAAGAAATTTGGATGACAGCTACCTGGCCAGCTGACTGGAAGAGATTCATAGTTATGCCTATTCCCAAGAAAGGTGATCCAGTCGAATGCGGAAGTTATCAAACAATATCATTAATACCATACGCAAGTAAAATTTTGCTGAAGATCATTCAAAAGTGGCTGCTGCAGTATATCGACAGGGAACTACCAGAAATTTAGGCTGGATTCAGAAGAGGACGTGGAACCAGGGATATCATTGCTGATGTCAGATGGATCCTGACTGAAAGCAGAGAATACCAGAAAGATGTTCACCTGTGTTTTATTGACTATGCAAAGGCATTTGTTATGTGGATCATAAAAAATTATGGATAACATTGCGAAGAATGGAAATTCCAGAACACTTAATTGTGCCCATGAGTAATCTGTACACAGATCAAGAGGCAGTTTTTCCAACAGAACGAGGGGATTCTGCGTGGTTTAAAGTCAGGAAAGGTGTGCATCAGGGTTGCATCCTTTCACCATACCTATTCAGTCTTCATGCTAAGCAATAATCTGAGAAGCTGGACTATATGAAGAACAGGGCTTCAGGATTGGAGAAAGACTCATTAACAAGCTGCGATATACAGATGACACAACCTTGCTTGCTGAAAGTGAAGAGGACTTGAAGCACTTACTGATGAAGATCAAAGACCACAGCCTTCAGTATGGATTACATCTCAATGTAAGACAGAAATCCTCATAACTGGACCAAAAGCAACATCATGGTAAGTGGAGAAAAGAGTGAAGTTGTCAAGGATTTCATTTTACTTGGATCCACAATCGGCACTCATGGAAGCAGCAGTCAAGAAATCAAAAGACACATCGCATTGGGCAAATCTGCTGCAGAAGACCTCTTTAAAGCGTTGAAAAGCAAAGATGTCACCTTGAAGACTAAGGTGCGCCTGACCCAAGCCATGGTATTTTCAGTCGCATCATATGCATGCAAAAGCTGGACATTGAATAAGGAAGACCAAAGAATTGACACCTTTGGATTGTGGTGTTGGTGAAGAATATTGAATATACCATGGACTGCCAAAAGAATGAACAGATCTGTCTTGGAAGAAGTACAACCAGAATGCTTCTTAGAAGCAAGGATGGCGAGACTAGGTCTTACGTACTTTGGACGTGTTGTCAGGAGGGATCAGTCCCTGGAGAAGGACATCATGCTTGGTAAAGTAGAGGGTCAGCAAAGAGGAAGACCCTCAACGAGATGGATTGACACAGTGGAGGCAACAATGGGCTCAAGCATAACAAGGTTTGTGAGCATGGCGCAGGACCAGGTGGTGTTTCATTCTTTGGTGCATGGGGTTGCTGTGAGTCAGAACCGACTCAACGGCACCTAACAGCAACGCAGCAAGGATTCCATATGGTCTGGTATGGGAGGAGATCCGTGGGGCAGAGTGGTGACGCCATGAGTTACTGCACTGGGTGACACCAACCCTAGTGATGCCACTGTAATCAGTGTCACTGAATTGTACATGTAGAAATTGTTGAGTGGTGTGTGTTCTGTGTATATATTCTCAACAACAAAAATAAAATAAATTATAAAAAACAAAAAATAATCCTTGACCTCTGTGACTTGTACATCTGAGAGTATATCCTTGGAACAAATTCCTGAAATTGTAATTATTAGGTGAAAGGATGTGTGTGATTGCAACTTTGAGAGTGTCCTTCGTAGAAGTTGGCCAAGATAATTCCTAACAGCAGTGCGTCAGAGTGCGTTTCCCCATGTCACTTTCTGTAAGTGTCCTTAAACTTTTTATTTTGGCTGATTTGAAAGGTGAAAATGCTAACTCCTTATATTTAATCTTCATTTCTGTGAATGGGCCCTTGTCACATATTTTAAAAGTTTTTCTTTTCCTTCTTCTATAGTGGTTCAAATTCCTTTGCAGGTAGTCCCCATCTTATGACAGGGTTCTGTTCCGACAGCTCCATCATGAGTTGGTTCTTACGTAAGTCAAATACTTTTCTTTCCCCTGACAATTCTGTCGTAATTCGATTCTGACCTAAGTCAGATACTGTATTTTTTTTTTAATTTTCCTTATCATTGCCTTTTATTATCAGTATCTTTATAAATCTGATCTTCTTTATTTGTCTTTGAACATCTGTGTATGAACATCTGAGAATAACATCAGCAAGTTATGAGCTGTGACATTGTATGTAGTACACATTACTAATGATAGGATATACCCCCCCAAAACAAACAAAAAAAGTTGTAAGTGCAGTTCGTGGTAACTGAAATCCGTCGTTAAGTCGGGGACTACCTGTACTTGGCATTTTAAAGCTCTCCATGGTCTGAGTCTTTCCACCATATCTGGTGTTTCTCTTCAGTGGCTCACCTTTCCCCTTCTCTGCTTCTCCATACTGCTTCCCACCAAGTATTTTTTGGCTGCTTCATTCTGTAAACTTAGCCTCAGAGCTGCTATCTGGAATCCCCTCTCCTTTTCCATCAAATATGTCACATTTCAAATTTCTGTGAAGCCTCTAGCACACAGAGCTCACCTCTCTGAATTTCTTTAGTAAACATTATCTGTACCATTCATGTAGTGATTATATCTACTTCAAGACAGCTTTTATGTAACCTTTCTTTCTGTTGGACTTCTGCACTGTTTCCTTGTCCACATGCAAAGCTCATGCTCTAGTATACTGGTAATAATGTCACAGTCATGTCACCATGCCCAGTAAATCATTGGTTTTGGGTTGATTCAGAGTATTAAGTAAATAACTCATTTGGCCAATTAATTTTTTAATAAGGAAGAGGGAAAAGCATTTTGAGATTTTATGGTTAAAACATTTTCTTTCTTTAAAGGAAATTCTGTGTTCTACGTGTTTGTTTTTTAACACTAAATGCAGCGTGTGTATTGTATTTCAGCTTTAAATAAACTCAGTGATTTGAACAAATCACTAGCAGAGTATTGCCAGCGGGAGTTGCCTGATGGTTTTAAGCCAGAAATAGGACAACCTTGTTGTGCTGTTTTTGCAGGTGAGTTGCAGTTGGTGTGATCTTGACTTTATTAGAACCTTATTTTTAGTGTGTACTTCTTCCTGAAGCTTCAGCAGTTATTTTTCACAACCAAGATTAAATGAATGCTTAAGATGTTGTGTGTTTTTCTTTCTCTCTTTGTAACAAGGAACCCCCAAATGGTACTTTCTCACCTAAACTGTGTTAAACATTATTTTAATGCTTTTCTTTCCGGAATTTCTGGTAATAAAATAAGTTAGATAATGGAAGGACTATTCTCCACAGGCTCAGTGTTTCTTCTGGTCACTCTGTGCATGTTTGTCTTGAAAATATATTTGATGAAATACCTTGATTTCATTGCAAGAATTTCTGCTATTTATTTTTATATTATTTTACCAAATACCAAGTAAAACAGTCTAAGCCATTAGTGATAAGAGTGTTGTCAGTATCAAAGTTGATTAAATTTTACTTTCACATTCTGTTCATTGGATATGTTACGAATGAAATCCTTATATTAGATGTAAAAATTTGGTGCTGTGAAATTTTTTGGAGATATTCTAAAAATAAATTTTGAGAATTCTTATAGGAATTTTTGAATGAAAAGTAAAGACATCATCTGAGGAAGAGAGCAAGTTTATTAGCTACTAGACAAAGGATGTCTTTTTCAGGATGAAAATTTCAAATGTTAATAGAAAGGAAATATTCCCTGTTAAAACCTTTGTGTTAAATCTAGGTGATGGTAATTGGTACCGTGCCTTAGTCAAGGAAATCTTACCAAATGGGAACGCTAAAGTACATTTTGTGGATTATGGAAACATCGAAGAAGTTACTGCAGATGAGCTTCAAACAATCTCATCGAAATTTTTGAAACTTCCATTTCAAGGGATACAGTGTTGGTTAGTAGGTATGGTGCAGAATAAGAGATTTTCTCAACTGTCTTCTAATGCTTTTAGGGTCTATAAGCTTCTAAGTATTAATATCTGTAATTTTAGGGTTTTGTGTAAATTAGATGATTCTGCTTCATATTAAAAAATTTAGAAATGTGTTTTTTAAAGATACTGAGCCGAATGCCCAGTGTTCATGGCAGAGGAGGGAAGCAGCTGCTTTTCTGTACAACTGATAGGGATGAAAACAGGAATGACTTTCCTGAAGGCATTAGGCAGGATTGCTTTAGAGTCTCAGCGATTCATACCTTTTCATTTAGCACTTTTACCACTAGTAATTTATCCCAAAGAAGTCATCTTGGAATTGCACAAAGTTCAGCTACAGGGAAATTCATTATAGTGTTGTTAATAACAGCAAAACAACCTAAATAGCCAGTAATAGAGGATTGGCTAAATGATGATCCATATAATAAATAATAATACCTTTTTCATAGAGTTATTGTGAGGATTAACTGAATGTTTAGAACAGGGCCTAGAACTCAGAAAGTTCTATTTAAGTGTTTTTCTGTTATTACATAGTCATTAAAATGATGTTAAGTATATGTTACTGATACGAAGAATTGTTCATGATTTAAGTGAAGAAAGCAAGTTGTAAAGACTCAGGATAGCATTGTGATTAAGAGCACAGACTCTGGAACCAGCTCTGCTACCTACTAGTTTTGAGACCTTAGGCAAATTATTTAAACTGGAAAATGTTAAGACTTTCCACAAGGAGTCATTAAGAATAAAAGAGATTAAAAAAATCGTAAAGTACTTAAACAGTGCTTGTCGTTACACTTGTAAGTTACTATAATTATTATGAAATTACAATAAAAATTATATTTTAAATTATGTATCTTGATTTACAATATTAATTTCCCTTTATAAGAGAATATGTGTATGTGCACATGTGTATATCTCCATCTGCACATGAAAATTGTTGATGGTTGGATACCAGAATGTTAATAGTAGTCATGTCTAGAAGCATAAATGTTTCCATTTTTTATTTTGTATTTTCCTTATCTGTTTTGTTTTCTACTTATTCTATAGTAAATATGTTTCAGGTGTTTTTTTTTTTTTTTTTTAAGTTACCATGTTTTATATCAATGTTTCTCAAAATGTGATCCCCAAACCAGCAGGATCAACATGACGGCTTATTAAAAAATGCAGATTCTCAGTCCAGATGCCAGACCCACTAAATTAAAAACTCTAGGCTGGGACCCTACAATCTGTGTGTTAACAAGCCTCTAGGTGATTCCAACACAAGCCAAAGTGTGAGAATCACTGTGTTATGCAAATAAGGGTGTAAGTTATAATTACCTAAGAAAAATAATTTATGGTTAAGTAATTTAAAATGACAGGTTGAAATTATCATTAGAAAACTGTCCACAAAAGTGAAAGAGTTGACAGCTGACATCTGTTAGCAGCATAATTGGTAATTCATCCTTGTGTGTGTAACAACACAAGGGTGGATTCTAAAAGAAAGAATAATCCTATTTTTGCCTATTGGAGAAGTTCCAGGTGAAAATATGTTAGTGGGGAAAGTAAAGGAAGATCCTGAGCCTTCTAAAACCCTAGTGGTATGTTTGCAAATGCATTATCTGTAGCTCGGGCATGGAGTATATAGATACATAATTGAATATTGAAAAAAGATACTCAAAATTGCTGACCTGAATGGTAAACTTGGAAGGACCTAGTCCTGGGTACTGTTGAAGCAAAAATGCAGCTCGTGTACAGAATTATTTTTAATGCCGTTGTTGCTTTCCAGATGTACAGCCTAGAAACAAACACTGGACTAGAGAAGCCATAGCAAGATTTCAGATGTGTGTCGCAGGGATAAAACTCCATGCCAGAGTGGTTGAAATCACCGAAGATGGAGTGGGAATTGAACTCACTGATCTTTCCACTTCTTATCCCAGAATAATCAGTGATGTTCTGATTGGTGAAGATCTGGTTTTAACAACTGGTTCACCACCTAAAGACTTGCCAAGTAACAGACCTGTTGATAAATGTGATCTTCAAATTGATGCCCAGGGACCTCAGGGTAATGTTTTTTTAACCTTTTATTCATTTAAACTTATATTATCCTTTGTTTTTATAGGCTATGGAAAATTTCTTATCCTAAAATTATCTAAATCCTGTAGAAATAGGCTTTGTAGAAATAGATTAATAGGTTATTAAAGCTAATTTAATGTTAATTTAGTATTAAAACATTAAACACTATACTTGTTTTCAATGTATTTATCAGGTAAACCTGTATCCTATAGCTATGAATTCCTTAAAGCTTGAATAAAATTTAAGAATTACACTAAATATGCAATATACTAGAGGAGTATGATCATTCAAGGATTCTCATTGTAGATGGAACTTTTCTTGTAATGCCCAGAAAATCGCTCAAGTAGAGTAGATTATTTTGTGAAAATACAATCTTTGATTTGGGCAGTTGCTTCACGTCAGTAATCAGTTGATGAACAGATTATTGACTGAATAAATAGATAACTGGGAAAGAATACTAAATTTTATCTATTTCATGTGAGACCTATGTTTTATATATTTTTAGCCATCTCTTCAGCTGAGCAATGGAAGACGATAGAATTTCCAGTTAATAAAATTGTACAAGCAAACATATTAGAAATCATAAACCCAAACTTGTTTTATGCTTTACCAAATGAGATGCCAGGTAAGAAAAATTTGAGACATATGTATGTTTATCTTTTTAACTGTATAGCAGAAGTGCTTATCATGAACTCCTTTGAAGATGGCGGCAAGGAGAGTCATGGTGTTTGTTTCAGTCATCATTTTAAGGAAGAATAGATCATAGAAACACTTAAGGCAAATTTATTTGTAAAAACACAAATGCAAACAGCAGGCAATGCCTTGTAATCAGCACTTGCTCAGCCTGGTCTTTTTATAACAAAAAAGTATTCTTAATTACTGTACTATCTCTTGTTTAAAAACAAGAATGTATTTATCTACACTGAAATGTATTTATAAGCTAACCTTCTACAACCATTTAAGAGAATATGAACCAAAACTACTTTAGACATTTTTAAAAGACTACTTTTTTAATCAGACCGTAATCATAGCTTTTCTGTGTCTTAGAGACTTAGAAAGAAATGTTTTACCCTAGACCAAGTCATGAAGAAAAATAGCATCCAAAAATTGACTTTCAGTTTTCCTTTTTTGCTTCATGGAAAACTTGAATGTATTTGAATTTATCCTTGTAGAATCAGAAGGAGAGTTAGTGCAAATTGGGTGGTATCTATTTAAGTTGCAGGCACTTTAAGGCTGAAAATGAACATTTGTTTCCAATGGTCAAACCTAAAATTAGTGGTGATACCAATAACTGCTGTGAAGTTTGTCTCCAATATTATAAATAATCATCTTTAATTTGTATAGTAGAAAGCAGGGGGTTAGGATTATTTGGTCCTGACAATAACATGGGATAATGAACTGGAAGTACTATTGAGGATAATTTTGCTTTATTTCATTAAATATAATGCACTTTCTGAAAAGTACATGAAACTGTTGTTAAGAATACAGCTCAGTGAGCTTTCACAAAGTGAACACACTTTATAATCCCCCCGATCAGGAAATGAGCATACCAGAGGCTTTCCTCCTGTCCCTCTTAGTATTGCATCTTTTTCACAGAAGATAACCAATGGTGGTATATTTATTTTTTTAATTAAATGTGTATTTTAATATACAGTGTTTTTTGATTGAATGGACTAGACGTTCTTTTGTATACTGTTGTAAATAAAATAGCACTGGAAAGTTCTTAAAAAACGGTTGCTTTTTATGTATTTTAGAAGATCAGGAAAAACTCTGTATGCTGACAGTCGAATTGTTAGAATATTGCAATGCTCAGAAAAGCCCACCATCCTATAGTCCCAGAGTTGGAGATGCATGCTGTGCCAAATACACAAGTAAGGTTCTTTTCTATTAAAGGTAACACATTTTCCTGTCCTCTTTTATGTGAGGTTATGTAGCCTTTCTTTTAGATGCAAGTGTCATTTGATTAGATGGAGAAACTAAGAGGCAAAGTTGTGCTTTTAATTCATGTGTTTGGATCGTTTGGCTTTTCTCTGTCCCTTAGCTGTAGGTTAGGTTTAGGCAAGGATATAGGTAGATTCCTGTACTAGGAAATCTGCCAGTCTTTCTAGGTAACCAGCTCTGAACAACCATATTCTATTATGGTGGATCAGTAACTTCATATTTAAATTGCAAGTATTTATAGAGCTGTATGTGTGCATGTACTAAAAGAAGAAAGAAATGTGTCAGGGATTCAGACTTGTTGAAGTGGGTAGACTTTAGCCATTCTCCTGTTATTTAATATTTCATGTTGACAAGTTTCATTTGCTAGTATAAATGACATTTGCAGTGAATATTCTTGGGCAGAAATTTTGGTCACTGAGTACAAATATGTTAGGATGAATTTTCAGGAATGGAATTCCTAAGGCAAAGGATATATATTGTTTTATAAGTTCTAGAAGCATATTGCTCTCTGGGCATCTTAAAGAAGTGTCCCTATGTGCTGGGAGTTGGTGAGCAGGCTAGTTTCATCATTCCCTTGCCAACAATGGATGTTAAAATGCTTTCAGCCTGTTGCCCAAATAATGTCTCTGTTAATTCATTTGTAAGTTTAGATTTACAATTAAAATTGTTTGTTTAGTTTTATTTTTCTTTTATATGACAACTAGATCTACACTTTCTCTCTCTTTCTTCCCAGTAGAAATGTCATAATTTTTATTAGATAAGCATTCTGTATTAGTATTACTTAAACACTATTCCCAGCTGAGCCATGTATTATATACTGTAATTACTTTTTTCTTTTACGTGCTTTTCTATTTCAGTTAATATTCTGTATGTTTTCATTGATTATCCCCAGTTCTCTACATTTCTGTAAATTCCCTCAATACATCTAAAGACATCAGGTACTGTAACAATTTTTATCATTTTGGAAGCATCTTCAAGCCTTCTCACCTGCTCCTGTGTAGACTATTTGTCCTCCAGCCTGAGCTGTCCTTGTTTCTTGGATTTCTCTCCTACCCGACCTTGATGGCTAGACTTCTCCCTCCCTCCCCTTGTTTTCTCAATCCCCGGCTTCCCTTTTGATTTTCTCCAATATTTGGGTGCAGCCCATCCTCCAGAAGCTTCCTGAGAAGAGGTACATGTAAGATAAATTTCCTGTTACCCCCGCGTTTGAAAAGTCTTTGTTCTACCCTAGTAGTTAATTAATAGTTTGGCTGGATAAAGAATTCTAGGGTGGAGCTCATCTTCTCTTTAAAATTTTGAAAGCATTGCTTTATTGTCATTTAGCTGTTACTATTGCTTGTCAGAAGATAGATGTCATTCAGATTCTCCAATCTTTGTACAGATTTTTTTTCGTATCTGGAATTTTTAGTATCGTCCTCATCCCCTGTCTTTTTAAACGTATAATGTGACTTACTGTTGGTTTTCTTTCCACCATTTTGCTGGGCACTCGGTGGACATTTCATCTAGAATTTCATGGGCTTCATTTAATTCTGAGAAATTTTCCTGAATTAATTCTTTTATATCCTTCTTTTACTTCTGTTCTCTTTTAGGAACTCCAGGTATTCTAATGTTGGACTTGAACTCTTCTGCGAAATTTCCTTTTTTCACTTTCATCTTTTTTGTTCCGCTTTTAAAGAAATTTTCTCTTTCAGCTGTTTTTACTGAGTTTTTAAATGCTAATATCAGACTTCTAGTTTCAAGAGCTTTTCTGTTTGTTTTCTGAAGTTGTTTGTTTGTTTAAATGCCATCTCGTTTCAAGAATGGAATGCCATTTCTCCAAGGATTTTGATACCAGTCTTTTCATTTTCATTGTCTCATTCTTCCTTTGTCTCGGTTTCCTTCGGTTCCTTTTTTGTTTGTTTTGGTCTCTTCTTTCATGTTAGAAGTTTTCTTCAAATGCCTGGTTATCCTTTGCTGTTCACTTATTTAAGATGGGGCACTAAAAAGTTACTTGGAAGTTTCTTTGTGCTTGGGCAGGGCTTGTCCTTGGTGGCCCTCATTGTAGGGTGATCTGACTCTGCCATTTCTTTGGGGCTCCTGATGTTGGTATTTTGAGGTGCTTTCAGTTGGGATGGTTGTCTCCTGCCTGATCATGCTTTGCAGCAACTTAAAAATCGGTATCATGTATGAATGTGTTCATAAACTAAAAGGTCTATATAGATGTCTTGGGAAATAACTCTGTATCCTTTACCCAATCCTCGTTTTTAGTTCCACTTCTACTCCTACTTTTGAATGGGTGGTATCAGTTATTGAGCCTTGGGAGTCAGAGAGTTTTGAGATACAAACTTGGATGCTTCTGGGCTTCTCTACTGGCATTGTGCAATTCTGGGTTCTGCTGAGTCATTTCCATGCATCTGCTTTCTAGCTTCCAAAATTAGATTGTCTTCTCTTGTGGTTTTATGCCTTTTTCTTTTTAATCCAATTATTGTTTTTTGTTCATTTGTTTGGTTTCTTGTAGGATTTGAGAGGGAGTAGATGTGAATGCTTATATTTAATGTGGACTCTTTAACAAGAAATCTTCTCAGGAATTTTTAAGTGATTTGAATGTAACTTCAAATGATCATCTTAAGGGAAGAGAGGTCACTGAATGTACCTTCTTACCTGAGTTCCATCATATTTTCAGGTGATGATCTCTGGTACCGTGCCATTGTTCTGGGGACGTCAGAGGCTCATGTGAAAGTGCTCTATGTGGACTATGGAAACATTGAAACTCTGCCTCTTTCCAGAGTGCAGCCCATCACCACCAGCCACCTGGAGCTTCCTTTCCAAATTATCAGATGTTCATTCGAAGGTAGACAGTTAAGTCACTCTCTAATTTGAGTGTCTGTGGGATTTTTTCCTATGATTTATGGCTGTAAATCTGAATCAAATGGGTATTTTAAGTAACTGCTTATATTTCTAAACATTAAGCAGGGTTAACAAATTTCACCTTTTTTATCTTTAATTCTCACAAAAACTATTTTCAGTTAGTCTGTCTTTGGTCAGCGAAAAAGAGGAAGACCCTCAATGAGATGGACTGACATAGTGGCTGCAACAGTGGGCTCAAACATAGCAATGATTGCGAGGGTGGTACAGGACTGGGCAGTGTTTCGTTCTGTTTATAGGGTCGCTATGAGTCAGAGTATACTCAGCAGCACCTAACAACCTAGCGATGTCTTTGTTTTACAGATTAGTTTCAAAACATGAAGGTTCAGAGATTGTGTTTTGCCCTGGGTTGCAAAGCTAGTAAGTGGCAGGACCAGGCTTAAGAACCGTGTCATCTGACCTTTTATCTGGAGGTGTTTCTTCCCTGTCACAGCTCTCTCTTTAGAGACTAAAAACCACAACCATTTGCCGTCAGGTTGACTCTGACTCATGGCAGCCTCAAGTGTATCAGAATAGAACTGTGTTCCATAGTGTTTTCAATGATTGGCTTTTCAGAAGTAGGTGAGGCCTTTCTTGCAAGGCGACCCTGGGTGAACTTGAACCACCAACCTTTCCATTTGCGTCACCCAGGACTTCTTTAGAGACTAGAAGTATTCAAATGACACGTTTTTTTTGGCTGCCTTACTGTGCATTCTAAATCTGCATGTATTTGTCTTTTCAGTTGGAATTTGAATGAAGTGAACTAAATGCTAAAAAGGCTTTTTACTGTTACTCCTGATTTCCTTTCCCAGAAATCCTAGCAGATAATATCACACTAGTTGCTTCATAGACTGCTTTGGTTTTGACTCAGAGAGTGAGCTGGAAAATTGTCTTTATTTATTGTTTGTTTCTCCCCTCCAGGATGTATGTCCATTAGGACAGAAATTTTCTGTTCTGTGCCCTCTAGATCTAGATTAGTGCTTGACACAGAGTAGCTGATCAATAAACATTTACTAAATAAATTTAATTTTTCTGAATGCAACAGCAGTAGTACATCAAAGCATACCTAAACCCAGATAAAAATCAGTAAATATTTTGTCTGTTATCCTAAGATCAGATAATTTATCTAAATACCATCTTATTTAAAGAGACTTGAAGCTTAACTGTAATATTTCATTTCTTCTAGGACTAATGGAATTGAATGGAAGCTGTTCTCAATTAATAATAGAGCTGTTAAAAAATTTCATGTTGAACCAGAAAGTAATGATTTCTGTAAAAGGAGTTAACAAGAATGTCCATACCGTGTCAGTTGAGAAGTGTTCAGAGAACGGTCCTGTTAATACAGCTGATAAGCTGGTGATGCGTGGGCTAGCACAAAACAGCACATCTCGGAAGCAAGGTGCTTTTAATAAAGGTATTTTCTTCAGCTTTAATTGATAACAGATGTAATTCAGCTAATTACTGCCTGTGGCCACATTCCCCTCTTCCCCCTCCTTTAGAAAGGGTGAGGCAGCGCTCTGATTCCTGCTGCCACCTCAGAGGAGCTGCCTGGGTGGAAGCAGTCCACCCTGTCGGGATTTTCCCGAGGTCGGGCTTGAGCAGTATCGTCACTGTGACTGACGCTGAGCGCTTTAAGAATGTCAAGCATTCTGCATGCCCCTTACTTCCAACTTATTTTTGATCCTGGTCACAGTGAGAAGAAAGCATATTTTTGAGATTGGATCTTACTGGTATTTCATAAGATTTTTTTTTTTTTTTTGGCAAAATAAATTTCCCATGTACCGTAAGCAAAGACCTAAACTTTGGGTATGAGGGCATTAATTTGGTAAAATTCAGGTCACCGTAGGTAGAGAACTTCAAAGCCCAAATGAAAAGTCCTTTGTAATTGGAACTCATGCCCAAGGGCCAAATCTGTGTATGTTCAAACTCTTTTAAGTTTTTTTGTTATTTGTATTCTGTTATCTAATGGCTTCCTGTATTTGTTTTTAGAGAAGCCATGCAGGGTGAATTGCTGCTGCACAGAGTTACGGAAACAAGTGAGTACAATTTCCTTTCAGTGAAATTATACTCCTACTAAAGTGTTAGAAATTAAATAATGCTGTTTCTTTTTCACTCATAGGTTGAAAAACATGAACAGATTCTCCGCTTTCTGTTAAACAACCCAACCAATCTAAACAAATTTGTTGAAATGAAAAAACTATTAAAAAGTTAAGTAAGTTCACTTTTGATGTCCTTGCCACCTCTGTAACCATGGATAGGGCCATATCCAGTCATATTGTCAGGACTGACCTAATTGAGTGAAGCACATAGGAATGCGGTACCTTGTTTTGTGATCTGATGGTCTGGGGTTCGGTTGTAATCTTGTTGCCGTCGTCCTAGGTCTTATTTATTACTGCTCATGGAACTGAGCTCCAGGGTGTTCAGGTTGCAACAACTTTTACTTGTTGTTGTTTGCTTTTGAGAATGCTCATGTTTTTGATAACATTGAGGGACTTGTAAAAATGGTTGAGGTAAAGCGTTGTCTCAATTCTGTGCGTCTAGGTTTGATGTTAATTCTTCAGTTGTACACATTCCTATAAAAATGTTTAGCACTGTTTGCGAAGAGGTTATAAATGGGGCAAAGAATGGAAATTGGGCTGCACTGGCGGTATATTTCATATCAAAACAAAACATACTCCCCTCTTGTGGTTGTGGAGATTCTAGAGCATATTGGCGAGCTTTAAGCCAATAGTTCCCCACTTGTTTACTATCCAGGACCCTTTGTCTAAGATGGCCCTCAGAAATTACTTTGTGATCAAAGCCATTTAGAACTTCTGGTCAAAATGAAGTTACCTTTCTTACCACTTGGAGTTAATATAATTTTACCAAAAGCAGAGAACTTTGATTTACTTAATATACGCACCCTTGTTGGCTAAAGTTTAATTTATATTAGACCATTAGGAAGTAATTTAATAAGAGGTTGTATTGCTGTCTTTGTGGATCTCTAGGAGTGTGGTAACTCAAGTAGGGACCTCCTGTGTTAAAACATTCCATGTGGTAATGTATCATTGTTTAATTTTTGTTTTTATGAACGTACAGGTGAGTTCTGAGCTAAATATTATTAATGCAAGATCAGCAGTTTTGATTCTCGTGATTTATTTCCTTTACAACTTTTGGGTTATTTTTAATGAAGGCTGATTCACAGTTGCAGTTAGAATTTTCAGTCCATCAGTTGTTTGGAACACTAATACATTAAGTTTTAATATTGACTAGTGTTTTGTGTACTTGAGTTTAAAATCTTAAATTTGTTGAAAGTTTTAATTTCATAGATTAATAAACATGCAATGAACGACACGAACTTCTGAAACTTAGTCCTAGCACCACATTGCCATACATTTTTAATCAAGTATGTTAACCTGTATGTGCTTTTATCTTTTTCTCTGTGTAATATGCCTGCTTCTAAGATACTGACATTGAATTTGTTTACATACAACTTCAGATGAGACCTATATTTTTTATCATGTCTAGGTAGATTGAAAGACAGGGGCTCAGTAGCTTTAAAAAAAAAAACAAAACAAAACTTGATTTGAAGCATAATAGTTATATTGGCTTCCCCTACTATGAGAGGAATACATATTTCATCTACATTTTAATACAGTGTAAGCCAAAAAAAATCAAACCCTCTTCTGTTGAGTCAGTTCTGACTTATAGTACCTTATATTAGGTCAGTGCCTTATTTACAGAGCACTTTCACATCTAATCACATAGTTAATCTTCATAACACCCTTGAAATGTAAGTAGACCTATTCTATAGATGAAGAAGCTGAAGCTCAGAGTTTAAATATCTGCCCCAAATCATACGCGGAAACTGGAAACAAAGTCTTATGATTCAAAATTGAGTTCTCTGTACTGCCTCTTGCTGCTACCTGTATGCAGTGCTGTGGTATCTTTTTAGATGAGATAAATTCTGTAGAGCATGAAACTAAGCGGCTATAGTACTAGAAAAAGACACATACATGCTTCCTTAAGCATACTTACTGTGGTGAAAATGCAGTTGAATATTTACTCTCTCCTTTCAGTTATTCTTCCTAGAGATAGAAACAGTGTACTTAAAATTAACTTATATGTTTAGCCATCACTGGAGAAATTTGTTTTAATTTTTGTTCATAATTTAATTGTAAAATCACCAACATAGGGGTATTGTGATGAGAACATAAAGCCCTCTGTAATCTGTTGCTCAAAAGTGATAAATAAGTACATATCAACACACAAGTTAATATCAAATATATTTTATATTGAAGGGGAATACAAATAGCTGTAACATAAAGTACTGTTACGGTGATACTTTGTTTCATTAACCGACAGATCTGACTTAAATGTTCAATGTTTGCTCATATTTAAAGTACATTAAGGACCATACTGACTGAGTTTTTATATAAGGCATAATGATAGTTGATTTTTCTCTTTCAGAAACAGTCCATCTTGAAGATAAACACTTAGGAGAAGGGAAACAGCGAAGACCAGACTTAGGAGAGAAACCATAGCGTCTCATGTTTTTGTTTGTTGGAGCCTTTTCTTTGTCTCCTTTTTCTTTTAATGAATTCCCTTTATGCCTCCATTTTCCTTGCCTACCACTCTTCAGTTAGGTTAGTTGTGTTTAGTTTTTTCCTCTGTAGGTCTTCCATCAAAGATTCATACCAAGTTCGTGCAAATACCGGGTACCTAGGAGCTGTCAGTGTATATATAACTTTGTATTACTGAAAGGTTCTGAAAAAAACGTGACTCCATGTTACAACTGGAGAAATCCAGTTGTGGATGCCACTCCCACCACCTGTTGCTGTTGAGTCAACTCCAACTCATGTGTATACGAGTTTTATTGTTTTCTAGACTTTTATGTATGTTTGAAATATTTTCATAATAAAATATCACCTGCTCTTTCATTCTCTCTGTCTTCATCTGCCGCTTCACATAATAATGTTCTGTGGTTTGTTGTTCCCTTTGGTATCCACTTTTCTCATCCTGCCCACTCCAGAGTCATCAGTTCCTTTCTCTCCATCCTTAATTGGATTATTTTTTCTTTGGTCTTTGGGCACGGAGTCTATCCTAGAGCTCTTGACCATTCCAACTACTGAAGGAACTTCTGCTCTTGCGATCCTTCCTCTTCCAAATCTGTAGCCACTCCACAAAATGGTTATTATTTAGATTTTTTTATTGTAGATAGAATTTACTGTTGTCTGAAGCACAAAAACAGTTAAATCAATTTAAGATAAAAACCTAAGTTAGAGTGTGTATTTTTCTTGAAGCACATAATCTTAAATTCTCCTAAGCTCACTGCTGCAGAATTCTGGGCAGCTGACTTTACTGCCAGCTCCAAAGTTTCTGTGTGAAAAACTTTTCATGATTTAAGTAGTATCATTCTATGACAATTTAAGAAGGTGGTGTCACCAACTCAAAGCAGATACTTAAAAGACTTTTTTGCTTTTACTGGTAATATGTGTTGGCTGATCTGTTAATTAAATGGAATTTTCCCTCATGTAAAAAGTTGTCTACATCATTGCGCTTGTAGTATATAAAAGCTTATGCTGCTTTGCCCAATAAAATCCTTTCGCTTCTCAACCAGATTCCCCTTGTGTTCTTCTTGGCAGTATTTTGCAACTTTCCTTTCTTACTTGTGTGTACTAGGAGCCTTAGATAATGTCCATATAGTCTTTTCCATTCCAATCACAATGAAAAAGCAAATGAAAACTATACAATCACAAAATTGACCTCTTTATTAAGGAAAATTAGGGGGGCAAGTCAAAGAACACATTAAAAAGTCAAAATTCATTACTTCAAATTTCCAGTGTTTTATCATATGTACTGGAATTTTGAACAGAAATCCTTTTATTGGAGTTTGATTAGTAGTATTTGGTTGTTCAGCTATTTGCCTTGTTCCCAAAAAAGAAACTAATGTAATCGGTTGCACTAGTCTTATGGGTTGTATGTCTCCTGGATCCAGTCTACATATTACCATACAGTACCAGCAGGTCTTATTTCTGAATACGCTTAAGATGTTTTCTATTTTAATATGTCAGCTGCAGGCTTCATTGATTTAACAGATACTCACTGATCTCCAACCATGTGCCTGGCATTGCAGTAGGTGCTGGACTTGTTCAGTAGTGCCATGTAGGGCCCCATCTCACCTCCAATCCTGTCTTCAGGTCCCCTCCAGATTCCTCGTTCTGTCATAGATAAGTCAACTAGAGCTGAGCTCATACATCCAAATACATAGTTTATTTCTTGGTGGAGGGCACATCAATATTGAGATAGGTCATATCAAATTTGCCAGGAAGAGATATCTATCATAGAGACTAACTTAACAGTGAACTCCAGGGGTGGGGGCAGGAGAAGCATATTCAATATGCCTGTACTTCTGCTAGAATTCTTTTGCTCTGGCAGGTAGAAATATAAAAGGATCAAAATTGTGAATGAGGGTAGTTAATGTTCTGAAACTGAGCTCTGTTAGTATATAATAAACTCTCCAGAAAACCAGTACATGAGGCTCCTTTAACCGGCGGGCCCTAAACTGCTCAACTCCAGGAGAGAATTCAGTTGTGAGGCTCACCACTGGGAGGCTGCCAGCCAAAAGCAATAAACTATTAGTACTATTAGTGATCACATCACCAACACAACTACTGCCTGAATTTGGCAAGTGGAGCTCTTCTGGGATTGGCCAAAGAGGCCACCTGGGCTACTCACCAGCCTAGGTAGTTCTCAGTGAGGCAGGGCTTACTCATTAACACATAAGGAAGATTCTCAAGGGTGGCTTTTGTTTTGTTTTTTCAGAATAAAAGAATTGGAGGGCAGCCTGTGGTTCCAAACATGCAGTTAAGGAAGTGGTAGGATGGTTTTGCTTGCTGGGATGAAAGTGAGGTTCAATAAGATTAGCATCCTCTGAACAAGATGAGAGTCGAAGGCTTACCCAGAGGACTGTTAGCATGTTTTCTGTTGCCCTGATCATTGTTCAAGGAACCTTTTAGACAGCAGAGTCTTCACTTCCCTACAGAAGTTCTCACATCTCAGCAGTAGCTTTCAGATAACCGAAAACTGGGTACTTAAGGGTACAGAATCCCAGCCTCAGCTATTTTCTTTTGCTTTCCTTTTACCCAAGGCTTCAAACCAGTTCATTCCAGTTCAACCCCCTGCTGACAATTTACGTTTCCACCGTCAGTGTACTGAATGAATCTACATTTTAACAAGATTCCCAGATGATCTGATATATACATAATACATAAGATCATCTGGGAATCTTGTTAAAATTCTTAGGCATATGCAAGAGTCACCTGGGATCTTGTTTAAAGTCTTACGTATACATAAGAATCACTTGGGGATCTTGTTAAAATGTATATTCTGATTAAGAATATTGGGTGGAAATGCAAATTATGGGGGGATGGTGTCAAACTGGAAGAAACCAATTCAAAGCCCTGCTTTTACCATAACCAGCATCTGAAATGTCCATTAGGGACCCTGAGGTGATGTCATTGTTAAAACCTTGTGTGATAACCTTTAATGAGGAAGTATCCATCTCCTGCTATATGAGCCTTCCAAGAAGTGAGATGGACTATGATGCTAATAAGTCAGGCAGAAGCAGAAGTCTCTGCAGTGCCTCATCCCAGGGTACACCCAGATTCCTCTCAAAATGCGTTCTGGGCATACATAAAAATACAAAACGCATGATACTGGTTATTTGGAGGGGAGATGGAAATAACACAGAAGTGCGGATAATTTGATGTAGAGAGAGCTGGCATAGTTTTGGATGTTGGCTGAATGATTAATGTGTGTTAGTGTTACCCAAGCCTTTGCTTTTCTAGACATTCTGTGTTTACTTGACTTGGCCAGAAAGCATCACATTCTCCAAGAGCAAACCCAGTAAAGCTTTGTGCATGATTCTCCTAAGAAGCAGTTGGGAATGTATGTTTTAACCCTTAGAACAATTAGTCCCTGCTCTGAACTTTAAGGGGCTGTTAGGTTTGGGATGGATTTGCTGTCTCTTGTTGCCCTGAGAACTTGGGTTCTTGCTCTGGCTTAATTGGCTGCCTGTGAAGCTGTTAAAAACCAGGCCCTTTGTCTCCGCTAGGATGATTTCTTGACCATTTCATATGCATTGCTTCCTGTCCTTCCATTTATTTAAAAAAAAGGGGGAAGGGTTCCGGTTGCTCAAGTTCCGGGAACGTCCACAACTTCTGTTGCGTCCACCCTCCTTTGTGTCTGTCGTGTACGTCACCTCGTCTTCATCATTTGGGGGACTAAAGGCAAAGAATTTGAGTTGGGACTCCAAAGGGTTGGGAACCACTGTAGCCATCAACCCTTATTACAGAGCAGGAAACTTAGCCGACAAAAGTTAAGTGTCTTGGTCTCATCCCTTCGGGAGCAAGGGAGAATGAAGAGAACAGTATACAAGGAAAAGATTAGTCCGAAGGACTAATGGTCCACAGCTACCAAGGCCTCCACAGGACTGAGTCCAGTACAGCTAGATGGTGTCCGGCTACCACCACTGACTGCTCTGACCAGGATCACAACAGAGGGTTCTGGACAGAGCTGGAGAAGGATGTAGAACAAAATTCTCACAAAAAAAAGACCAGATTTACTGGCCTAAAGGAGACTGGAGAAACCTCGAGAGTATGGCCCCCAGACACCCTTTTAGCTCAGTGGTGAAGTCATTTCCGAGGTTCATTGTTCAGCCGGGGGGAGTGGACAGCCCCATAAAACCAAATGGGACTAATGAGACACAGCAGTCCAGGGACAAGGGCTAGAAGGCAGAAGGGGACAAGGAAGCTGGTGATAGGGAACCCAAGGTTGAGTAAGGATATTGTTGATGTGAGATTGTTAACCATTGTCATAGGGCAACATTTGTAGTAACTGTTAAATGAGAAACTATTTTGTTCTGTAATCCTTCATCTTAAGTGAGAATAACAGCACAATTGGAAGAGCATAGTCAATGTCACTGAACTGTGCATGTAGAAATTTTTGAAATGGTGTATCTTTGGCTATGTGTATTTTCACCAAAAAAAAAAAGGTTGAGAAGTTAGAGGGTTGACATGTTGTGGGGTTGTTAACCACTGTCATAAAACAATATGTGTACTACTGTTTCATGAGAAACTATCTGTTCTGTAAGCCTTCACCTGAAGTACAAAAAAAAAAAAAAGTGTCTTTTCTCAGTCACAAAGGTAATAGGCAGGAAAGCTGGATAGGAAGCCCCAGGCCACCTCATCTCCAAAGCCATGATGATCCCACTTCACTAGGTGCCTCCCACTGTGTATCACCAAGCACTGCTGTCTCCATTCTCTCTCCCCAGGATTCAGAGCCTTCTCTCTGCCTTGTGTGTTTACAACCAAGCACAGTGTACAGGATGATCCTTGAATGAATTCAGCACATCTCAAAAGGGCCTTTATCATGTACAGTTACCAAGCATTGGGGCCACAAATATGAATAAAGCAAAGTCCTTGGATGCTGGTCCTTCATGATGACTTTCTTTTTTGAATTCCCGTAAAGCTTCCCAAACGAAGGGTTGTCATGAACCAAAATAATAATATCCGCCCAGCTTCTGTGCAAAAACCTCTCTACCTTCTGGGCTCTCGCTCCCCACCCTCCAGAAGCTAGGCCACCTCCCACATCCACACCTGAGAGTAAGACTTGATAGCACCTCATCCGACTGGTAGATTTTACTTTGACGTGAAAGAGGTTGAACCAACGTATTTACACTTTTAGACCTTTATTTTTTAAAAAAATAATTTATTTCTGTTGGTGAAAACACACAGCAGAACATACACCAACGATTTCTACATGTACAATTCAGTGAAATTGATGGCATTCTTCAAGTTGTACAACCATTCTCACCCTCCTTTTCTGTGGCCCTTCTTACTCATGGAAGGAAAATGTGAAATATTCCCAATTAAAGACATATCAAACTGTCAGGAACATCCAGAATTGAAATTTGGCTTTTCTCCAAGGGTAAACCTGGGTTAGGCAAAGGTGTGCTGGTAAATGTTTCACAATCTGCGTGGAGGGGTGGGGAGGGAAGGAGAGGGCAAAAGTGCTGACGGCTGTGGAATTCCCCCTTTTACCAGGACCCAGGGCATAGCCTTAATAGGCCCTCAGCTCTATTGAGCACCTAAAATGGGGCTAGTCCAAACTGAGATGTGCTGTTAAGTGTAAGATACACAGGATTTCTAATTCTTAGTACAAAAGAAGTATAAAATATCTTTGTTTTATATTGATGACATTGTGGAAATGATACTACTTTGGATATATTCGGTTAAATGACATTCTAATTAAGTTCACCTGTTTTTACTTTTTTACTTGGCTACTAGAAAATTTAACGTTACCCACGTGGCTTGCATTACATTCCTCTGAGACAGCACTGACCCAGAGTCAGAGACCACCGCTCCCCTTAGGTGGAGACCTCTAGGCAAGGCTCCCTGCAGGAGTAGCTTGCTTGTACGTTATTTACTACCTACACTGCTCTGTTATGGCTCTGCTTCTGCTTGGGCTCACTAAGTGTCATTGGGAGGAATGACATGAAAAACGAGCCCCCGTTTTTCCTCTTCAGTGAGGTCTGCAACAGTAAGGTTAGTGTGGCAACTCTCCTTGGACGCCCTCAGTTTTGGGGGGAAGGATTAGAAACCAACTGAGAACCACAGGTTGGAATGCAACGTTTTTGGAATTTTTTAAAAAAGAAAGGTGTCAAACCAAGAAAATGATTTGTCTATGAGATTGTCAGATTTAAAAGAATAACGGGGAGGGGGGAGGTGGATGGAAAAGAGGAAACAGGCAAACCGTCCTGGAGGACAATTTGACAATATGTATCAAAAGCCTTAAACTGTATATGCCCTGTAGCCAAGGCATTTTCCTTTGTGCAGTTTAAGGAAGTAATTGGGCAAAAGCAAAAAGATACTTAATGTTCAACAATAGCAGATAGGACATCATGTAGTAGCTAAAAACATGGAAAGATGTTCGAGAAGGGAAATGGAAAAGCTGGTCACAATACAGTATGAATGGAATGAGTTAAACAATATATAAATTTTATATGTAGGAAGAATGGCACTGGATGAAGTTACACCATAATCCATGTGATGATCCCTGGGTGGTGGGATTATGAGTGGTTTCTCAACTTCACTGGTATTTTTGTTTGCTTTTGCAATAAACATGCATCTTGCAATGGCATTTTTGATGAAACGTTAAAACTACAGATAATGCAGTCATAGCCAACGTTTACTGAGCCCTTACTATGTACAGAGGCATCGTTCCTGGCATTGCGCTGTTTTGCTTTGTGGTGTTTGGTTTTTTAAAAAAAAAAAAATCAGGCACCTCTAGACTTCAATGAGGATGCTGGCCAAAAGGCCCGGTTATCACTGCCCAACTGCAATAATAGGACAGGTAAACAAAAGACAATTGCCACGACAAACAGAAACGATGCCAAAGTCAACATTTTCGCATGGATCGGAGCAATAAATCCTGCGGAGCAGAAAGCAGATGGCAAAGCACTCACTGCTGCAACTTTTCAACGATGGGAGACCCGCGAAGGAGTAAGTACCTTTGTTTACGTGCCGATCATGTCCAAGCCTGGATAAAAGGCGCGGGGGGCGCCGCTGGCCGGGTTCCCAGCTCTGCCAGGCGCCGGGTTACTCGGGAGAGCGCCCCGGGCCCTCTCTCCCTGCCGCCCCTCGGTGAGAACTACAGGTGTCCCACGTGGCTCCCGAATCCAGGGGCGCCCTCGTGCGCGCCTACAGCGCCCCCTGTGGGAGCCCGCCCGCGCGCCGCCCGCTAAGTTATGGCCGAAAGCCGCCTCCGCGCTCCAGGCCTGGGCGTCGTGAGCCTGCTGACGGCCTCGGGAGGGTGGCTGGGTTCCACTCACTGTCCTAGCGAGGAGCGCGCTCTCCAGCAGACGCTCCCTGCAAGCGTGCGAGCCTGAGGGCCCCGCGGACAAGGGTCGCGCGGCTGAGTAGCCGTGCGCGCTTTGTTTAGCATTGTCTGCGTCCCACCTGAGCTGTCGGCCAGTGTGCTGTTCCGAGAATCCGGCCTCGGGAGGAGAGCGCACCTGGCGCGCGCCCCTGGCCAGCTCCCAGCGGCCAGCCCGGGCTAGCGGTGGGGCTCGCGGAAGGGGCAGGTGGGCGCAGAGCGGACCCTCCCCTGATCCCCAAAGGCGCGCGGAGTGGAGGAGCCGGACTCCAGGTAAGAGCGCCGGGCGCAGTGTTTGCGGGTGGAAGCGAGCATCGCGTACTAAACCCGAGCTGCCTGGCACAGTTTCGAACTCCTTCCTCCGGCGACCGCAGGAAAGGACTTGCCTTTTGGATAAAGGTTTTGTGGACCTGCCCATTCCCCCTTCCCTTTTACAAGACTTATGCAGGTGTTAAGGTGACTTCCGTGCAGTTTCCCCAAGCAGCCGAGTGGCCCCAGCAAAGTCTCTGCAAGCGGGGCCTGAGGCCCTGAGAGACTCGCCCATGAGTGAAGGGAAGTCCAGGGGACTTGCCCCCGTGGTGGGTTCACGTGCTGGCACCCCTCTTCCCTCCCCAGTCCCCCACCCCAGGGCCCACCTGGCCCAGCCCTTCCTCTTCCTGTCGCCCGCCCCGGGACCTGTCCTTCGGCCACCTGCTGGGACAGTGGATGGGAGGGCCTCAGAATTGCACCTTCAAATCTGGACAGGTGCATCTATTTAAAACATCCTGGGCCCTGGACAGAAGAGAAGGAGGAGGGCACCCTTGCAGCCCTTTTCTTGTGGATTCAATGGACCTCCAGCCCAGAGGGCCGGGGGAGGCCATGCATGTGCTTGGTGCCTTGGAGACCTGAATAAATTAGAACCTGTACTATTTTCAAATTACAGCTTCTTTGATTAAAATAAAAGCCCAAGAAGAGAACCTCTGTTTTATAAGTTCACATTTAAAAATCTGAGATCGGTTTTGTGGCATTATATTAATAATTGTGCATTTATTGAGAACAGAGTCAGAAACCGGAGGTAGGTAGTGCTGCAGTTGGCAAAGACCACACGAGCAAACTGGTAAATGCCGCTGGCTTTCCGCAGCCTGAGCCGTTCCCCTGTGAATGATGGGGTTCAAAACTCCACTGTGCTGATGCTTCACATGGGATAGGTCCTTACTCTTCAGTTGTAGAAATCCAGCTCAGAGGCATTTTTGGGTGATGTAAGGATTTCCCCGACTGGGTCCCCACAAAAAGCCCAAGGATGGGGTGGGACTCCTTCCTTCATTGTCCCTGTTTGTTTGATTGAAAGCCACCAGGGATGTATTTTTCTTTAACTTTGATTTTTGTTCTGCCATTCAGCACTTGTTGTTATCAGGTGCCATTAAGTCAATTTTGACTCATAATGACCCCATGTGACAGAGTAGAACTGCTCCATAGGGTTTCCTTGGCTGTAATCTTTATGGAAACAGATTGTCAGGTCTTTCTCCTGACAAGGGAGCAGCTTTGAGGGTTCGAACTGCCAACCTTTAGGTTAACTACCGAGTGTTTAACCTTTTGTGCCACCAGGGTTCCTTTTCCAGAGCTTAGAGTAGTTATTTCTCCTCTCTTCTATAGGCTGAGGTCCCTGGAGTGAATCATATAGAGACTCCTGTTTTTTTACAGATGAGGAAACGGAGACCCCAAGAAAGGGGGCTGCCCGAGGGAAAGTTCCAGAGCCTGCCAGGAATCTGGACTCCTAGCTCTTTAATGAGGGCACAATCGTTAATTGGCAGTGGTGACAGTAGGGATAACCTACTGGTGAAAATGTAGAAACATTTGTTAATAATGCCTCTGTAGTGTGTATATATCTTACAAATCATTTTCATTGTATCCCCTGTACCTGGGAGGGTGCCTGGCATAGAGCAGATGCTTAATATTTTTTTTGAATGAATTGCTATATGATTATAACAAGGAAAGATCAGCAACACTGTGAGGCATTTTAGAACAGTGGTCCTCAAACTTCTGTACTTCATACCAGTGGGGAAAGAAAAAAGCTTTAATTGGGAGAATTGTAATAGAATTGCTAATTTTTAATTTTATCCAATAAAAATATCCTTAAATAAATCCCTCCCATCTATAAGGCTATTCGAGATCTCCTGGGGACCTTGCAGGAGGGAAGATCTATTCTGTGCCATGCTTCTGCTTTTTAGCATCACCCTGAAGCCAGCCCTGGGACAGCTAAATACATTTGAAGTCCGTTCTTTTCTTTACCCTTTCATCTTATAAATCCCCAGACTGCTTACTCTTCCTCTTTCTTCCATAAAATTACCTGCTGTGTTCCCTGAATATGATTGCTACCCTCGATCCCCTCCTCCATTTCCTTTTCTATTCCTGAGTTCCTTGTGTTGAACTGTATTTGCCTGATTTCACTTTAGGAAACTTTGCCCTTGCCCAGGGGGCGTTTGCACTGTGGTCTCATGTGATCCTGGCAACAACCTTTCCAAGTAAGAGGATGGATGGTGTCACCCTCACTTTAGACAGAGGGAAATTGAGAGACTGAAGTTAAGGAATTTACCCGAGAGGCTCATGGTCAGATCACTTCGAGTCCCATGGGTGCCCTTTCCACTCAGTCTTGGTACTGCACCACCTTTGTCACAGCAGAGCTACACTTGTCAGAAGATGACCTGCATTTGACTCTAAGCTTGCTGTTTGCTAGCTCTGTGACCTTGGCCTTCAAGTTCTCCGAGACTGTTCCCTCATCTGTAAAAATGGAAACAATGTCTGCTTTATAATGCTATGAGTGTTGTCAAGTGAAGTTAATGTAACGATAACCCTTTTAACATCGTCTGTTGTTGTTGCTAGTTGCCGTTGAGTCAGGTATGACGCACGATGACCCTGTGTACAACAGAGCAAAACGTTACCCGGCCCTGTACCATCTTCACGATCCTTGGTATGCTCCAGTCCATTGCTGTGGCTGCTGTATATTTTGAGTGCCTTCCAACCTGGGCTGCTCATCTTCCAGCACCGTATCTGACAATATTTTGCCAATATTGGCTAATTTTTTAAAGTATATCAGTAGGCCTTTCTTCCTAGTCTGTTTTAATCTGGAAGCGCTATTGAAACCTGTCCACCATGGGTGAGCCTGCTGGTATTTGAAATACTGGCGGCATAGCTTCCAGCCTGATAGCAACATGCAAGCCACCACAGTATGACAAGCCGACAGATGGGTGGTGGATTGTGTGTTTAGAAAGTGTTTTACAATTTAGCAGGGACTTTCTCACACAATTTCACTGGATTTTTACAACAATTGGGTCCCTCAGTGGCACGAACCCTTAAGCTCTGGGTTGCTAACCAAGAGGTTGGCTGTTTGAGTTGAACCAGAGGCACCCCAAAAGAAAGGCCTGGTGATCTACTTTTGAAATATCAGCCATTGAAAGCCTTATGGAGTACAGGTCTACTCAGATCACGCATGGGGTCACCATGAGTTGGAATCAACTCCACTGCAACTGGTTTGGTTTGCGTGTGTGTGTGCTTCCTTCAGTAATTGAGTGAGTTTGTTAAACTGAGATTCTCACCATTAGACAGATGAGTGAACTGAGGCAGGGGAGCTTGTTGCCTGCAGAATCACATAGCTGGCTAGAAACAGAGCTAGGCTAGAATCCTATCTCCTAACTTCTGGGCCTGTGTGCTTGCTCCCATACATACCTCACTGCTTACCGGGTTCTCTCTGAAGTGAATTCATGTCCTGTACAACCTAAAGGACTTTCAAACGTCATCAAAGCAAACATCCAAAGCCCTTCTGGCTGCAAACGTCTCTTAGCAGGTGTGGGGCCCTGTGATTTGTTCCATCTGCCCAGCTTTCTCCCCGAGACCATTAGGGAATCCAGAATGGCCCATTGTTCAGCCCTTGGTGCTGACTTTGGTTGTCAGCCTATTGGGTGCTAAAACTTTGCAGATTCAGTTCTAAGGGGAGCATGACCTTCCTGAGGAGCTTTTAAACTATTCTCCCTGACATACCAAACTAGAAACTTGTCACCCATTTCCTTGATTGTCTAGGCCTGAGCCAAGTATTTTGCCAAGTGGAAAAGGAAGAAGATTCTTCCAGAGAAAGCCAGCAAGAACTTCTGGCTGGAGACATTCTCTCTGACTTTAGTCTTCCTGTTCAGGTGCTGACTCTTCTTATGAAGGGCTCAGATTTCCATCCCGAGGATTCAGATGCAGCTGCCAAGGGCTAATCTAATATTTGGGGTTGGGATTGCATTTCGTAAGGAGGTGGAAGTGGTTTCCTCTTTCACCCTACCCTCATTTCATTTCCGATCAGAGAAGACAAATGGGGGCATTGTCCTGCAAAACTGCCTTCAGCTCTCCACTCAAGCCCTTCTTTACAAAAGTTGCCTTGTTTTGGCCTTTGATTCTTCCTGTGCCCTGGGGAATGTGATCCCCAGGGGTGCAGAGTGAAGTGTTGTCTCGGTGTCCTGCCGCAGACCTCACTCACCTGTCCCAACTGCTTCGGCCCTGTGTGGGCGCCGGATCTGAAGACGGCAGTCAGAAGAGAAGGCAGGAGTGGAGGAGACATCTAAATCCAGTTGTGAGAGTCCCTGAAACCGGGAATCATGCATGGGATTAGCATGAGTCATGGAACGAATGGGATGAGCGAGGTGTTTTGGAATGGAAAAGGCTTGACCAGGTGCAGCTGGGAACAAATGGACTGTTCCTTCCCTTGGGTTACAGATTGCTCAAGAAGGCTTTGTACAAGAATGCAGAGAGCCTTGGTGATCTCCTCTGGTTAGGCAGCTGGAGTGTGGGAGTTGCTGGCAGGTATTAGCTGGTGGAAAACTGCCACAGGGCAGGATTCAGGGTGGTGGCAGGGTTTTTAAATTATGCTTCTGTTCATCTAAGGAGCACTGGTGGCGCAGTGGTTAAAGCGCTTGGCTGCTCACCAAAAGGTCAGCAGTTCAAACCCACCAGCTGCTTCTCAGGAGAAAGACGTGGCATCTTCTTCCATAAGAATTTACAGCTTTGGAAACCCTATAGGGCAGTTCTACTTTGTCCTATAGGGTTACTATGAGTGGGAATCGACTCGACGGCAGTGGGTTTCTGTTCATGTATTACTGCCCATAGTTCATAGCCTTTTTTCTAGAGCCTGGACTCCCAGCCTCAACATCTCTCTCATTACCCATTCTGAGGTGGTTCTTTGAGTCTTCCTCCCAAACCAGGAAGGTGACAGATTGGACAGATCACTGGGAGGCCAGAATGGAGTCCAATCTACTTATTAACTGGGTAAAAAGCAAAATCCATTGCCATCGAGTTGATTCCAACTCACAGTGACCCTATAGGACAAAGTAGAACTGCCCCATGGGGTTTCCAAGGAGCAGCTGGTGGATTCGAACTGCTGACCTTTTGGTTAGCAGCCAAACGCTTAACCACTGCACCCACCAGGGCCCTATTAGCTGGGTAGCCTGGGGTAAAACATGCAACTTTTCTAAGTCACAGTTTTCTCATCTGTAAAATGGGGATAATACACCCTCACTGGCTGATTGTGAAGATTAGCAGAGAGAAGACAGACTCTAAGTTTGGAGCTGGTGCCTGGCCCGCAACAAGTGCTCACTGGATGGTAGCAGCTGTTGGATTTTATTGTGGAATTCATCTTTTTAAAAGTTTTACAGTTGTAGGGTTGTATTTTGAATGTCAAATGAGTATTGTGAGAAAGCTTTGATATGTGAGGAGGGGGGAATAAACTGAATATTTGTGAAATGATTGAGTGGGAAGAGTCTATAAAGAGTGCTAACAGTCCTTCACCAGTGTCTGAGTTTCTGAGTGCTGCTGTGACAGAAGTGCCACAAGTAGGTAGCTTTAAAAAACAGAAATTTATTTTTTCACAGTTTAT
The DNA here is from genome assembly GCF_000243295.1 of Trichechus manatus latirostris. NCBI lineage: Eukaryota > Metazoa > Chordata > Mammalia > Sirenia > Trichechidae > Trichechus > Trichechus manatus. The sequence continues at coordinate 4,900,197 of NW_004443967.1, forward strand.
GAGGCTAGAAGTCTGAACTCAGGGCCCCAGCTGTAGAAGGCTCTCTCTCACTGCCAGCTCTGAGGAGAAGATCCTTGTCTGTTTGAGCTTCTGTTCCTCAGTTCCTTGGTGATCTTCATGTGGCATCTGTCTTCCTCATTGTCTCGCTTGTCTCTGTGTCTGTGCTGCTCCTTATAACTCAGTGATTAGGTTTAGGACACACACTGATAGGGCCTCATTAACATAACAAAGAAAACCCTGTTCTCGAATGGGATTACATGCACAGGTATAAATTAACCAAACCCATTGCCATCGAGTAGATTCCAACTCATAGCGACCCTGTAGGACAGAGTAGAACTGCCCTGTAGGGTTTCCAAGGAATAGCTGCAGAGCCAGAAGCATGTGATCCTTAGACTTGATGCTGCTTGTATCCAACTGCAAATTGGCAAGGTAAATTTCGTTTAAGGAGCAGTCACTTCGGAGACTCTAGGAAAACACTGAACTGGTTTAGCAGAGGCACATAACAGCGAGGTGAATTTGCTTAGGTTTGTCTCAGCATGGCGAGAGGGAGCCTATGTTGACTGAGCGCCTTACAGCGGCAGGAACTTTCTGTATTCCTGCTTTGTCCCCTCAGCAGCTTAGGGAGTTGGTGGCAGCGTCAAACGAGTGCAAGAAATCATTTTTAGTGCAAGTTGGGTTAAAGACACTTCGGCGAGCTGCCATAGATGATCAAGAAACATCTTCCCTGTGCTCTGGAGAACTGATGTCACCAGTGGAGGTGGGAGATGTCCCTGGGCAGCGCAAACGGTTAGTGCACCCGGCTGCTAACCGAAAGGTTGGAGGTTCAAGTCCACCCAGAGGCACCTCAGGAAAAAGGCCTGGTGATCTACTGCCAAAAAAATCATCCATGGAAAATCCTAGGGAGCACATTTCTACTCTGACACACGTGGGCTTGCCATGAGTCAGAGTCAACACGATGGCAGCTGGTTTGGGTTAGTGAAGGTAGGGAGGCCTATAGCCCCAAGATACGTAAATGAAAACTTGGCACTTCTGCCTTGCTATCCGTGTTCTAGGTGGAGGAGAAGGCCTTTATGTAAGATGTTAAAGGGACTTCTCATATTCAAGTGCCTCAGGTCCAAGTGAGTTCTTCCGGAGGCTGTTGCGCCCTTGTGAGACCACACACGTTGACTCACCACCTCCTCTCTGCCCTTGTCTCTAGAACTTGGGATTCTCCTGGAATCCTGCAGTGTTTCCCTTTCCCTATCTCTCTCTTGGGTGTTTTCTCCGGAAGTAGTTCCTGAGTGCACGTCAGTGTTATCTGTTTAACAGAGGGAGAATTTAGTAAGACCTGCATGTTGACTTGCCTTGGTCTTCCAAGATGTTTTTTTGTGGGCTTATTTAATGCAGGTAAACCCTGGTGGCGTAGTGGTTAAGTGCTATGGCAGGTATGTGCCTGTCTTAGTTCCCTAGTGCTGCTGTAACAGCACTGAAGAGTAGAAATTTATTTTCTCAAGTTAAGTGGCTGGCAGTGAGAATTCAGGCCATTGGGTATAGGGGAAGGCTCTCTCTCTGACGGCTCTGGGAGAAGATGCTTGTCTCAGCTTCTCTGGCCCCAGAGTCCTCGGTTCCTTGGAGATCTCCATGTGGCATCTATCTTTTCCCATTTGTGCTTACTGCTGTGTCTAATCTCTCTTTTTGTAACTAGAAGTGATTAGGTTTAGGACATACCTACACTGATATGGCTTCGTGAACATAATGAAACCCTATTCCCAAACAGGGTTACTTCCACAGTTATAAGGGTTAGGATTCCAACACATATCTTGGGGGAACACAATTTAATTCATAACCGTGCCCTTATGGAGTCAGTTATGTCTATAGCTTCTTATTAAAAGCACCCACTTTCTGCCCTTACTAACCCCGTCAAAAATTGATTCAGGGCCTGTGGAACTGAATTTTACTCATGCTAGAAGCCCTGGTGGTGCAGTGGTTAAGAGCTATGGCTGCTAAGCAAAAGGTCAGCAGTTCAAATCCACCAGCTGCTCCTTGGAAACCCTATGGGGCAGTTCTGCTCTGTCCTATAGGATCGCTATGAATCAACTCGATGGCAACCGGTTTGGTTTTCTTTTTTTTTTTGGTTAGAAGGATTCTTAGGCAATAAAAAACTTTTAAAAAAAAAACCTTTACTTCTTCATAAACCATGTTACTGCTTATAAATATTTAGAAAGCACAGGCTTTCTTGGTATGCTGTTTTCTTAGCTAGGGAAAGGAAAACACTGCTAGAAGGTTTCAGAAAATGAGGCCATTGAAAATCAAATCTTTAATCTGTCAGACTCTTCTTCATGAAGAAGTGGAGACCCAGAGAGGGGAGTGACTTTACCCAAGATCACATGGCTAATCGGGCCAGGCAGGGCTAGAACCCAGGACCCCTAACTCAGAGCTGAGTACACCTTCCCAGAATCTGAGGAGCTGGGGTAGGTTCGGGGATGGGGGCTGGTATTCTGGGGAAGATGTTAGATTGTTGTCTGACATCAAAGTAGTTGGAGTGAAGTCTTCCATGGGTTTTTGCAGCCATTACATAGAAAGTTACGGCGAGGAAAGGCTTCCAGGACTGTGTTTGTGTCCTGGGAAAGGCTGAGCAGTTGTCATCTTGGTGGTGGTGTGACTTGGGGAGTTCACACAACTAATTGTTTGCTTTTATTTTCCTGGCCCTAGAGCTAGATCAACATGCCCTCTTTCCTGTTGCTGGAAGCCATCTGTGTTTTCCTGTTTCCAACGGGTAAGATGGTTTTATGGTGGGAGGTAAGGGGTTGCGGG
>NW_004443967.1:4903089-4920362 GCF_000243295.1 Trichechus manatus latirostris
GATTTGCTTCAAATCCTGTTGTAAAATCAAGTTAAAATACTTCTAAGGGTCTCTCAAATCCCTCCCTTCCTCTCCACTCAGTGGCTGCCTGCCTAGCCTAAGCCCCATGATCTCCTGCTGGGACCCCTGCAGTAGCCTTCTGACCAGTCTCCCTGGGTCCACCTGGCTCTCCCCCAGCCCATTCACCACACAGCAGCCATTGATCGTGTCTGGACCCCTCCTAAGAAAGCGATGTCCCCTTGCTCTTTGGAGGCCCTCCCTGATCTGACTCCATGGCCACCTTACATCCCCTCTGGTGTCCCTCTCTCCTCCAACCTTTGTGCTGTAGCCCCACACACCATTCAGTCCTGCCCAGCATCCTTGCTTCCTGACACCATAGGTGTCCTGAGATGTGTAGACCCCCAGATCAGGTCAGATCCCCATATTGAAACCTCCCATGGCCCTGGATACCTGCTCTGTACACTTAACAGAGACACGAGTGTACTCCCGTGAGTTTTAAAAAATTAGTGTCCATCTTCTCCTCATGATGTACACTCTATAAGGAAAGAGATTATGCATATTCTTTATCCATCACTGTAGAATCTCGACGCCCAGCACAGTGCCTGGCTTATAGTCAGTGCTCAAGACAGATATTCGTGATGGAACCCAACCATGCAGGGTGGGCAGTGTAACATAGTAGCTTCATGGTCAAGGGCTTTGGGAGTAGTGAGACATGTCTGGGAGCAGGGCCTAAACGAGGTCCCTGGAGCCCAAGGCACAGCCCAAGCTGGTCGTGGGACTTCACCTTCTGGGCACAGTCCAGTCTACAGAGAATGTCCATGTGCACTTGCTCTGACCATCCCTGGGTTTGACAGCTGAGGCAGGGGAGGCCCGGAGGGGCTGTGTGACTTGTCCAAGATCACGCAGCTGTTGGTAGCAGAGCTGGGTTTAAAACCCACATCTCCTGACTTCTGGGCTGGCTCCACCACTCCGGGACCCTCTGAGAAAAAGAAGTCTTAGTTTTCTGATCTGTAAAGTGAACAGGTTTGATTCATTCTCAGCCCAGCCTGCTCATTAGCATCAACCCCAGCTGAAAGTCTGTAAGCTCAGGCAGATGTGTTTAGGGGAGTCTGCCAAATTGGGTAGAAGAGGTAGCCACAGTCACACATTAGCTAACCGTCTGTGCCAGGGAACCCCTGCAGAGTCCTGATGTAACCTCTCAGGGGAGTGGTGGTGATGTCATCCAAGTGTGCTCACCTCAGCAGCTGAGCATATGCTACAGAGAGGCACGGATTAGAGTGACATCTTTAGTGAGTGACCTCTGGCTATGGAGTCCCCCTCCCACTCGTCTCTGGGAGATGGCTGGCCTTTCTCCAGCTGGTATGACATTTAAAAAGGAAGAATACTTTTCTGTTCTTTGCGGAGCCGTGGGCATTCCTTGTGGGAGCCCTGGTGGTGCAGTGGTTAAGTGCTCGGCTGCTAACTGAAAGGTCGGTGGTTAGAACCCACCAGCCACTTCATGGGAGAAAGATGTGGCAGTCTGCCTCTGTAAAGATTACAGCCTTGGAAACACTATCGGGCAGTTCTACTCTGTCCTATAGGGTCTCTACGAGTTGGAATTGACAGCAACAGATTTGGTTTTTTGTTTGTTTGTTTGTTGTTTTTTTTTTTTGAGATGGAGGGTGGGATTCCTTGGGTGCTGGACTCTTTACCAATAATTCATGGACTCAGTTTGGCAAACTTTAGTGCCTACATGCTACATGCAGAAAGCCAGGCTAGGCTCTGTGGACGGCGGGGCGGAAGTGTTCCCAGGGGGACAGGGAAGAGGTGCCCATGGGAACAGCACTGCATTATGGGATGGTATATAACTTGGGCTGCAGTGGGGCCACAAGAGTTATGGGCGAGAGCTTCATGATCTCTGAATGCAGTGCTGCAGGAAGCCTCTATTTTCTGGAAGACCAAATTGCTGAATTATTAGTTGGTTGGTTTGTTTTTTAACCGTTGCCCCTGCCTTTGTTCTAACATCTGCCATTTTTTATGTACGTGGAAGATCTTTTTTCTTTAATTAGTCTACTGTCTTTGTTCTGTAGTTTATGTCTTGTTTCTGCCTCTGGTGGCAAAACAGCAGTGGTGGACTGTCCTAATGAAAGATACTTGCTGACAGCTTTTGACTGTGGAGCTAATTGGTTGTTCAGCGTATTGACTAGAACCAGCTCCTCTGTGAGTAGAGATTAAAGGGAGGGCATACCAGGTGTGCAGGAGCTGCCTGATCAAAGTGACAGGAAAGTGGTGGGAAAGCTTGAAATGAGTTCAGGTTGCACTGGGGAGTAGGGATTGAAGGGGAGCCTGGAAGGTAGAGCTAGGAAGGAGGCTGGGACCAGCCCAAGGACGCTGAGTTAACCGGTTGACCAACAGCAAATTCCAGGGGGTGCTGCAAGCAAGAAGCATGCCCCTCCAGTACCTGAGACATTTTTTGTGTCCCCTGCACAGTCACTTTCCTGACAGCTGCAAACCCTGTGAGTCCAACCTCCCTGCACTGTGTGATTCCTGCTTTTCCCCAGCTCCCTCTCCTTTCCCTCTTTCCCCAGCAACCCATCACGGTCACCTTCATTCATCTGTCCTCTTCCTCTGGCCTTTCCTGCTCCTGGCTCTGCCCACCATAGCTTTGTTTCTCTATCTTGATAAAACATCTGCATGTACATTTCGTCCGCCACTGGAATCTACCAAGTGCAGTTGCAGAGGGGTGTTGGCTTTTCAAAAATATGTCCTCTAGGTGACGCCCTCATTGTCCTCAGGACTTTCTTGTGGTTGGCTCACCATTCTGAACTCCTGTGGTTTCCTTAGCATGCCTTGCCCTAAAAGTATATTTTTTCTTGGGATCCATTGCCAGGTGTAGTACTGTAGGATACTCTGTCATTGTTTGAGTCACAGCATTTTGTCACTTTTTAGAGCATTTGCTCTTGTGCTTTTCTATGAAACCCATTTCTTCTCTGCGTTGGCTGTTCACATCCAAGGTTAGTTTTTATGGCGGTGAGATGTTTAGTCTGAGGGATCCAGGGGGAGGTTTCCAAGGGCATACCTAGAGATAGTACAGGCAGCTACACCCAAGAGAGGGACCCAGTTTTTATGTTTAACCAGGGCCAAAACTGCTCTGAGTCTGTCTCTCTATAGCTCCTCTGTGTTTTTTTTTCTTTTCAAAATACTCAAATTTCAATATAAATGTATTTGATAGAGGTGTAATATTTAGGGGATTTCTTTATGCTATCCCTCTGTTAATTTTTGAGATACGAATCTTTAAACTCCTTCACATTCCTTTTTTCTCTCCTGTTACCCGTTTGTGGTATTCACACAACGTGGAGAGCAAGACTCCTTCCCCCTCCTCCTTGGAATGACTGCTTCTGGTGTCTTCTCTCCTAGTGCCCCCATCTCTCCCTCTTCAGGAAGTCCATGTAAGCAGGGAGACCATCGGGAAGATTTCAGCTGCCAGCAAAAGTAAGCTCGTATTTTACTTAGTCCTCCAACACCCGGTTCAACTTCTGTGTGACAGACCCAAGGGAAACTGTTAACTCCAGATAAACTTTCTGCCTCACTCTTACTTCTTTTCACTGAGACCAAAGTCATTTTCCCAAACGGGCCCAGTTGAGTCACTCTTTTAGGTGAAAACCCTCGGTAATTCCTGGTGCCGGATTTCTTGGCCTGTGCTTCGAGGTCTTCTGTTATATGATCACTGTCTAAGAGTCTTGTTTCCCGCCATATTCCTTTCTCTTCCACGATAATCAGTATTCCCTCCTGCGGCCCATTCCCAGAGGCCCTGCATGCCCCTTCCTCAGGCGGGACGTCCTCTCTTCTCTCTCTGGTGAAACTCCTTCATCTTTCCTCAGCTCCAGGGTGCCTTCTCAGTGGTGCCTTCTCTGACTCCCCATCCCTTGCCTCCTCATGGTGAGGTGGTGGGAGTATGAACTCTGGAGCCAGACAGCCTGGGTTTGATTCCTGGCTTTCCCTCTTTCTGGTACTTGGGCCTTAGGAAAGTTACTTAATTGCCATGTACCCTGCTTTCCTCACCTGTTGACTGGAAATAAAAATAGTAACTTATCTCACAGTGTGGTTGCGAGAATTAAATAATATGTTCCGTGCAATAGTGCTGGCTGTTATTATTGCTACTTTAACTCTTGGGTAACACTGCCTCGTATAACAGGATGCCTGACTGTGTCCCTGACTAGACTGTGAACCCTTGAGAGCTGAGACCAAGGCTTTTTGGTGTCCCTCCCTGGCCTGGGAGACCCTTCCTCGGGAGACCCTTCCTCTCACTGAGCTCAATAGTGTTGAATTGGATTTGTCCGTTAAGACTTTCAGGTAGGGGCATGTCCGTGGTGGCTGTGTGCTTCCCACCTCAGATGGGGGCCGGCTCTGGCCTGGGCCTTCTGCAGTGTTATCTCTGTTGTGGTAAGAGGAGCTGCAGCTCCACCCACCACAAGGTCATTTCTGCCCATGACCCAGATGTAGGGAAGCCCACGTCACACGTTCTGCCCCCTCTCTCCTAGTGATGCAGTGCTCAGCTGCGGTGGACGTCCTGTTTCTGCTGGATGGCTCTCACAGCGTTGGGAAAAGGAGCTTCGAGAGCTCCAAGCACTTTGCCATCACGGTCTGTGATGCTCTGGACATCAGCCCCGAGAGGGTGAGTGCATGTCTGGTGGGCCTTTGTATTAGGGCCTCTCTGGTTTCAGGTGGCAGAAATCCAGTCATAAGTAGAAGAGGGCACTTATCAGCTCGTGAACCCGGGTTGCAGGTAGGGTGGGATCCAAGGGCTCAAGCAAGGCTATCAGGCATTCTTTTTTTCTCCTCAATTTTGCTTTCCTGTGTTGGCTTCATTTGCAGGCAGGTTTCCCTGACATAGCAAAGTTGTCCTTCAAGCTAGTGACCCCCAGTAAAAAGAAGGTATACCTCTTTCTCTGTAGATCTGGCAGTAGTCTCAGGAGGGCTCTGATTGAGCAAGCTGAGGTCACATGATAGTCCCTTGACCAGTCACAGGAGCCCAGAGGAAGAGATTCTCTGGCCAGACCTGAGTCAAGTGCTCATCCACTGGGGGCGGGGGTAGGGGTGGAGGAAACACATAGATATGATTGCCTGCTAGAAAGAGGGGCTGTGTTTGCAGAAAAATGGGAAAGGGGAAAAGAAAAAAACCAAACATGCTGAGCAGACAAAAACTATAGCTACCTCAGAATACCAGAGTCTCAATATGAAGCACAGCTCCTACCTCCTCTGTTCATTTGGAAGGAACTAAACAACAACAAACCAAACCCATTGCTGTCGATTCCAGCTCATGGTGAGCCCGTGTGTCTCAGAGTAGAACTGTGCTCCATGGGATTTTCAGTGGCTGTGCTCTTACTGAAGTAGATTGCCAGGACTTTCTTCCGTGGCACCGCTGGGTAGATTTGAATCACCAACCTTTTGATTCATAGCCAAGCACAAACTGTTTGTGCCATCCAGGGACCTTAGGAAGGAATTACTCCAGCCTAAATGAATCTACGCAGCGTCTTCATTTCTTGCGACTCCTAGCTCTAGACAGCGGTTCCTAAATAAATATCAGCCGAGTGTGGTAGCTGTGGGTCTTGTTTGTGAAAGGGGCATTTTTGAACAACCCAATAGAAAAATGGGCAATGAACACAGATAGTTCCCAGAAAACGAAACACAGAGGACAAGATGTCCAACTGACTTAATGTAATAGTACATCTCCAACTGACATACCATTTTTCACTTACTAGATTAACAAAAACCCAAAGTTTGGTGACATATTCCACTGGCAAGACTCTAGGAGACTGGTGTTCCCATTTGTGGCTGGTGAGCGTACAAACTGGGCAACCTCTATAGGAGGAATCTGACCATATTTATCAAAATTGCAAAGGCTTGGACCCTTTGACCCAGCAGTTGCACTTTCAGGAATTTATTCTACAGATACTCCTCCTGCAGATGCAAAATAATGCACATACAGATTGTTCATTGTGGCATTGTTTGTAATAGCAATATTTCAGACAATCCAACTGTCCATTCCCAGGGGACAAGTTAAATACGTTCTGGTGCACCCATTTAATGGGGCCGTGGGCAGCTGCAGAAAGTGAATGAGGAAGCTCTTCTAGGTATTGCTATAGAAAGACTCCAAAACAAACTAAATGTAAAAAATAAGACGAAAATGGTGTGTTACTTTTTCTGTGAAAAATGAAGGGGGTAAATAAGAGTTTATACTTGTATTTGCCTCATACGTGCACAAAGAAGACTGGAAGCGCTTTTAAGAGGCTAAAAACTGGTTTCCCATCGAGGGGGAGGTCGGGAACTAGACAGTTGGGGCGCAAGTACAGGGGGAGAATCGTCAATATGGACATTTTAGTACTTTCTGGATGTTAATCCTTGTGAATTATTCCCTATCAAAAGTCAAATAAAAAATTAAGAAGGGGCATTTGATCTGCAAAGCCAAAATTACTTGAATTGGAGACTGTTTTCCGAAATGACATTCCTGGGTTACTCCTGGTAAAACCTAGAATTTAGGAGCACAAGTGGCTTTTAATTAGAGCCAGATTTTCCCGAGAGATGCATGTCACTTCGGGAGAGTGAGCAGATAACCATGGACATAAGCAGCCTTGCATTGTCATGTAAAAGCACCCTTGTTAGGTGCTGTCCAGTCGGTTCCAACTTGTAGTGACCCTGTGTACAACAGAACAAAATGCTGCCCGGTCCAAAACCCGCCCCCCATACCCCCCCCCACCACAGCCACCGTAGGAGAGACATCATTCAGTCTAGGCATGGCAAGACCAGAAGTCCCAACTGTGATGTCAGCCCAGCACACAGTCCTTAAAAGGGTCAGGGCCAAGGACAGCTGAAACTCCACCCTCCTCCACACACGGCCCTGCTTTTAAAAGGAAGTGATTCCTTATGAAGCTTCACTAGTTATTCATGGACAAAATGGCACACAGATCAAACTTTCGACTTTGGCGTTGATGTAGTGTGTCCTGAAATGGGTGGCCTGGAGACAACTGAGGATGGCAGGTTGGGAGGGAAGAGCTGTATGGACTACAGATGAGGAAATTGAGGCTCAGAGAGGCTGAGTGGCTGCCTAGGGTCACACAGCAAGCTCAAGACAGAGCTAAGTCTGGAAGAACTGGGGCTCTTGACTTTCATCCCAGAACTTGCTCCACTACACCGTGTGTCTTTCCCAGCATGGCCCCTGGCTAGGATGATGTAACGATACTCAGAATTCACACCATGCTCTCACAGGGCAAGTGGACAGCTGGCAGTGTGGCATGGGGGTCGGGGAGGAGGAGTGTGCCGATGGAATTGCGTGTCCTCAGGGAGAGGGTGGTCAGGCAAGAAAACGTGGCTGAGTACTTCATGGTTGGTTCTGTTGGAGCAGCTGCCCTGCCCACAGGCCCCCAGAGTGCAGGAAATTTAACCTTTGCATCGCAGGACCGAATCTAGAAAGTGGCGCTAAATTGTGGGAGCTGATTTTTTAGGCTAGATATTGGGAAGCCAGACAGTGCCCAGAACAGGGAGCCAGGAAACTTGCAGATGAGGGAACATGATTACCATTTTCATGTGAAAGAAGGTGCCGAGTGACTGTTTTATTAAGAGGGCAGAACTATAACCCTGGATGTTGAAGGAGTTAGATTTGGGCTTGAGAAAAACTTTCTCACCGCAAGGTTTGTTACACAGAAGAATCAGGTGTCTGCCTGAGTGAGGAGTCCTTGGGTGGTACAAACGGTTAACGCACTCAGCTGCTAACTGAAAGGCTGGAGGTTCGAGTCCACCCAGAAGCACTTCGGAAGAAAAGCCTGGTGATCTTCTGGAAAAATGAGCCATTGAAAACCCTATGAAGCACTATTTTACTCTTACACACCTGGGGTCTCTACGAGTTGAAGTTGACTCAACGGCAACTGGTTTTTTCCAGTATTTGTGTGAATGAGTGAGTACCCTGACCTCCAACACACTCAAGCAGACTTGTTCGTAATGCTTTAGAAGGACTTTTGCATGACAGTGATTCCAGATGCTCAGTCTGGCTTGTGGCTTCAGGTTTTGTATCTTTGCTGCTGTATTTTTGTGTTTTCTTCTTATCTGTGTATACAAGGGAAGTGATTTGCCCCTTGTTTTTCTTCCTGTAACTTTAGTTTGAGGGAAGAAATTTTCAAGTAGCTATAAATTAAGGCTTTATTATGGGTGCTCTTTTGTCAAGGTGGGTTTTTCGGTGTTTGAAGCCTTCCTCTCAACACTTAAAAGCTGAGAAGCTAACTTGCTGGCTGTAATAGAATGATTACTGAGGAGTGATTACAGTGTGGAGGGAAAGCTGGGCAAGCTTCCTTCTGAGGCATACAGTAAACTGAAGCAGATGAAAGGTAACGATTTTGCACCCAGACCACCAATTAAATTGCATGCCTTAACTATTGACTTAAGCTGTTTTCCAGCTTGTCTTGTTTTGACATTGTATCCTTCCTGTTTAACCCAAGTAAATACACTCAGCTGTTGGTCTCAAGAGAGTTTTTTTAATTCCCTTTTTAACTGAGTAATTCAGTCACATGGTTCCATAAAAAAGATAACCAGGGAAAAGTCTCCCTCACACCCACTCATTTTCCATTTGCCAGTCCCCCTCCCAGTTTTCTTGACTCTCCTTGCAGAATTGCTTCATGCAAATATAAGCAACGTGAATTATGTTATTTGCCCTTTTTTATACCAAGGGAAGCATACTGTCTATAAGCTGTTCTATTTCTTGCTTTTTTTCCTCCCCAATTTATCTTGGAAATCTTTTTATATCAATATATGGGTATATATTTGGTTTTGTTGTTGCTTTGTTTTTTTATAACTGATTAACATTCCATTGTAAGGATTTACCAAGGTTTAGTTAACTAATCATCTATTGACGGACATTTGCTAGTCCAAATATACTGTGATGAACAATCTTATAAATACATCATTTCACATGTGTGGAAATAAATCTGTAGGATAAATTTCCAGTTTGTTGTTGTCAGTTGCCATTGAGTCAGCTCCCAGTAACCCTATGCATTTATAATTTTTGATAAATATTAACAAATTACCCTCCATGGAGGTTACACCAGCTTATGTTCCTACCAGCAATGTTTGCAAGCCTGGTTTGTCCACAACCATATAAACATTGTCTTTGGCTTTTTGCTAAACTGATATAGGAAAATAGTATCTTTCTACATATTTAAGAGCCCTTTGTGTTTGCTGTTGTGGTCTCTGTTCATATCCTTTGCTCATTTTTCTGTTGGATTATTTTACATATTGATTCCTAGAAACTCTTTATATATTTTGGAAAACTAGCCCTTTGTCTCTGACATGAGTTGTAAATATTGTTTCTATTTTGTTTTAGCTTTTTTATTGCATTAAGGTATGTTTTGCCATGCAGAAGTTGTTTTTGTTTTTTAATGTAGTTAGATTTATCAATCTTTTCTTTATGGTTTCTGGATTTCAAGTCACAGGAAGATCTTTTCCAGTTCAACGTTATAAAGGAATTCTCTCAAGTTTTCCTTTAGAACTTTCATGGTTCCATTTTTCACATTTAAATCTTGAATCCATTTGCAATTTATCCTTTATTTTTTTACAGATGGCTACTCACTTGCCCCAAAATCATTTACTGACTTTTTCCCCACTGTTTGTGATGCCCCCTTTATCACACCTTAAACTCGAGGGAGATCTCAAAAGGGTTCCTTCTCAGAAGCTTCTGCCTGAGCTTGTCTGTAGTTCTGTGAGTGTCCATCTCTCCCGCATGCCCACTTGAGATTTAAATTTCTTCCTACTTAAAATGCCCAGTGGTTCCTCATCAGAACATCCTTCGTCTGGAAGGAAAGGCTAAAGGGTGGACTCACTGGGAGGAGATAGAGTTCTTTGGTCATCTCCCAAACCCCAGACATGTAACAAAGGAATTTAAGTAGTGGTAGTAGCCAGTCATTTAAGACATTGCTTAATGTGACTCAGTTGGCCCATTTGAAATCTTGGCCAGAATTGGGGTCCAGTTATGGGAATTGCAACTGAGAGCCAGTGATTAAGTATGGGGCTTGGTCCCTCAAGAAGAAACCTGAATATTTGTAACCTTCTTTGCTTGGACACACTAGTGTCTCAAGAATTCAGATAATGGCTTTGCTCAGTTTCCCTCCTTCCATTTTGTAAGACACTGGATTTTCTCTCAGGACCTCCTTTTCAGTGAGAAGGTTTGGCATCATCAGTGGCTCTTGCTCCCTCCGTTGCATAGATACCTTTAGCTCCAGTGTTGCTTGTCTCAGTTTGGAGACAATCCAATCTGCCCCTGGTTGGAGCCTTGGCCTTTCTTTAGCTTAGAGCAGACCTGGAGGGGCTGACCACCCAGCAAAGGAGCCAACTGGTGGTGGCTGTGGTTGGCTTCTGTGGTACCCCTAGTTGGATCAGCGTGCATTTTGCTGAAGGCCTATGCTGGCTGCTGAGGAGGGGGGTGCATAACTGAACCTCAGTGGAGATCATAGGCACTGAAGTCCAATGGTCTGGATTTGAGTCCTGGCTCCCTTTCTTACAAGGAGCCCTGGTGGTGCAGTGGTTAAAGCGCTAGCCAAAAGGTTGGCAATTCAAACCCACCAGCCACTCCGAAGGAGAAAGATGTGACAGTCTGCCTCTATATTACAGCCTTGGAAACCCTATAGGGCAGTTCTGCTCTGTCCTTTAGGGTGACTATGAGTTAGAATTGACTCGGTGGCAACAGGTTTGTTTCTTTTTTTTTGTTTTCCCTTTCTTACTAACTCTGCGACCTTGCGCAAGATCTGTATTCTCTTCTAAATTTTCATTTCCCCAGCAGTAATGTGGGCACTGAATGTGTGTGGATTCAACAAGATCATGTATGAGCTTGCTTCAAATAGTGCCTGTGCCCAGGAGACAGCTGATAACCGGAGCGGCGTGCCTATCCTCCAGGCTCGTGGCCCAGCCAGGAGAGATGCCAGAATGTGGAGCTGCCAGGGGCGGGGGGCAAGATGTGGGGAGCCCTTGGGTGATACAAATGGTTAAGCGCTGAGCTGCTAACTGAAAGGTTGGTGATTTGAACCCACCCAGAGGTGCTTAGGAAGAAAGGCCTGGCAGTCTGTTTCCGAAGGTCACGGCCTTGAAAACCCTGCGGAGAGCAGTTTTACTCTGACACACGTGGGGTCGCCATAAGTCAGCATCCACAGCAGCTGGTTGGTTGCTTGGTTGGTTGAGGGATGTGGGTTGAGAAGATTGAATTGCGGGGGTTGGCAGTGCAGGACACAGGCAGATGCAGCTATTTCCTTCCAGATTTTCTTCCTGGTCTTTGGAACCTTCTTTTTGGAGATTGGTGATAGCTCCAGCACTGGTGTTTGTTGAGTGGACAGGAGGCAGGCTGTTAACCTTTCCTGTCCCTTGAGACCTCTTAGGAATGTCTGTGATTTGCCCCCTGTCTCCTACTGCAGGTCAGAGTGGGAGTGTTCCAGTTCAGTTCCACCCCTCATCTGGAATTCCCCTTGGATTCGTTTGCTACCCGACAGGAAGTGAAGGTGAAAATCAAGAGGATGGTTTTCAAGTATGTATGATCAGATAATGCCACAGCTGGGAAGAAGCCAGCTTCTGTTATAATGGCTTCCTTGAAGGATGAGGCCTTGCTCTCAGCCCCACGGCTTACTCAGGGGGAAGGTGGGAGCTGAAAGCGGGTGGTGGGCTTCCTGAACCCCAGCTGTGCACACAGAGCTCCCTCCTCAAGGGAATGCAAATGTAAGTCAAAAAAGTATTTGTTGCAATTCTGTGTAGCTGTCAGTTATGTGGAGGGAAGGGCTGCTGCAGGCTGAGACTGGGGTTAAGATGTGTAGTGGTGGCAGGGACCCTGGGTCCTAGTCCCAGTTCTGTCCCTGGTGACCCCTGCAGCTTGGACAGTTTACACATTCTCTGAGCCACTTTCATGTTTTTTGTTTTGGTATAAAAAGGGTAAGTGCTCCTCTGTTAGTGAGAGTGCTTTAAAAATTATGAAAGCTGTTTATGTGCTGATGCACATATGCACTCTATATACGCAGTAGGGCCATAACACTTCAAGTTAGCTGATGCCTGTGTACCTGTTGCCGTCAAGTCGATTCCAACTCAGAGACCCTATAGGACAGGGTAGAACTGCTCCATAGAGTTTCTAAGGAGTGGCTGGTGGATTTGAACTGCCAGCCTTTTGGTTAGCAGCCAAACTGTTAACCGCTGCACCACCAGGCTCCAATATATGTATAGGTGTGTATAGATATGTATACATGTATCTTACGTGTGTGAGTTGCTGTTGTTAGGTGCCATTGAGTTGGTTCCAATCCATAGAGACCCTGTGTACAACAGAACTAAACACTGCCAGGTCCCGCACCATCCCCACAGCCACTGCCATGTTTGAGCCCATCATTGCAGCCAGTGCCAATCCATCTAGTTGAGGGTCTTCCTCTTTTTCATCAACCCTCTGCTTGACCAAGCATGATGTGCGTCTCCAGGGACTGGTCCCTCTTGATAACATGTCCAAAATACGCGTGTTTTTGTGTATATGTTTTATATGTGGGAAACTCGGGTGGCATAGTGGTTAAGCGTTTGGCCGCTAACCAAAAGGTCAGCAGTTCGAATCTACCAGGAGCCCCTTGGAAACCCTGCGGGACGGTTCTCCTCTGTTGTATCGGGTCGCTCTGAGTCGGGATCGACTGGACAGCAGCAGGTTTGGTTTTTTTGGCTTGGTTTTATGTGTATGTATCTGTATGTGTATAGAACTGATATAATGTTTGTCACAAGCCCTCACAGAAGAATAGCTTTGACTTGCCACTTGTCACTCTGATGTCTAGATCCTCTTGGTCTGTGTTACCCCGTGCTCTGGTGTCCTCTGAAGTCCCACTGAAGTCTGTGGTCCCAGCTGTTTACTGCCACTGCCTCCAGTCGCAGAGGCCCTGAGCTCTGAAGTCCTTCTCCCAGGTGCAGGCGTCTGTAGGCCCACCGGCACTTGCAGCAAGTCTGAGTCCCCCCACTGGGCACACCGGGACCTCTGGAGTCCCAGCAGGCACAGGGAAGCCCAGTGGCTTCATCTCAGGTTGTTTATCCCAGCCCTTTCCTCTGCCCAGGGGTACCCCGGACAGAATGAGGGCCAAGTCCAATGCAAGAAAGTGCAAAAGAGAAAAGCACGTTCGTATGTTTTTTAATATATCCATTGGTACATGCTGGCCTTTCTTCTTTCCCTTCTACCTCTTGGGCCTCCAAGAACAGGTCTCCCATAGAGAGCTGTTGGGCAGCCTCGCTCCAATCCTGGGCCCAGACATACAACAGCAGCACTTGTCAAAGTGAGGCCCTAGAGCCACCTGGGTAGAATTGCCGGGGGAGTGTGTAAACATGCAGATGCCTGGGTCCCACCCAGACCTACTGAATCAGTTTCTGGGCAGTGAGGCTTGGGAATCTGCAGTCTTCTCAGGCCTCTGCCTTCCCGCCTACTCATGACTATTATGCACACTAACCTTTTTTTTTTTTTTAAAAAAAAAAAAAAAGCTTTACTGAGATATGATTTACATATCATCAAGTTCACTCATTTTAAGTGTACAAATTTAACGGTCTTGAGTATATTTTAAAGAGTTATGCAACTCAGTAAGTAATCTAATTTTGGAACATTTCGTTATCCTAAAAAGAAACCCTGTAAACAGACATTTCTCCAAAGAAGGTATACATATGGCCAACAAACACATGAAAAGATGCTCAGCATCATTAGTCATCAGGGAAATGCAAATCAAAACCACAGTGAGACACGCCTTCACACCCACCCAGGATGGCTCTAATCAACAAGACAAAAACAATAACTAGTGTTGGTGAGCATGTGGAGAAACTGACCCTTCTACACTGCTGATTAGCAGGTAAAATGATGAGTTGCTTTAGAAGACAGTTTGATAGTACCTCAAAATGTTAAACGTAGAGGTACCATGTCACCCCACCATTCCGCTCCTAGGTATATACCCAAGAGAAAGGAAAACACGTGTCCATACAAAAACTTGTACGTGGACGTTCATCACAACATTATTCATATTAGTCCCAAAGTGGAAACAACTCCAATGTCCATCAGCTGATGAGTGGATAAAGAAACTGTGGTATGCCCATACAACGGAGAATGATTTGCCCATAAGAAGGAATGAAGTCCTGATACACGCTATGATGTGGATAGACCCTGAAAACATGATGTTGGGTGAAACAAGCCAGACGCGAAGGCTACATATTGTATGATCCCACTTACATGAAAGGTCCCAAATAGGCAACTTTGTAGAGATAGACAGCAAAGTGCTAGTTGCCAGAGGCTGGGGGAGGAGAGATGGGGAGTGACTGCTAATAGAGATGGGCTTTCTTTTGAGGGTGACGAAAATGTTCTAAAATTAGATAGTGGTGATCATTGTTGTGGTTGTCCGATGCTGTTGAGTTGATTCCGACTCATAGCGACCTTCTGTACAATGGAATGAAAAGCTGCCTTGTCCTGCACCATCCTCACAACCGTTGTTATGCTTGAGCTCATTGTTGGCAGCCACTATGTCAGTCCATCTCATTGAGGGGCTTCCTCAGTTTCGCTGACCATGTACTTTACCAAGCATGATGTCCTTCTCCAGGGACTGGTCCCTCCTGATAACATGTCCTGATAGCATGTACAACTATGAATATACTAAAAACCAAGAAATTATATACTTTAAAAGGATGAATTTTATGGCATATGAATTATTGTATCTCAGTAAAGTTGTCATTAAAAAAAAAAGAAACTTTGTACTCACTATATGCACATTAACTCTTGCAGAACAAAAAGTAGCCTGTTGGTTTCAGTTTAGGACTGGAAGTCGCGGACTGTTCGGGTGACTTTGACTCAAATGACTGCTCTGCTCTCATCTGAAAGAATGAGCAAACTGCAGAGGGTTGCTACAGAAGGTGCTTAGAGATCATTTAGCGCCCACTCCAAGATCTTATTTTACAGTGGAGGATACTGAGGTTCAGAGTATCCTCTGACCCTTGTCCCGGGGCACAGGGTCACACTGCTAGTCCTCCTTCCCAGGTTGGTGCCATCTGCAGTAGGCCCCACCTGGCTGTCTTTTCCCACCCCCCAGCCCTCCAGATAATCATTGAGCCTCTTCTCAGCTGTGTTGAAAGTCATACCCAAGGGCCTGAGAGGAGTATTCACGACATACAAGATCCAGAGATGCATTAAGAGTGCCGAGTGAGGATGCTGGGGTAGAGGAAGAAGCCTCTTGATGTGTCTGAACAAGTCCAGCTGTTGTTTGGGGCATGTGTGTGATCAGCACTTCTGTGTCCTAGGATGACTATCAGAGATGACAGACAAGCTAAGGAAACAGTAATTGATTTTTGGCTATAGTTATGGGGTCACTGAGGACATGGAAAACAAAGACATGCTATTCATCAGAGCATGGGAATGTTGGCTGCGTGGACACACTGACCTCCACAGGCTTGTTTTCCTTTCTCTGCTGTGAAGTTTGAAATGATGAACTGATTAAGGCAGCTCCACCCCAATCCCAGAGCCCTTGCCTTTCCAGACAGAAACCATACCCCTCCCCTCCCCATAGAGGCCGATTTTGAGATGGTTACGAACCCACTCTGACAGGGCTGCTTTGCAATAAGAAGTTTTAAAACTGTTATAATTATTAGGTGCCTTCGAGTTGGTTCTAACTCATGGTGACCCCATGTACAACAGAATGGGATGCTGCCTGGTCCTGCGCCATCCTCACAATTGTTGCTATGTTGGAGCCTATTATTGTAGCCACTGTGTCAATCCATCTTATTGAGGGGTTTCCTCTTTTTCACTGACCCTGCACTTTGCCAAGCATGATGTCCTTCACCAGGGCCTGGTCCTTTTAAAGCACCCTGTAATAACATAAAATCAGATAAAACGTAGCTGGTGGGTGGCTCTCAAGTCCTGGGACCAGTGGCCAGCTGGCTGTGCACACTTGCGTTCATTTCATGAATCTAATCACAACCCTGAGTTTTATGTGGTTGCATTTTTGGGGCCCCATCTGTAGCTTTATTGGGGTTTTACTATATTTAGAGAATGCTACAGAAATAGCTCACACTCACCACTTCACCTTAGCACAAAGCCTTTCTAGCTTTCTCTGGCCTCTTTCAAACCACATTAACGTTTAAACACAGCTTCTAGAATAATCATACTTATGAGGCACATTGTTCTTTTTTTCACTTAGTGTTATATGGTATGTACTGTTGCATAAAGCTGCATTATTTTTCATGTTGAGCCTTTTTAGTGGTTATATTAATAATCTGTTGGATTGAGATATCATGATGTATTTAATCATTCTCCTAAAAGGAAACATTAGGGTTGATTGCAGGATTTTTTTCCTACTGTTAAACATAAAACCAACTGTAATCAAGAGAGTAAGGGCTTGTACTTGAGGCTCATGGGCTCATGGCCCAGGTGGGTGATGGTAAGGGAGTTCTGGGGTCACACTGGGCCTGGGGCACCCTGACTTTTGGGGAGAAGAGAGTTTCATGAGCATTTAGGCAGTATAGTATAGAGCAGGTGTTGGCAAACGTTTTCTGTTAAAGGTCAGCTGGTGAACATTTTAGGCCTTGAGGATCATATGGTCTCCACATAGACAGTACATAAATAAATGGACATGCCTATGTTCCAATAAAACTTTATTTACAAAAACAGATAGCAGGCCATATTTGGCCTGTGGGCTCTAGTTTGCTGACTCCTGAAGAGTAAAGAGCATTGGCTTCAGAATCGGCCTGACTGGGTTTCATCTCCAACTCTGACCTCCACTAACTGGATGAGAGGCAAGTGACTCCACTGGCTATGTAGCGTTGTGCTTAAGAACTTGGCCTCTGGAAGTGGAGGGCACAGGGTTCAAGTCTTGCCTCCAGCACTCACAATCTGTGTGACCTTAGATAAGCCACTTCTCCAAACTCCCCTATCTCAGAGGCCTGAGGTGAGAATTATATGAGATACATACACAGAGTGCTTGGCACATGGTAAGTGCTCAATAAATACTAGCAGTTATTATTACTCTTCTCTGAGCGGTGGTTTCCTCATGTGGGAAATGAGGGTAGTAGTACCTTTTAGCATAGTTGTGAGGATTACATTTAGTAACAAGTACATGGAGTCCCTGGGTGGTACAAACAGTTAACATACTGCTGACGGCAGTTCGAGTCCACCCAGAAGTGTCTTAAAAGAAAGGCCTGGGACTTCCGGCAAGATGGCGCTCTAGGCAGAAACACCACGCCGTCCCTCCACAACAAAGATCCGAAAAACTAAGCCAAACAGAGAATCAACA
>NW_004443967.1:4928403-5040101 GCF_000243295.1 Trichechus manatus latirostris
AAAAAAAAAAAAAAAAGAAAGAAAGGCCTGGTGATCTACTTCTGAAAAACCAGCCATTGGAAACCCCATGGAGCACCGTTCTACTCCGACACACATGGAGTCACCACGAGTCGGAATCAACGGCAACCAGTTCGGTACATGAAGTGTCTGACACATAGCAGACATTCAGCACTGATGTTATCCCTTAGAAATGGGAAGGGAGTCTGCCCTCCCAGGAGTCTTTGCAGGTTCAGAAGGATTGGTGAAGGTACTAGTATTTGCAGGAATCGGAGTCTTCTCTGTTATCTTTGGTGTCTAATGTGCGAGCCAGCACAGCCTGTGCTCCTCAGCACAGCACTGAGGGTGCATTTGATATCCATCGACGTTGCACACTCCTGCTCTTTGGCAAGCCCCTTGCCCAAGCCAAGCTGTGCTCGCTAGCCCCAGAACCCAGCTTGTGTTTGCTCACTTGTGCCTTTGCCCACGCCCTTTCCCTGATTCAGATGACCTCCTGCTTTCTTGGTCAGCTGATTCACCAAGACCCGATTCATACACCCTTTCCCCGCAGGAGCCTGTCCTGGGTGGCCGCGCCCCACCATGAACTCCCTCTGCAGCACTCCTGTTATGTCCTCTGGTTGATAGTTGTCTATTACCTTCTCCCTTGTGGGCTGTATTCCTTCAACTAGACCAAGAGTTCTTTGAGGGCGGGTTCATATTATACTTTCTGGTCTCCCTTTCACTGTCTTCTATTATAGTGGATTCACAATAAACACTAATGGGTTGATAAAAGTTTTTATTAATTGATGTAGATGCCTATATAAATTTGTAGGCTATGAGTCTTACTTCTAGGAGTTGTCAACTCTTGTTGACATTAACTTAGTGGAGCGCCACGAAGAATTACCTTTTAAGAGCTCATTTAAGATAGAAAGCAATAAAAGTTAGGAATATTCCAGGCCTTGTCCATAAATCCTTCCCAGGCACAGTCTTACAGGCTCTTTCCCCCTCTCTCTGCTGAATGGAGAGGAAGTAGAGGAAGGTGGAACCACAAGAGGGAAGGACCCTGGATCCCTGAGTGGCTGCTGGGAGGGGAGCCACCCAGGAGAGATGCCTGGGCAGGAAGACCCATATCAGACTTACATGAGAAGTAAAAACTTTTTAGTGTTAGGTTAAAAATACATATACATACACACATTCCCACACTGACATTCCCGCATATACATATCTTCACACATTTACACATGTTCACAGACGTGTATACATATTGATACACCACACATATTCACACACGTATATGTTCATATACATGTACACATGTTCACAAACACGCATTTATACACATTCATACACCACACACGTGTTCACCCATTCACACACACACGTACACACGTTCACACATACACATTTACTCACATTTGTACACCATACACGTATTCACACACATACACGTTCATATACATACATATATGTTCACACACGCATTCACACGAGTTCACTCAGACCCACACACACACGAGAATGCCCGTGCCGCTCATCAGTTGAATGTTTCCATGTTTAAAAAAATGGCCACCTGCTCCTCTGCCTGGTGGAGTTAAAGGCAGGAATTGTTGTTAACAGAGGACAGTGAGTATAGATGTGCCTCCCCACCCCAGTCAGCGTTTCAGAATGATGACCTAGTAGGGCTTTCTCTGTGCACACAGTTAATAACTGTGGTGATTCTGCAAGCCTCCGTGTTGTTTCTCAGGCTTGGATGTGTCATCATCCATTGAAAGATTTGGTGGTGGCAGGGACTGGTAACCTCAAAGACATTGCGGTAAATTGTTTTCTGCTCACTTGGTGCTCAAAGCCGCAGTCCCCCTCTGCACTACAACCCTCTGCTCCAGCTTCACCTCTCTGACCACTGTTTCTTCTTTTTACTTTTCGGTGCCCTCAGAGGAGGAAGCACAGAGACAGGGCTTGCTTTGAAGTACCTTCTGCGCAACGGGTTCCCAGGGGGCAGGAATGCCTCTGTGCCCCAGATCCTCATCGTGGTCACGGATGGGAAGTCTCAAGGGCACGTTGCTCTGCCAGCCAAGCAGCTGAAGGAGAGGGGTATCACCGTGTTTGCCGTGGGGGTCCGGTTTCCCAGGTAAGAGGCTTAACCATTCTGGGCCAGCCCTCTGCGTCAGCCTGGGGACGACAACACAGCTGGGAGAGGCTACAGCATGGAAACAGCGGGGGAGCTGGACAAGCCACCCTGGTCCTTCATGGATTTGTCTTTCCCTCACTTTGCCATTTTGGCACCTGTACACTGTGACCTCCAGGTCTTTGAAGGTCTGAGTGTGTATTGTCTTTGGCTTAGTCTGAACACCTGGTTGCAAATGTCAGAAAGCCTGTTCAAATCTACTTGGGAAAAAATAGACCCTCGTGGACTTGTGTAGCTTCACTGGGGTGGCCAGGACTCAGATCATGGAGATCCTGTGGGTGATGGTAAAGACGCTGGGGTTTATGGGCGCTGGATGGGAAGACTTTGGAGGGTTTTGAGCCAGGGGATGCTACGAATTGACTTATGTCCTTAGAAGATCACACTGGCTGCTGTGTGGAGAATAGAGTGGTGAGGGGACAAGAAGGAAACTGGAAAGACCAGTAGGGAGGCCTTTGGGGCAGCTCCCATGAGAGAGAATGACGGCTTGTAGCAGGGAAGCAGCTGTGGCTGGTGAGGAGAGGCTGGACTCAGGATATGCTGTGAAGGCAGAGCAGTGGGGCAGCTGATGAATTGGAGGCTGGGTGTGTGAGAGGAGAATTGAGGATGGTGCCTAGGGTTTTGGCCTGGTGGCTAAAAGCAGGCCACTTTTCTTTCTGTGGTGAGCTGCCCTTGTTTGCTCTTGTCTTGCTACCAATTGGAGCTACTTTCCTTCATGTCCTTTCTGATTCATGTTCTTCTCATCAGCCATGGGCTACAAAGCCAGACAAATGACTGTGTTAGGACTGGGTCTCAGGGAAGAGGAGAAGCTCTCCTCTGAGGGAGGTTCACACATTGTAATACACAGTGTGACCCGCTTCTGGGCTGCCTTGAGGTCCTTCGGGGGCTCACATCTTGGTCCTTACCTGTGTCCTAAATGGACGCACTGTAGCTAAGTGGCCTCTGGATCAGGGGGTGGGGTTGTCATGCGCAAGGAGCCTGTGGTCCGGGAGGTGGGGCAGGCAGGAGGAGGGCAACAATGATCTTTTATAATTTCTCTGTGGGGCTGGGACAGGTGGGAGGAGCTTCAGGCGCTGGCCAGTGAGCCCAGGGAGCAGCACATGCTGTTTGCCGAGCAGGTGGAGGATGCCACCAATGGCCTCTTCAGCACCCTCGGCAGCACAGCCATCTGCACCGTCGCCCCGCCAGGTAAGACCCTCTGGGCTGGGGGAGAGAAATGGGGTGTGGGGGAGCAAGGGTCACCAAGGCAAGAGGTCAGGACTCAGGAGCCTCCCCTGGGAGGGAGGGTGAGAGAAACAGTGGTGGAAGCTGGTGGGACTTCTTTTTTTTTTTTTTCCTATTTGCTCAGTTCCCACCTCCCTGTATTGGGCCCTGTGGGTTTCTCAGCTGGGAGCCCTGAGCATGTGTGTCCATGGGGGTAGTGTGACCCAGGATCTGGTAGGGCCTCGTGTGTCCCCTGTGCCTGTCCCTGCAGGAGGAAAGGACCAAGAT
Organism: Trichechus manatus latirostris; assembly: GCF_000243295.1. NCBI lineage: Eukaryota > Metazoa > Chordata > Mammalia > Sirenia > Trichechidae > Trichechus > Trichechus manatus. The sequence goes on from NW_004443967.1 coordinate 4,932,053, forward strand.
GCTCCCCTTGCTTGGTCAGCCCAGGGGAGTGGGGAGGAGGCGTGGGGCAAGGCCCAGCATTGTTAGCGTCTTTGTCAGGGTCCCCCAGAAGTTAGAGTGACGTCCATTGTATAAAATGTCCGCGTGTGCACATGATGTAAAACGAGCGAGGCCTGAGCGTAGCAGGTGTTCAGAGCCCGGGGACCCAGCCAAATGGGCAGAGCAGGAACACGCATGCACACGTGCACGCACACGCAGCCCTCCCTAGAGAAGCAGAAGGTAGCCAGGGCTGAGGGTGGAGGCCGCTGCCCAGGGGAGCGGGGTTGGAGGCCGGAGGCATGACCCTGTCCTCTCCTGTCGGGTGTGTGTGCACACAGCCTGCAGGGTGGAGCCCCACCCCTGTGAGCGCAAGATGCTGGAGACGGTCAGGGAGCGTGATGGCAGTGTCCTGTGCTGGAGAGGATCGCCACAGACCAACGCCGTGCTGGCCTCGCGCTGTCCCTTCTACAGGTATGTCTGCAAGACCATGGCTGGGGGGGCAAGGGATGAGAACCCCCTAAATGCCACATGCTGGTGAGCTGCAGGTAGAACAGCTCTTCAAGGTCATGCCACGGAGCGTGTGACAGGGATGGAAGGAGACCTGGGAGGAAGCCAGGGACAGCGCTCAGGGGAACAGGGAAGGTCAGAGAGCACCTCAATGTCAGCGTCTCATCAGCATCCAGCCTGGGTGCCTAGGGAGATGATACCAGTACCTACCTTGTAGGGGTGCTGACAGCATCAGGTGAGTTAATACATAGAATCCATTAATCCTGTAAGCTTTTAGAAAGGGATCTGTATATCAGACACTCTTTGTCAATTCGCTCGTTCAAGAAATCCTCACTGGGGGCATCCTGTGCCCCCCGGTATTGTCCCAGGACCTGGAGATTCAGAGCAAACATCTCAGCAACAAAGCTGCCCTCACAGACTGACATTCCAAGAGGGCAGGCGGTGGACAACATGATGGACAACTTCAACTCCTGGGTGGTGATAAGTGCTGTGGAGAAGAGTAACAGGGACTGGGGACAAGGTGGCGGGTTGCCATCTTCCATACAGAGGCCAGGGAAGGGCTCGCAGAGAACGTGGTGGTTGAGTCCACACCTGGGGAGGTGAGGGAGTGAGCTGTATGCAGATCCAGGTGGAGGCCTGTCAACACCATCTGCCCAGAGTGCCAGTTCCAGGCACAGGGCAGAGTGGGGAAGGGGCAGGCCTCATGGAGCTTTCTGCTAGGACTTGTGATTTTATGAGGTCATTAGGATTCGAAGCTAGAGGGGAAGGTTTCTCCTTAATGAGCTGGCAGCTTGGCAAACTTTGTTCCAGCAACTCCTTGAGTGCTTAATTGGCTTGGCTTTTATCCCAGCTGGATATTTTACCCAAGAAAAACCCTGCCCTAGAGGTGAGCCCAGTTCACCTGACCCTGGGGGAGCAGCCCAGGGTGGGATCTTATTGGAAGAAGCCGTCTTTGGAGAACTTTGTTGGCCAAAGCCCAAAGAGAAGAGTCTGCTTAGGTCGGGACGTCCCTGCTGCCAGCCAGGAGGTGGGCTTCCCGCCCATGGGACAAGGGACCTCCCTCCAGCAGGGCAAGTCATGGGGGCTAACCCAGAGGGCACAGGGCTTGGGCTTTGTGGTCAGGTGGTCGGTGTCTGGATACCAGCTGTGCTGCCTTCTAGTAACAGTGCGACTTTGGGTGACCTAATTCAGCCCTTTGAACCTGTTTCCCATCTGATAGATGGAGGTAACTGTCTCTGCAGGTAGCTGTGGATTCCAGGTAACAAGGGGGGATTTCTGGCACATGGAGGCCACCCAGGAATAGTGGCTGCTGTGTTATCACAGGACGTTAGCACTCAGACGGACCTTAGAAGTCGAGTCTGGTGATTTGTAAATCCTTCTGTGCAGTGGAGCCCCATAGGGGCACTTGTGCAGATCAGATAGCAGCAGTATATTTGGGATGAAGGGGGGGAGGTTATGGCAATGAGGAGGCCTGGCCCCAGCTGCGCAGTCCCCGTCCCCTCAATCCAAAGCCCCAAGGAGTGCAGTTGAAAACTCTAGATAGAGTTATTGTATAGAAGAGGGACTTGAAGACCAGAGAAGGAAAGTAACTTGCCCAGAGTCACATAGGCAGAATCCCGTTGTCTAATTCACGGTATTTTTCCCTCTACTGCATCTTGCTGGGCCCAGAAAGTAACTCGTAATATAAGGTTGTTCCCACAGTTTCGAGTTTTGACCACAGACTTCTCTATTATGATACACCCATTGCTGTCAAGTTGATTCCAACTCCTAGTGACCCTATAGGACCGAGTAGAATTGCCCCGTAGGGTTTCCAAGGCTGTCAGTCTTCACGGGAGCAGATCACCCGGTCTTCTCTCACACGGAGTGGCTGGTGAGTTCTAACCACCAACCCTTCGGTTAGCAGCCGAGCACTTAACCACTGGCCCTTCTTCATATTATGATAGCTGACTTCTGTTAACTTTTTTTTTTGTCTCTAAATAGTTTGAAAACATTCCCTACTCTATGTACTGATAAAAGTCGGAGTGGAATCAGGAAAGAAAGTAACTCTGAAGGGGCTTTCCCTTGGCCTCGTTCTACATTGGAATCTTGTATCAGATGTCAGTGTTTTTTAAACGTCTTCCATGCTGCTCTTGTCTGAAGCCTTTGATGTCTTCCACCATTTTCTTCCCTCTGACTGTAGCTGGAGGAGAGTGTTCCTAAGCCACTCCACCACCTGCTACAGGACCACCTGCCCAGGTACGGTCTGCCTCTCGCACTGGCTTGCTCTCTCTGGGCGCTGGGGCCAGGCTGGGTTTGTAAAGGGGCACTGGCAGTCCTGGGGCAGAGATGGGGGGCTGGTACTGGCGCCAGGAGAGAGGGACGTGGCAGTTAACTCCGCTTCCAAGGCCGCAGAGTGTGCTTCCGCATCCTCATGCCTCACTTGCTCCCTGGTATTTCTCACGAAGCACAGAGTGGGAGCTTTGGAATGACTTCCCCGCCTGTGCCCCTCGCAGTGTTGAGGGGCAGCGAGGGCTGTGGACTGCGTACCAGCTTTGCAGACAGGAGGCCTCGATCCGGTGCTGAACTCAGGGCAAGTGACCTGAGCCTCAGGTTCCTCCTCTGTGAGATGGGTGCAGTGCTTGCTGTATGTCTGGAATCCCCAGTTTCCTGTTCTTGATCTTAGGGGGGTCTCCTACATGGGAGCCTAGTGAGGATTCGATAAGCGAATGCCCACGGAAGTGCTTCGTCAGCCCTCGCAGTGGTTCCAAACACATGACCTCCCCACATCATTATGCAACAATGCACCCGGCCCGCTCTTCTCCTGGGGTCTAGTGCAGCCCGCCGACCTGGGAGCACAGACTCTGCTCTGAGTGTGTCAGTGTCAGTCCTATGCAGATACACCACTGCTGATGCAGGTGAGGAGCCCAGAAGCGGAGCCAATGGGCTGCTCACGCAGCCAGGGTGGCGGTGCCGACCCGAGGCTAGACATCTCTTTCCAAAGTTTTAAAGTCCCAACATTGCTGGCCTCTGAAACGTGCTAGAAACTGAAAGTAAGGCTGTTCCCGCTCAGTTTGCGGACTTATGGTTTGGGAACCAGAGTGGTCTGGGTTTGAGTCCCAGCCCCTAACTTACCAACTATCTGGCCTTTGGCACGTGACTTCTTTCATTGAGCCTCAGCTACCTCATCTAGAAAATAGGGTTTTTATGGTACCCATCTCACAGGGCTGCTGTGACCGTGAAATGAGACTGTGCGTTTAAAGTACTTAGCCCAGTGCCTGGCACACAGCGGCCAATTAAAGGCTGCTGCTAATGAGCTCCCTGGCTGATTTCCATGGTACTCCAGCTGACAGAACAGCAGGCCAGGGGCCCAGAGCCAGCCTCTTTAATGTCTACACTTTAATTGCAACGATGTAACAACCAAGGGATATATTAGTATTTTAAAGCAAAAAGGACAGAACCGCCAATCCCAATAATAACCACACTCAGCAGTCTATCAGGTCCCTTGAATACATGACACACGAGTACCCAAAGATCCTGCTTGACGTCTGTGGCTTTGGGAGGAGGCCCTGGGGTAATGTCTGTATTTTGCAGATGAGGAAATGGATAAGGAGCTCAGATACTGGCTGTAGGGTGTCAGCGGACAGTTCAGGATGGCTGTGGTTTCCTGTGTAAAATAGCAGCTTTGAGTAGGCATTACCCATAATTTACACTTTGTACCCAAAAGTAAATACTGTGTTACCTCTTATGATAGGAGTATTCTGGATTGAACTGTGTCTCCCCAAAATATGTGTTATAAATACCTGTGGTTACAGTCCCATTTGGGAATGGGTTTTCTTTGTTATGTTAATGAGGTAGTATAGGGTATGTCTCAAATCAATCTCTTTTAAAATACAGAAGAGCAGACTAAGCCAGCAAGCAAGCTCAAATGGAGGGGAAGGTTCATGCCACGTGATAGCCAAGGAACCTAAGAATAGAAGCTGAAAAGAGCCAAGGACCTTCCCCAAGAGCAGACAGAGAGCCTTCCCCTAGAGCCAGCACCCTGAATTGGACATTTAGACTCCTAAACCATGAGAAAATAAACTGCTGTTCATTAAAGCCACCCACTTGTGGTATTTCTGTTATAGCTTGCTTTGTGCTGAGCACTTTACATGAATTAATTCACTTAATCCTCACAACATTGGGATAAGCTTAGTGATCATCACCCTTTTTAAGATGAGGATACCAAAGCTCAGAGAGGTTAGTTAACGTGGCCAAGTCAGTGGAGAAGGCCACACTCACCACTGAGCAGCCTGACCCTGGGATCGGAAGCGTCACTGTTCTCTGCACAGCTGCAGAAGCTGCTGAGAACATCCACATGTCAGACTTCATGAAGAAATGGCCCCATCAGCACCACGGCTGTGACCTTCATGCATCTGGGATCTTCATCCTTACCACGGCCCAGGCCCCACACCAGCTCATTATTATGGACACTTTGAGCTCCCTGAGACTTCTCAGCAGCCGTGGGCTAGTAAAGGCATTTGCTCCCAGTATGAGCTGGTGGTCAGGCTCCATCAACACATCCTCGGGTGAGCCCTGTAATTCAAAGTCAGGGCCTCACCAAGCCACCACTGAGCGTCTAAGTTATCTAGTGCTACCATAACAGAAATACCTCAAGAAGGTAGCTTTAAAGAACAGAAATTCATTTTTCCACAGTTGAGGCTAGAAATCCGAATTCAGGCCGTGGCCCTAGGAGGTGGTCCTTCTTTGTCTATTGCAGCTTCTAAAAACAAATTCCGACTCATAGTGACCCTATAGGAAAGGGTGGAACTGCCCCCATAGGGTTTCCAAGGCTGTAAATCTTTATGGAATCAGAACGCCACATTTTTCTTCTGCAGAGTGGCTGGTGGGTTCGAACTGCCGACCTTTTGTTTAGCGGCCAAGCATTTGACCACTGTGCTACCAGGGCACCATTTCAGCTTGTAGTAGCCAACAATCCCTGGAGTTCCTGAGCTTGTAGACTCATCTGCCTCCATTATCAGATAGCATCTGTCTTCGCCTGCGTCTGAGCGTCTTCATCTCCATTCTGTTCTTTTTATAACTCAGAAGTGATTAGGTCTCGGATCCACCCACACTGGCATGACCTCAACTGATTGAGTACATTACATTTGAGATTACGTTATGGAAGGGGACTGCATTATACTGGGTTATGTCCATAGGTATAGGGGTTAGGATTCCAATACAGATGGGGGGTGGGCACAGTTCAATCCCTAACAGTGTTCTTTAGCAGAGCCACTCCCAGCCCCTCCTTTATGTACCTGTCAGTTCTTTTCCCTCTCTGCTACAGGTGTGGTGGTGTTTCCTAGGGGACAGAGGGGGAAGGAAGGGGCTGGCGGGGCGGGCTGCTGGCCCCTTCTTTCCTCTGTGCTGATATGTTTGGCTGTTAGTAAGCATCTCTCCGGTAGGTCCTTGTGACTCGCAGCCCTGCCAGAATGGAGGCACGTGTGTTCCAGAAGGTCTGGATGAGTACCACTGCATCTGCCTGCTGGCCTTTGGAGGGGACGCTAACTGTGGTGCGTACACATGGGGTTTCTGAGAGACTGTTGGGGAGTGGGTAGAGCATGGGCCCCCCCTTCTCGCCTCCCACTCTCGTAGCTATTGGGTGGAAATCAGCCACTGGGTTTAAGAGCCACCTTCTTTCCAAATACACCACTGAGCTGGCTTTTCATGTGGTACGGTGTTCTAAGTGTCCCATAAATAAATAATCCAGCAGGTGGAGCTCAGGGTAGGACAGCGGCTCCTTGTTTATCAGCTTTAGACTGGTCATTGCTTGGTGTCTGAGCATCACTGAACCAGCCGGAAGCCCAACTCTGGGTCCTAGTCCTGGGCAGAGTCCTTTCTCCCCTCTTCTATGGAAGAGAACAAGGAGCCCCAAACTCTTTTGGTTCTAAAGGTCTGAAATGAAGATTACAATAGGCTTTACTTCATAGGGCTATTGGAAGTTTTAAATATGATTATGTATCTAAAATCTTAGCCCGATTTTTGACACATAGTAGGAGCTTGTTAAATCATAACTTCTTAAAAATGTGGGGTGGGGTCAGTTGGTGATCCAAATGGAAAAAATAAATCTCAACCCCTACCTCAAGGAGCCCTGGTGGTGCAAGAGCTATGTGCTTGGCTGTTAACCCAAAGGTTGGTGGTTCAAACCCACCCAGTGGTTCTAGGGAAGAAAGACCTGGCAGTTTGCTCCTGTAAAGATTACAGCCCCAAAAAAACCCTATGGGGCGGTTCTGCTTTGTCACATGGGGTCGCTATGAGTTGAAGTAGACTCGATGGCAACCAACAGCAATTCCTACCTTACAACCTACACAAAAATTCATTCCAGATGGAATATAGTTCTAAAGGCAAAGCAATGAAGCTTCTAGAAGACAACATAGGAGGATATCTTCATGACTGTGAGGCAGACACAGGTTTCTCAAACAGAACAGAAAAAGCACGAACCATAAAGAAAAAAGAGTTATAAAATACATTAAAAAAAAAAAAAAAAAGGATGGAGACCTTAGCGAGACCCTGGAGACTCCATATCTAGCGCTGTCACTTAGTCTGTTCCCGAAGCCTCAGTTTCTCTGCCCTGTTCCCCTCCTGGGGTGGGGGGCATTCTCCTGCTCTGTGTGGGGCTGGGCATCTCTAGTGCTCCAAGTGCTGTGTGTGACAGTGGCTGTTGCTGTGACTCTGGCAGCCCCGAAGCTGAGCCTGGAATGCAGGATCGACATCCTCTTCCTGCTGGACAGCTCGGCAGGCACCACACTGGAGGGCTTCCTGCGGGCCAAAGCCTTCGTGAAGCGGTTTGTGCAGGCCGTGCTGGACGAGGACTCCCAGGCCCGCGTGGGTGTGGCCTACTACAGCCGGGAGCTGGTGGTGGCGGTGCCCGTGGGGGAGTACCAGGATGTGCCAGGCCTGATGCGGAGCCTCGACAGCATCCCCTTCAGTGGTGGTGCCACCCTGACGGGCAGCGCTTTGTGGCAGGTGGCAGAGCATGGCTTTGGGAGTGCCACCAGGACAGGCCAGGACCGTCCACACAGAGCGGTTGTCCTGCTCACTGATGCGCGGTCCCAGGACAAGGTGGCTGGCCTAGCGCGCCATGCGCGGGCTCAGCAGCTGCTCCTGCTGGGTGTGGGCAGCGAGGCTGTGCAGGTAGAGCTGGAGGAGATTACAGGCAGCCCGAAGCACGTGATAGTCTACGCCAACCCTCAGGACCTCTTCCACCAAATCCCCAAGCTACAGAGGAAGCTGTGCAGCCAGCAGCGTCCAGGTAAGATCCCACACGGGTGCCGGTTGTGGACCAGCATTGGCCTGACTCGGGCCGACTGGTCAGTGGGTGGGCCATGCCTTCTTTTGGTAAGTACTTAGCCATTCTTCCTCCCAGGGTCTGGGCCAGGGGCTGAAACCATAGTCCCAGTCTTTTACATCCTAGCCACATCATGAGTAACTTCTCGGTTTACTTGTCTGTAAAATGGGACGGATAATAGCACCTGCTGAAGGGTTCTTTTGTGAAGATTAAGATAAGCAATATACAATCTTAGTACATGCTATGCACATAGTAAGCACATGGTAAATTTTAGCTGTTGCTATTTATTATTATTAATTTGCTATTGTGAATAATGCTGCAATGAACATTGGTGTACAAGTATCTTTTGGAATCCTTGCTTTCAGTTCTTTTGGGTACATACGTAGGAGCAGAATTGCTGGGTCATGTGGTAATTCTAAGTTAAACTTTTTGAGGAACCACAGCTTCCTTTCTGAAGACATAACTTCGGAGTTGTAGTTACTTCTGATCACATTCCATTGGATAAACCTTAGACACGGGGGTACAACTGGCTCCAAGGGAGGCTGAGAAATGTGCTCTAGCTGGGTGTGTTATATGTCCTGCTAGCATTCTAGGAGACTGGTGTTCTGTGACTAAGGGAAGATGAGGAGGATAGCTTCTGCACTGGACAGGCCGCAACTGAGTGACCTGGGCTCTGCCCAACCCAGAGCAGTCCCCACTTTGCTGACTGGGCCCAGAAGAGGGGCCCCACCTCGCACACACTGCCGTGTACACCATGGCCATGGAGATTCACTCTCTACTTGCCCCATAGGCTGCCAGGCCCAGTCGCTGGACCTGGTCTTCATGCTGGACGCCTCAGCCTCCGTGGGGCCAGAGAACTTTGCTCACATGCAGAGCTTCGTGAGAAGCTGTGTCCTCCGGTTTGACGTGAACCCTGATGTGACGCAGGTCGGCCTAGTGGTATATGGTAGCCAGGTGCAGACAGCTTTCGGGCTGGACACGCATCACACCCGGGCTGCTGTGCTGCGGGCCATGAGCCAGGCCCCCTACCTGGGTGGGGCAGGCTCGGCTGGCACAGCCTTGCTGCACATCCATGACAAGGTGATGACGGTCCAGAGGGGTGCCCGGCCTGGAGTCCCCAAGGCCGTGGTGGTACTCACCGGTGGGCAGGGGGCAGAGGACGCATCCGTCCCTGCCCAGAAGCTGAGGAACAACGGCATCTCCGTGTTGGTTGTGGGCATGGGGCCTGTGCTGAGGGAGGCATTGCGGAGGCTTGCAGGCCCTCGGGACTCCCTGATCCATGTGGCGGCTTACAGAGACCTGAAGTACCACCAGGATGCGCTCATCGACTGGATATGTGGAGGTGAGTGGGAGATCACACCCTTCAGGGCTGCCTCCATGTACATTCTTACGAGGAGTGCAGCTCTTCGCGTCTGTTGAGGACCTTCCATGTGCCAGGTTCTCTGCTAAATCCTATAGTCCCACGATCTCCTATGGTAGGCACAGCCATTTCCATTGGACGTTTAAGGTGCACAGAATTTAAGTAACACAGATGCCTCCTTCCCAAACTTGAGAATTTATGTGCTCCACTTAAGCGGAAGACATCCTTGGGGTAGCCACAGACACCCCGAGGGTCTAAGCTGCTGACCCAAGGAGCGAATAGCAGACAAGTGTGCAAATGTGCCAGGCCAGCCTGACTCCAATGCTTCCTTTTGCCACTGACCTCCTTTTTGCCTTTTAAAAAGCGTGTGACAATAGTAACAATAGTAAGCGCCACCCTGTGCACAGTACATCCAAGAGAAAGAGCCTCCGTATGCAGGTGAGAGGGAAGCCTGGTGGAAGCTGGTGTGTGTAACCTAGCCTAGGGATATGGAGCACCAACCATGTGCTAAGCTGTTGCTACAAGGCCGAGGAAGACACGAAGGTGTGCAAACCATTTACTCTAGCGGCCTTGCGTCTGTTCTGGGCTTTCTTAGAGCAGGAGTCTTTGGGGCTGACCCAGGCCGGGCCTGGTGGCCATGTTCTCCGTTGCAGAAGCCAAGCAGCCGGTCAATGTCTGCAGACCCAGCCCGTGCATGAACGAGGGCACCTGTGTCCTGCAGAACGGGAGCTACCGCTGCGTGTGCCGCGATGGCTGGGAGGGCCCCCACTGTGGGAACCGTAAGTGGGACCCTCGCTCTGCATGTATGAGCTGGGTGGGGTAGTCTCAGTCCTGCTAAGTCCCAGGTACTCGGCATTTGTTCAGGGGAGGGAATCATTTATTCATTCACTCATGAAACATTTGAGCGCCTCCTATATCCCAGGCATCGTTCTAGGCGCTGGGATCTAGCAATAAATGAAACAGTGAAAAGCTCTGCCCTTATGAAGCTTACATTCTAGTAGGGGAGACGGACAATGAACAAGGTAAGTGCGACATGTAGATTAGATGGTGCTAGGTGCTCTAAGAAAAGCCCAGCGACAAGCAGGAGCAGGTGCGTGTGGGGTGGGAGTTAGTTTTAGATAGGGTGGCCAAGAAAGGATATGTGGAGGTGAATGGGTGGTGAAGCTGAACTTGACTGAGGGCCTGAAGGTATTCAGAGAATGAACCATAAAGGTTATCTGGAGGCAGAACACTGCAAACAGAGGGAAAAGCACGTGCCAGGGCCCTGAGCAGGAGCGAGCTGCGGGGAGCAGGAGATGCAGGGAGAAGGGTGACACGCCAGCAGGCAGGGCCTTCAGATGGAGGAGGACTACGCGTTTGCACAGAACCCAACGGGAGCCGCTGGAGAGCTGTCGTAGAGGAGTGGCGTGAACGGCTTTACCATTCACGGGGTCACGGTGTTGGGAATAGAGTCCAGGAGGGCAAGGGCAAGGTGACAGTTGCAGCCATCCAGGTGAGAGGTGATAGCAGCTGGGGTCAGGTTGGTGAAAGGGGGTTGGAGCAGCTTTTGTTTTTAAGGGAAAGCTGATAATTTGCTGGCAGGACAAATGTGGAGTGTGAAAAGGAGAGGCATCAGCATGGCTCAAAGGATTTTGGTCTGAGCACCTGGCAAAATGAAGTCACTGTTCACTGAGATGGGGAAGCCTGCAGGGTAGATGTGGGGGGCGGAGACTGGGGCTCAGCTTCGGAGGTGAGGCACCCATTGGATGTCCAAGTGGAGATGGCAGGTAATTGCATGCACAAATCCAGAGTTCAGGGAGAGGTCTCGTTGAGGGTTCTAGAATAGCAGCCAGATGGTGATTCCAGCTGGAGCCCTGGGCAAAGGCTGGCCTCCTAAGGCCAGAGTGTGGATCTAAATGGCAGTCACATAGGGTCTGTGATCAGGGGGGCTGGGTTGTGGGGTAAGAGCAGGACCCAAAAAAAAAGCCAGTTGCCATCAAGTTTTGATTCTGACTCATGGCAGCTCTGTGTGTACAGAATAGAACTGTGCTCCACAGGGTTTTCAAGGCTGTGATCACTAGGTCTTTATTCCGAGGCACCTCTGAGTGGATTCAAACCGCCAACCTTTTGATTAGTAGTCAAGCGCTCAACTGTTTGTGCCACCCAAGGACTCCAAGAGCAGGCACAGACTGTTGATTGGTTGAGGAAAAGGCTCAGGCACTCGTGTCCTCAAAGTTCACTTCCTTCCCAGGGCTCCTAAGAGGAGATGCCCCCAAGATGCGTGGCTCCCGCAAGGAACCTGAAGGAAGGCAGCAGCTGCACCCCTCCCAGCAATCGGCACACTGAGCACTGAAAAGACTCTGACCCTCGGTGGAGCATTCTGTCTTGTGGGGGTTGTCTGTTCTCTCCAGCTCTGTCCAGAGCCCTCTGCCCACTGCTCCTCACCCAGGGAGAGGAGACATCCCATCAGCGGACATTGCTGCTTAGGGACAGTGGCATCAGCCGATCTCACCACCAATGACGACGTCGAAACTCTTTATACGTTAAGTAAATATTTTCTGTACCTACTTTGCGCTTCACCACGCTTATGTCATCTGCCACCTTTCCTCTGAGGAGAAACTAAACCTGGAGGTGCCAGAGAAATTTGATGGCCTGTCTGAGGCTCCCTCTGTTTACAAATAGAATGCCTAACAGAAGGCATTTATTGTGTGTAATGTGGGCCACTGAAGCAATGGCATTTTAAGACAGAAATCAGAGGCTTTTTTTAAAAACTGGATATATTTTCTTTTAGTTGAAAAGGGGGCTTTAATGGCATTTGTGACATACTGCTGACTTAATCTGTGTGTGGAAAAGACTTGGTGAGGTCTCAGACTGGATGTTGACCAGTTAACCAGTGCTTGCTTGACTACATGGAGAAGGGCTGGAGGTACAAATGGCCTGGGGCAGGAGAGGCAGGTACAATTAGTCAGGAATCCAGTATTCTCTTGAAGGATCTTCTTTTAGGTTTACTTAGGAATGGTTAATTGCAGGGTATTTGCTGAATGCTTTCCTTTACTCTCCTGTTACTGGGGCAAGGAGGAGTAGAATTCTTAAGCTCAACAAAAATGGGACAAAGAAACCTATAGGGGTTTTGCTTTTTGAAGCGTAGATCTTATGCTGTCCAGGTTTTTGTTTTCTTCTGTCTAGTTTTAAAAGAAACATTTTAAGACATGCTATTGGTTATTTAACAGGAAGATATGTACTTATATGGCAAAGAAGCTTATTATTTGGAATATTTTCTGGCAAACAAAGTACCTGGTCACCTCTGCAGGATTTCGGAATGAATTCTTCCCCCGGCTGTGGTGTTTAGAGTTGGTTTTTAGTAGAAGGCTTTGTAGAGCTGACATAAAGCCAGAGGCTTTATCATAATTTTTATTAACGCAATATTTTATGCAAAAGTTCAAGGTTACCACGTAGCTTTAAGAACCTTCAGGATCCCTGCTGCCAGAAAAGTGCTTGAAGAGGTACCACCATGTACTTGTTGGGGGTGGGGGGAAGGTCTGGAGTACCAAGTGCTGAGTCATGATAAACACTTGTGTTCAAGGGATATTTTGATTTCTGTTATTACACTGTCTTTCTGCAGAAGATAACGGCAGGGCCCGAATGATGTCGCCACCTAGCATATGCTGATCAGTGGTGTAGAAATTACATGAATTCACTGTCTTTGAATAAAGGACCTTTAGTCATTTCATAGTGTCGGTGCTTTGTGCTATTCTGTAATGTGCTGATAGTTTGATGCTCCATTGGAATTGCTCAGACTTAATCTGTGGGTCCTTGGGCTTATGTCTTAAAGGTCTTCACCTTTTTCCTTTAATTATACCAGTAATAAATACATTCTCCTTGTAAAGAGAGAACATATAGAAATAAGGTCAGTTTTCTCTTCTTTTTGAAGTTGTAGACTACTTACGTCATTTCCTTGTCATTTTGGATTGTTTGGGACCTCCAGAATGATGTTCTTAAAAGGAGTGGTGATAGCAGGTATCCATGTCTGCTTCTTGACTCTAAGGGAACTTTGTCACCATTATATGTTGTTTTCTGTAGATTATTGGGTTAAGAATGTTTACTTCTCTTCCTAGATTATCGTTTATGAGTGTTGAGATCTTTCATGCCTTTTCTGCTTCCACAGGTGATGATTTTTCACATTTAATCTGTTAATGTGATAAATTACCATTAATATATTTTGAAGTTGTTGAACCACGTTGGGTAAACTCTATTTGGTCATGAGGCATTATTTTTTAGATATACTACTGATGAGCTTCATTTACCAGTATTTTAAGATTTTTTTCATCTATGTCCAAAAATGACATTTGGCTTTTGTTTTGCAACGTTTGTTGCATCTGGGGCATCAGAGCGATGATAGCTTTATAAAATGGAAGCTACATAATTCCTCAGACTTTCAAACTGCTGTAGTTGTATTTTCTTGTAATTTAAAAAAAAAATCTTACATCTGTACTCCTCTTCCTTGTGATACTCAAGTCTTCCTTTTATTTAATATTGCCTTAAGTAAGTTGTCTTTTTATTGCATTTGTCTTTTTCAGTGAGCCAATTTTTTGGTTTTGTCTTTTTTTTTTTAAATAAATGCATTCATGCTGTGAAATTCTTAATTACTACAGAGGCAACCTCCAAACTATTTTGATGATTTTCTTTTCCCCAAGAATTATTTAGGAGTGTGTTTAACTCCCATGAGTACTGATTTTCAATAGTCTAGTAGTATATGATCAGTTTCTGCAGTTTTCAGTGTACTTGGTACATTAATTATCCTACCAAAATCCTCTTTTAACCTTACCATGGTGGCTCATTGGTTAAGCACTTGGCTACCAACAGGAAGGTCGGTGGTTCGAACCCACCAGCCACTCTGTGGGAAAAAGATGTGGCAGTCTGCTTCTGTAAAGATTACAGCCTTGGGAAACCCTACAGGGCAGTTCTAAGTAAGTTCTATTCTGTCCTATAGGGTCACTATGAGTCAGAGTTGACTCGATGGCAATGAGGTTGGCTTATGCTACTCACCCATGACTTAAGGCGGTTTACAGTCTCCTTCGAGGATTCCACATTGTAGTTTTGCAACAATTTGTTGTATTTGTTTTGAAGTTCAGTGTGTAAATGGCCCAGTCATTACATGAAATACAAATATAAGGAAAACTCACAATTAAAATTTTATTTGTAAAAATCTAACTCACCACTTGGTAAAGGGTCACCAAGTGTTTATGACAAAAGAAGTAAATGCCCTGGGATTAGAAAGACTCAGAAGACCTTTAGTTCTCAGAGAACTCTGATTCGGAACTCCCAGAAATGGGGCAGAGATGATACATGAAATGTTTCAACCTTTCAACCTGTGTTAAAAAAAAAAAAAAAAAAAAAAAATGCCATCTAAGGAAAAGATAGGGAGGGGCAGCCCAAAGAACAGCATTACCAACTTTAAGAGAAAAATGGAGATCATCTAAACCAAAATTCACTACTTTTTTCTTGGAAGGGGCCTGGATAGTGATACAACTTGAAAAACAGGGACTAGGAGAGCATTATATTAAATAACTCTCCCCTTAAAAACAACCTGGCCACAGGACTGAATCTGTAAACAAAGGATAGTTTTTTCTATGGTAATATAAAAAGTCAGTTAAATCTCAAAAGACATTCTAAGTTACAGAATTTTAAACATTTTTCTATATATACACTTGAAATTTTATCTAAAAGTAGTTGATTCAGGCCTGCCCTGGGACAAAAACAATGTCCTTGACCTATGACCTAGTGGGGACAGTGCCTCAGCAGAGTCCCAAATATTTTCCCGTTATAGTTTCTCAAAAAGCATGTTGTAGACTGCCGCTGTTGGGCCTGCAAATATCAGAACCAAACGGAAAGCAAGGGCAGGTGAACCCTCAGCCCTGCTAAAGTATTGGCTAAGAGATGATGGGCAGGCGTTTAGGTCTTCTCAGTCAGCAAAGCCACATACCAGTGGACAAGGACCTGCTACCTTGATTTCTCCTCCTTCAAAGTCTCAACATCAGAAGCTTTTTTCACTACTTGATAAAGTACTTGATGAAAATTTCAAAGAAAAAAACAGAACATTCCTAAACACAACATTCTTGTGTCCATCCAATAGATTTAAGTCTCCAAAGAAGCTTTTTTCTTGTTATATTCTTGTTGTATTATTTCCCTTGGCTCTGGGAAAATAATCGAGCCTCCTCTTAGCCAAAGCTCTCCATTCATGGTACCCCAGTCCTTGCTTTTTCTTCTAATCAGACGCACCCTTTCACAGAGTTGCTGCTTTAACGTAGACTTTAACGAAGCAGGATTGTCACCAAGGTCCATATTGATATGATAGTCCTTGGATGAAGCTTATTTCCTAACTTGTTCCTTTCTTCTCCCATTCCTAGGGTACCATTTAAATACCAGCACCCCCCAAAGAAAAAGAAAGTTAGTTATTCCTCTGTAGTAACCCTTATATGCATTTAAAAGTGTAAAAAATATATACACACAAATATAAATATACACACACATATTTTAAGCATAAAAGCAGTTAGGAATAGACATGGCAAATACATTTCAATCCCTGTGCCAACTCTGCTTAAGCGTTCATCACTGCGTAGAGCACCTATTAGGAAATTTTGAGGCTGTGGCACAGAGTGCTGCAAACAATTAGTGATGTCTGCCATGGCAGTGAAGGAGCAGTGTGGCTCATGTGCCAAGTGTTTCCACCGTAGATTTAATAGTCATCAGTGTAGATGCCTCAAAACATCTCCAGCAGGAAACAGGATGGAAATTAAGGAGCAGAGTTTGCCAAAAACAAAGGCAGCTCCAGGCATTTTCTTTACTATACAAATGAGTAAAGGACTAAACACTTTTTGTGTAGCCCTTGGGAGGGGGAAAACCCAGTAATAGCATCCATCCATTTCCTGGTTTAACTCCCAGCTGGCTGGGCAACCTCGGGCAAATCACATCACCTGTCTGAATGTTAGTTTCAGTGGCAGAAGTCCTTTAGAATCACTGACCTTTTAATTTGAAAACTATTCAGTCACAATCAGCTGCCCCACTGGAGTCTACTGCTACAGCGTGGTGGGGAGTTAGGGACTGACATGTTCTCTTGGTAAGAACACGTGAACCAGGTGCTGAAGACTGAGCCAAAGGCACCCGAAGCCAAGGCCTGACTGTTCCTGCTGTGAGTGGAGCCATCACTCAGGGTAGGTGCCAAAGCAGCAAGGTACCACGGGGGTCAGAAAAGGGACTCCCACCTTGGTGACAGTTCTGGTGGCCCTGAAAAAGGCGGGCAGCGACTGCTTACCTTGGCTTTCTGGAGGACGGTGCCTTTGCCTGTGACCATGACTGAAAGAGGCCTGTTCTTGAGTGCTGTCGCCGAGTTGACCGGAGTACAGTCTGGGACAGGGATGGGGCTGGCAGCTTTGGGCTGTGGTCAGAGGAGAGCAAGGGCTGAGTCAGAGGGAGGGGGACATGATCCACCTCCCCCAACCCATCCAGGAGGGTCCTCCAAGTTGCCCAGAGGAGCCACGGTTCCCGCACTCACTCGGGGGCTCACGCTCTCCAGGTGAGTGGTGTCCACAGTGGTCCCCAGTGTCACAGGCCCTGCCTCAGCCTTCTTGAGGTTGTCCTTCACCTCCATGATGTTGAGCTCCAGGTCCACGCGCCTGCTCTCTTCAATCCTGCACTCCTCATCAATTTCCTTCAGCTTCTGCTCCAGGCTGGCCAGGGCTCCCTTGTCTGTGGAGAGAATTAAGCCCCTCAGAGAATGCCATCTCAGCCACATCCAGGAAGCCCTACTGGGTGGGAACAGGACTGCAGGTGGGTATGAACCCCAGGTCAGGCTCCAGTACTCAGAGCTGGAATGGGACGGGCCTCTCCCTGTGCAGTGGGTAGCCTCAAGTCCTGAGTCCTGCGTTAGCATTCAACAAAGGCTGGGGAAGGCTCTGGAAGAAGAGAAGTCTGCCTTCACAAGAAGGCATGAGTCTGAGGTTACTTGTTCTGGTGGTTTCTCAGAGGATCTCAGTTGTTTTGATATCTGCTATTTTTACAGAGACCCAGAAGGATGAGAGAAGCTTTATTAATGATCCTTGGAGGATGCTAGGCTGTTCTAACCTGCCCTCCACACTTCCTTCAAGACCAGAACCCTCGTGCCTCTGGTGCTTTCCCTAGGCCTAATGGAGCAGTGGCACCTTCTGAGTCTTGTATTATGCTTCTCCTCTCAGCTGTTAGGTTCTCTGGTACTGCAGCACCAAGAACTATGATCTGTGGTATTCCATCATAGGAGCTCACTGATCTTTCTCCCAAGGAGCACTGCACCAACCACCAGGGCTCCTTCCCTCAAAACCAGTGGGCACAAATCCATAGAGACAGAAAAATAGATTAGTGGTGGCCTAGGGATAGGAGGGTTGAAGGGAGTGACTGCTAATGGCTATGGGATTTCATTTTAGGGTGATAAAACTGTGGTGAGGGTTGTGTAACTCTGAATAACCTTAACACTACTGAATTTATATACTTTAAATGGGTCAATTGCAAGGTAGGTGGATTATAACACTGTTGTATAAGAAGAAAAAGGTCTGCACCTCTCAACCTCCTTTTTCCACATTTTAAGCTTCACAGGCATCAGCTGGGTTTGACTCCTTATGTACTTGTTATTGCAGCTGCAATTTATAGATTAAGTATGAAAAATTACTCTATAAAAACCAAGTTAAATGCTTCGGAAAGGTTCTGTAAGAGACAAGTTGCTGGAAAACAGCTGTTGCATGATGGGGGGATGATCTGGAAAATAATCTAGGAGGATTAAGATTTCTATGCTTCTTTTAAAGTGAACAAAAACTCAGACACTTGCAAAGACTGAAAATTAAGGATGATGTATTATGGGTATGTTTCATGCCAGAAAGATGACCCAGGAGGTTAAGGCCTTGGCACCACATCAAAAAGTGACATAATGAATAAATGTTTTAACTTGAGACAAATGTGTATAAAGTCTAAACATAATTTTTAAAAATTTCCTCCTTTAACCAGCTGTTTTTACTACTTCTGGTTGACATCAGGTCAAGGGGTTCTCTGTACAGAATAGCAACCCCTTAAACAGGCTCAAACAGGATTAGCAGGGAGAGAGTAACAGAGGGGAGTGCCGAGCTCTGTCAGAGGTCAACGGGGCTAAGGCTCACAGTGTGGAAGGCAGGTGCACAGATCAGATCATTCCTTCAGAAAGTCTGAGCCTGCACACCCACGAGTGGGAGGCCCCTTACCTGGACACTTTAACAGGGCCTCTTTCAGCTCCCGTTTCTCTTTCCGAAGTTGAGCCAGGTGTCCCCGGATTTCTTCCTTCTTCTTCTCCAGCCTCTCCTTCTCCTCTGTGTACCGCTTCACCTCAGCTTCTGTCCTGTTCTTGCCAAGTCTGATCTCTGCAGACCCAGAGAGAGGTTCCCCAGGTCAGCTAGGCTGGTACACAAGGGCTGCCCCAGCCCAGTTCCCAGGCTCAGCCCTGGTCTGTCCCTGAGAAGTCAGAGCTGGGAGGCCAGGCCAGCCTACAGACAGGAAAGGAAGCTGGGCCCCACACCCTTTGCTGAGTGACCTTGGGCAAGTCCCTTCACCTCTCTGAGCCTCCGTTTGCTTATCTGTGAGGGAGGGAACAGAGCTGACATCTCCAAGCCATTTCCAAACCTTAGGCTGTGTCTAGGACAAGCACCTGCACTGGTGGCCCGCAGCCTGTCCTTCCCGGGCGGGCTGGCCCCAGCGGGGGTCAGGGTCATTGTGTCAGGGCAGCTCTGTGGGAAGGAGATTTTCTGCTGTTCGGTCTGGATTTTGACGGTGGTGATTCTCAGGCAAGGCTCCTCAGGCTCCGGACTCTCCCACCGCCTCTGCTTTGGGAGAAAGTGAACATGACTCAGCCGGCTGAGCGGCCTAGGAAGGTACAGCCAGCACATCTGCCGGCAGACGGCCTGTACCTGCTCCTCGGGGGTCTCTGCAGCCTTTATGCAGGGCTCGTCTGGGGCAGGGCCTGGATCCACAGGGAAGGCCTCAGCTGGGTCGTCCAGGCAGGGCAAGGATGGGGAAGTGGCCTGGGCTTGAATGCTGCCGGAGCTGTGGAGGAACGACTTGATGGGCGTGAGGTCCAGGTACACTCGGTCAGGCTTGCTTGCACATGGAGCATCTGGCCCCAGGGTATCTTCCTCGGTGGGGTCCAGCTGCAGAGGAGAGAGAGGCAGGACTTTCCCCACTAGCTGTGCTCTCACGGCTGTAGAGGGGCCACCACCCGTGCTAGAGTTCTAAGGGACTGCCCTCCTGGGGAACCCGGTGATGGAATCAGAAGGCCTGGGTTCAAGTCCTGAATTTGCCACTAGGAGGTAGGAGACCCAGGACATGGACATGTTAAGTATCTTTCCTGAATCTTATATTTTCGAGTAATACTCCCCTATAAGGGGGTTCAGATTACAAGAGGTAATCCACGTGAAGCCCCTAGCACGGCCATTAAATGCCCAGCCAATGGAGTTGGCCATCAGTACAATGATTCCATCTCAGCTATCAACTTGGGCTCAAAGACTGATGGTGTTACTGCTCCCAACGCCACACCCCCAGCACTGACCAGAGTGGTTAACCAGCTGTTTTATCTACACAAGTCTCCCAGCCAGGCAGGCAGCACAGCCCCAGCCTCCAAAAGAGGGCCTGTTCCGCCTAGGTTCCGCACTGATGGAATTGAAAGTGCACTCAGAACCCACTCAGCTAAGGGACAATCTAACTGTGTCTGGCGTTGAGGCAGGTTTGGCAGGAGGAGGAGGATGGGGCAGCCCCGGGCCAGGCCGGCCCCCTTACCATTGCGGTCAGCTCTGACATCTCCACATCGTCGTACAGCTCCTCCTGCCGCTCCTGGAGGGGCAGGCCGTCAATGTACGCATTCGGCTCTGAAAACTTTCTCTGCATCAGTCTGCAAGACACGGCGTGGTGAAGGATTCAGGACAGGGCAGGGAAAGCCACATCTCAAAGGATTGAGAACCACAAGGGTACAGTGAAAGCCGGAGGCTAGGTGGAGACCTGGGAACTGACAGCTACCTCGTTTCTTTGGGGAATCTCCTCCCTCTAGTGCCTTCATATTAGAACTCTTGGTTCCAGATTTCTCTCCCAGAACAACGCTCCTTGCCCCTGCCCTCCTCTCAGGCTCCTTTTGCCACCTTTTCTCCCTGATCCCTGTCGGTTAGGATCTCCTCCCAACAACAAAATCCCATCTTATTTCATCCTCACAGTAGTTTGGGGCATAAAACAATCGCCATTTCAGCGGCTTGGCCAGCTTCCCACAGCTCCACCACCCTGCCCCAGAGCACTTCTCTGGGAGCCCCAGGCTGCTCCCTTGGAAAGCAGAAATGCCAGCCCTGCTTACTCCAGGGTGTGCTAGGGATGGAGGGACATGCGGGAGGTCCGTTAAAAGGCCGACTCTGTCGGAAGGAGAGCATCTAACCAGAGTCAAGGGTGCTGGGACCCGAAGACTGACCCGGCTTCTAGCCCTTAGCTGGGCTTCCCTGAGGGCTACTCCTCGGCCTTGGACTTGGCCTCGGCCTCTTCCTGCTGCTGGGTAAAACAGGGCTGAACCGTGTCAGCTGCCACCCTGCTGTGGGTGACAACCAGAGGCCACTCTGGGCCCTAGGTCTGGAAGTTTATACTCACAGCAGCGAGTTTTTGGCTGCAGTCACAATACAGGAAACCCTGTCAGCATCCACATAGTCATAGGTGAATTCTTCCGGGTCTGTCTTAGAGCCTGACTCAGACAGCAGGAGGCCCAGCCAGTGGCCCATTTCCTCAGAAGACTTGGCCTGGGAAAGTGGCCAAGAGAGATTAGCAGGGTGAGCTGTCCCTGCCTGGTGTCCAGCCCCTCCCCACCAGGCCACAGCAGCACCCCTGCTCCAGGCCCACCCCGGGCAAGGCAGTTGGGAGGGCCCAGGCACTCTCATTTTACCAGCCTATCCCATCCCCTATAGTGACTCCAAATAACACTTTGTGCCACTGGTGATAACTTGGTTTCACCTCAGTGACACCGCGGACATCAGTCCTAGGTGTCACAAGTGATTTATATACGCTTATTTCTAGAAGGCTAAGGGGCTGAGGAGAACTGTTAAAACTGCCTATACTTTTTAGGTTGGCACCTCTATTTTATACACTATCACGTTAGCTTATCACCCTAATCCATGCATGCAAGGCTGCCTGGACCCCTGCTAAGAAATCACAAAATTCAAATGTACTTTTTGTCTATGGTTTTGATGCAAAGTCAAGATGTCTTAAATACCTTACCAGGTCAACCAGCTCTGACAAATCAAGAACTAACTCCCAGTGAATTTGGTGCTTGTTTTTTTTTCGGGAACAATGCATTCTAATCAAATACGCGCACTGGGTGCACTGGGTACTTCTACTAAAATGCCAACATTATTTGTGGCCTTTATAACAAGAAAAGGCTGGGCATTTATTTCTACGAGAAAGCACAGCTACCACACTGACATCATCTAGCGCAACTCCGCTGCCCTTTCTGCTACGTTCTCTTAATCACAGAGGGAGCGATAAGTTAAGAGTTTGACATTTAGCTGGCTTCCTTTTCCCATTTATTTCAACTGGGTTTCTCAATACAGCGCTCATGGGCAGCCCTTAGTTCCAACTCCTACCACCTCTGGCCTGAGTAACCATAATATCTTCCTATTGGCTCTCCTGGTCCCTTTTTGTCTTCCTCCCATCTGTCTAGCTGGAGGAAGCATCTCAAAATCCAAATCTGAGCCTGCTGCTGTCCAGTAACACTTTGCTCTCATTGCTCTTAGGATTGAGCCCGAGCCCAAGACCTTCCCTCCGCAACCTCCTTCCCTCCCTCCAGGGTATAGACTTCTACACAAATTCACAGCACCTTCTCCAGCAACTGCAATTAATGGGTAATTAGTTGAATAACATCTCACACTCATACAAGAATGTGAGTTCCATAAGGGCAGGGACTGTTATCTGTCTCGTTCACCATATTATCGTATTCAAGTAGACACTGAATATTGGATGGATGGATACAAGCTTGCTCAGACCCAAAGCAATTGTAATACAGCCTTTTAACCACCGGAGGGCAGCACTAGAGCATAATTTGGATGAAGACCCCTTAGATAAAGTGAACTGGAGTGAAATGGGAAGTATGTGTTTATGCAAGCATAGCTCAGACAAGGCTCCGGCCTGCCACAGCTCCGTGCAAGGCAATGTCATTTCTTATTTCTGTAAAGGTAACATCATATCAAACAGGGTGGGGAGTGGGAGAAGTTTAATTGTATCACAAACCTAATTCCTCCTCAGAGAAGCGCTAACAGGCATCATTTTTAGCTGCTGGGCATCAAGGCTCCCGTCTGCTGATGCACAAACTAAATAAGGCCCTCTCTGACTCCCCAGCGGCCTTTTCCTAGCAGCTCAGGGAGTTATAAATATTCCTCCGGCCCCAAGTGCAGGAACTAGCTCATTGTCCCTCGCCTATAACACAACCACCCTGAGGTCAGAAAGGGAATGGAAATTTTCAAAAATGCAAACAATCTCAGGCAACAGCAAGTGAAAACAGCGTGTGGCAATGCTGTCGCCCTTTGCAGGGCTGCAGAGTCCTCTGGGCTTGCAGCGAACAACCGTGACCCCATACTCGGGCAGTCCCTCCCGTCTGCCCCACTGGCGGGCGGTACCTCGAGTTTGGCCAGCTCCTCCCCGTTGTGGAGGATGCGGA
The DNA here is from genome assembly GCF_000243295.1 of Trichechus manatus latirostris. Taxonomy (NCBI): domain Eukaryota; kingdom Metazoa; phylum Chordata; class Mammalia; order Sirenia; family Trichechidae; genus Trichechus; species Trichechus manatus. The sequence goes on from NW_004443967.1 coordinate 4,954,946, forward strand.
AGGAATAGAGGTGGTCTGGGCTTGGGTCTGGGACCACCTCGCAGCCCACCAGGCTGAGGGGCTGCTGGGCAGCCTTGCTCCGGTTCCGGTCCTGGTAGAAGTGGAGGTGACTGTCCTTGACAGAGCACCAGCGCGACTTCCACTGGCTGTTCACCAGGATGTTCAGGTAACCTGCAGGAGGAGACACAGCTGCAGGAGGGCTCACTCGTGTCCAGGCTGGCACCGCTGCTGTACCTCCTGAGGACCCCCCAAGAATCTCAGGGCACGTCTTCCTTGTGGAAGCAGCTGGACCCTTGGGAGGTGGCAGCACAGAGCTGTGCTGGTTTTAGGACAAGGGGTGTCCAGAGAGAAGTGAGTGGAATCTCTGTTTAGACCAGACCCCATGGGTGTACAGGCCAGGGGCTCCCCCGACTCTAGACCTCATCGTCACAACTCTAAGGGCCATGGCCCCACAGCAGCCCTCCGCGCCTCTTGTCACTAAGACCACCACGGCAGGAAGCTCACCCCACCCCGAGGCTCCTTGCTACAGGCTCGATCCTGTTGCCTCCACACCTAGCTTCCTCAGCCCCTAAGAGCCTTTCCATTCCTGGTCTGCTCAGTCTCAGCCTGCAGAGTTCTCTTCATGGCCAACTCTTCTTCCTCCTGCCAGCTTCCGCTGGGCTAGGGCCCTCGCTCCTATGCTCCTCGCTCAGCCTTCCTTTAGTACACTTGGCTCCTGTCTCCATGTTGGTCTCCCAAAAGGACACATGAGCTTCTCAAGGGTAAGCTGTCTACCACAGTATCTCCAGTGCCTGGGGTCTGGCCCCGAGGCCGCTCCCTCAGGGCCCCCCTTCTCTGTCTGCATGCAGAGGCTGCCAGCACCGGGGTGCACCCTCATACAACCCTTTACTGCTCTCAAATGATTTCATGTCAGGCCCAGCTCCCAGGAGAAGACATGTCCTCTCCACCATTCAATGGACGTTACTGAGCTGACACCATGTGCCAAGTTCAGCATCTGTCTCCGGGGCTCAAAGATGAGAAAAGTCTGCAGTGGGTTGACGTCACCCAGGCTCCTCACCTTCCCAGGGGCACTAGTTCTTAGAAAGTGGATACATTCTCCATCCTGAGGGACCAGTTGTGGCTCTGACCCTCAGCCCGGATTAACAGACCCATGCTGCAGGGTGACAATGCATGGCCACCTTCCCACCCAGCCCCACACTGGACACACCCTGGGGACTGCAAACTTCTCAGAGCCTCATTCACATCACATCCCTATAGCAAAGCGGAAGAAGTTAAGGACCAGGCCCTAGAGATGCTGGTTCTTCCAGGCTACACGCCATCACCATTCCTAGGGGAACTCTAAGAGAGGCTGGGCTCTCAGATCAAAGCACCAGGTCCTGGGAAGGACAGCAGTTCTCCCACCCTCCCCACTGCCACAGGGGACAGGGGCATGCTTAGCTGCTGAGTAGACTTCCAGCAATAGCCCAGCCACAGCTCCCAAACAATGACTCACTGGAACTAGGCCCCAGTGCCAAGCATGGTGCCCTCTGAGGCTGCATGGCCTGGCAGAGTTGGGCTGGGGAAGCAGAAGTACCAAAGGTAAGGCCCAATCTGCTGCCTTCCCACCCTGCCAGCCTCACAAAACAGAACTTAACTGGAACCTGGGAACGAGCCCAAGGATAAGACATGAGTTCCATGAGGAAGAGGAGAATGCCTGAGGGTGGACAGTAATGGCTTTCAGATCCCAGAGGAGCTACAGCAGTGAGTCCCAGGTTGGGAACTAGGACCCCAGGCTCAGCCCCTAACCCAAGAACATTTTCTGGGAAAGGCCCCTCTCCTCTCCTGGCCTCAGTTTCCTCAAGTATGACCTGAGGACAGTAGAGATGACCTCTAAGAGGCTGCCCCTGGATGCTAGCCCCCATGTACACTCTCCATACCAGCAACATGGCCTTCTCGTCATCACCCTAATGGGTCTCACCTATCCCATCTCAGAATCTTTGCGCCTGCCCACAGCACCATCCCAACCCACTGATCTCCCACCCACCCTTCAAGGCTCGGGTACATGAAGCCATTCTTCCCCACACCACCACCTCGGACCACATAGCAGGAAAGGTTCTTTCTGTCCCTGAGTTTTTATAACTATTAGGATGGCACAGGGTGTAGTTATGATATAAAGCCATCATCTCTCCTGGGCTATAAGATCTCAGGACTATGTCCTCCATCTGCCTAGTCCCCTTTTCCATGGTGCCAAACACTGTACCTGCCATGCTCCGTAAGCACTGATCAAATGAACATAATTTGTAAAAACACATTAGGAGGACACCAGTCAGTTACCCTTCACCTCCACAAAGGATCAAACGTTGCGGCAAGAGAGAGTCTGATTAGGCATAGAGAACCACCTGCAGTGAAGAGAAACAGACGCCTGAGGGCCATGGGCTCTCTGTCCCTGGAGAGGTTTAAAGCAAGACCTAACCCTCTGCCTTGGCCATCTGAGCTCCCCTGCCTTTGGGGGGCTGCCATTCTTACTGGATGTCTCAAGGGCCCTCTCTGAAGGCTCCAGCGATGCGGATTTCTTCCTGCCCAGGTTCATTAGGTTGCTCAGTTTGAGACCAGCAGAACATTTCTTCTTGACTGTCAAGAAGAGGGAGAGATCAGTCATCATTGCCCACAGACCACTGACATGCCCTTGCCGGAAGCTGGGGAATATGGCAGACTCGTTCCCGCTATACCTGCCCGTACACATACACGTACACACACACGCATGTGTGTCTTCTGCTCTCCAATCCAGGTTTCACAGCCCTGAGTCAGATGTCTCTAACACACTCACGACAGACACAGAGACATCTCTTGTAGAATATGGAGGCGCTTGAGAATCTTTATGAACTGTCTTGGTTAAAAGATTTCAAAGGGGATTGGTAAAAAGAAGAAATAAAAGAATATTCTATCCCCAGCATTTTGTGACAAGTAACTTCAATTTGGTCACTTCTTTTTCCTGGTTCTATTAGCTGTCGGGGAATCCAAGACAGTGCAGATGGTTAATGTACTTGGCTGCTAACCCAAAGGCTGGAGGTTTGAGTCCCCCCAGAGGTGCCTCAGAGGAAAGGCCTGATGATCTACTTCCAAAAAATCAGCCACTGAAGACCCTATAGAGCAAAGTTCTACTCTGACACACATGGGGTCTCCATGAGTCAGAGTCGACTTAACGGCAACTGGTGGTGGTGGATCAGCTGTAGCATTTCCGAGTAGTTTATAATTGAAGGCGAGGTTAGAATCAGGTGCTAAAATGTGCTATAGTTGAGCCAGACAAGTCTCACACTCAGGGATAGCACATCCCTCCCTGACCGTGAGGCTGAGGCAGAAGTGCTGTTACCATCTTTGGTCTCTGGGACCTCAGGGTGTCCATCTATGCAGCCTCCATACTCAGCGGCTAACAGGTACTTCTCAGCAATCTCCAGCTGTGGAAAAAAGAAAGACAGTGGGGTGATCCCTGGCTGGGAATGGTTACCTCGGAGACTACAATTTGGGGAAAAATAGTAGATGGCTCTTGGGTGTAAGCCAGAGTCAACCTGACTACCCCCTGTCCCTGCCACCTGGAAAGCAACAGTCCAGGTCACTGGAAGTTTGGTCATTAGCCAAGCTTCCCCCTGGGCCTGAGAGCAGCTTCTCCAGCTGCTTTCCCCACCCCCTCCTGAACTTCCCTGCTCTGTCCCACAGCACCATCCCCTCTTCAAGCCACCACCCATCCTCATTCACAGGTTCTCAAAATGACAGCTCAACCTGATGAGGCCGTGGCCCTTGACGTGACAGTGGGAAGGGCAGGTAGGCAGCCCCAGGGTGGCATTCAAGTCTGCATCCCAACTGAAGTGACTCCCATGGTCAAGCTGGGAACCAACATCCTGGGATCGGGTGGGGGAGTCTGCTGAGAGCTGACTGTGCTGCACGGGGTCAGACCACAATTCGGACCACAGCTCAAGCACTCTCTAGCCAGCGGGTGCACAGGTTAGAAGCCTCTCAAAGCCCCACTCCACAGGTGTGTAAACTAGAGATAACATCCTAGTCTGCATTCCCAGGGTTCCTACGGGGACTACAGAGAGCCCCTAGAAAAGTGTAGCTGCTGCTGTTAGAACTTGAAGCATCTGGAATCTTCCTATCAAGCTTCCTCGAGAGAACCACCTACTCCAGACCTCTGGGAAAACCAGCTGATGGGATCCACGGGCAGGGTCCAGGAGCTAAAGCCACCCAGCCAGGGGGTCCTGCTCACCAAGTCTTCAGGGACGGATCTTGTTTCTCACCCCAACATGAAGGAACCCCAAGTTCACTCTGACTTTAGTTTTCTTGTCAGTTATCAAGGAATGAACAAGACAACTAAAACGTCAGCCTAAGTCCCCCTGGAAGGGCCATAGTATTTCTCCATGAGGGATGGCCTGCGCTCTCCAAGAACAAAGGGCTTACACCCTACCCAAGCCCTCTGCATACCCTCTTGCTTTCCTCCCTTCCAGAGATGGGGACCCTGAGACGAGGCCCAGTGACTCTCTGGCTGCTCTGTGCAAGCCCAGGCTTCCGGATACCAACCTGTGGAGACCCGGGGATGTGGAATGTGACCCCACGGGTGGTGGGTCCCTCAGCCAGCATCCAACCCAACTTCCTCCACCTTGTCGCTTATGCTGAGTGCTCCAAAGCTCCAGGCCAACAAGCACCAGAGACCTTTGGCAGGCATCAACAATGAGACAGTTCCCCTAGAGGCTTGACTGGGGAGTAAGTAGGAAAAACAACCTCATAAAGTAAATCTTCCTGTGGCCCACATCTTCAGCATGTGGGCCAAAGTCACTTCTGTTCCAATAAAGCTTCCCCGCCCCCCTAATTAAGAAAACAATTTAGGTCTGTATCTGTTTCACCCGTTTTCCTGCCAAGCTAACATCCTTATCCAAGCATTACATGTTTCTTTTTCATTGGGCTGACATGCAAAAACACAGCTCCCAATTTTACACTTGGAATTTTTACGGAGAAAAAGTGGAATTGCAGTCTCCTCCCGAGAAGGGTAGAGGCTTACTTTCTGACAGCTGAGGCGCTGGGTATCTGGGACGCATTGGTTTCCCTCGGACATGCCCTCGGAAGGCAGGCTGCTCACCTCCTGGATGACCTGATGGGAGAAGAGACGTGTCAGGGAAGGCCGAGGCCCTGACAGGCCCTTCTGGCCTGCACACAGAGCCAGACCAAAGGTCAAGGAGAGTGGGTGGAGGTGAGAGAGAAGATGCCCTATTTCCAGGGAACAGAGAACCACTCACTACCCCCTGGGCCACAGATGGCCTCAGAGCCCAGAGGGGCAGCCACGGAGGGGAGGGCTGTGGCTTCAGGCCTCGCTCCTGCAGGCCCCACATGCTCCGGGGGTGGGGCCTTTGCAGCAAGCTCAGAGCTGGCCAGAGCAGTCGGCCCTCAGCTCCAGGAACTGCGATTAGTCTTTGAGGGTTGTGAAGGGAGGTCGGTTTGGTAAAACTGGTGTGACTAATCGGCCCACCAACTGCAAGAGTGTGCAGCTTCTGCACTCGGGCACATACAGCCAAGCCCACTTCTGCAGTTCTGCAGAGCAGGGAGGAACAGGGTCTCTCTGTGCAGCCGGGACAGAGGCTGGGCCTGCTGAAAAAAAAGCCTGCTTGTCTCTGAAACTACCAGCAGGGGGCTGTGGGGGCAGGGGTCTCCGGAAGAGGGCGTGGGAGTTTGGGGGAGGGAAGTTGGGGTCAGGGATAGGATGGGGGTCTGAGCAGTCAGAGGAATAGCACTGGGAACTGGGAGCAAGGGGCGTGAGAGATGGGGGTAGGGAAGGGCTGGTATGGAGACCAGGCCAGCCAGGACAGGACCTGGGCAAGAGAAGGGAATTACAAACCAAACCAGCAGCCCAGAGCCCTGGGTCCTCATCAGCTCTGCAGCTCAGGGCCAGCCCCTAGCTTTCCCTGGGCCTCCGTTCCCGTGTCAGCACTAGCCACAGTTCATGTAGCACTCCCCGCAGGCCAAGTATAGTGCTAAGCACTACGCATGCGTTAAGTAACTGCAGTGTGATTAATTACTTTTACGTGTGGCCTTTCTAGACATGGTCTTATAACTCACACCCAGTTGACTGGGCAAGACTGTGTGATAGGGTAATTGTGGCCTACTAAGGGGATTGGTCAGTTCTGCCTTAAAGGAGACCCAATTTCAGAGCAGAGGGGAAGAGCCCACCACCAAGGAAGGAGAGACCCAGGAGCAGAGACCTGGCAGGAGGAAACAGTGCGGTGGGCTTCCTGGCCCCCAGAGAGAGAAAGCTAAGCGCCTTTGGGCAGAAGACTGAGGGCCAGGGAGAGAGGTGTGCCTGTGAGCACAGCTGGGGAGAGGCTATCCTGGTGGAATAACTGTATCCTGAGTGTTCTTGAGCCTGAATCATAATTGTTACTTCCCTCATAAACCCCATAATCCTGAGTATGGTCGGTGAGTTCTATGTGGCCACTGCAACGTATTATCGAACCCAGCAGAGAAGTAGAGTGTGCTGTGTGAGGAACGGTTGGTGTCAGAGTTGGTAAAGATGGTGGAGAGAGGAGGCTTGTCTGGCCTCCACCTCACAGGAATCAGCCTTGGGCTGTTGATCTTGGTTCTCCTTCCCCCTTGTGGGGTTGGAGGAGGTCAGACACTGCCTCACACCATTCTTACAGTAACCAGCTCAAGGCCACTCAGCTAAAAAGGGGTGGAGCCAGAATTCGAACCTAGAGCCCACGCTCTTAAATACCCAGGTTAGGCCTTCCAGAAAAGGAGCCCTGGTGGCACAATGATTAAGCACTTGGCTGCGAACTGAAAGGTTGGCGGTTCAAACTCACCCAGTGGCTCTGCAGGAGAAAGACCTGGTGATCTGCTTCCATAAAAACCACAGGTTAGAAAACCCTATGGGGCGATTCTGCTCTGTCACGTGGGTTCGCTATGAGTCAGCATCAACTCAACAGCACCTAACAACAACAGGCCTTCCAGAGCCAACATTCTCCAAGCACCTCCCCCACAGCGATCTGCTGACTGCAAGTATGCAGTGTGGCGAGTTTTCTTGTCCTATACATTGTCATCAGCCATCTGGGAAATTTGCAGTAAGGACTGAGGTGCCTGTCCACTCCTACGAGAAGCTTGGCTTTGAGACAGACTGGGCCAGGTATTCTCAGAACATTTAGTGGGTTCACAGAAGCAGCCCCCAGCCCCAAAACTGGGGAACTCAGCCCTCGAGAAGGCCAGTTCCTCGGCAGATACTACCTTCAGTCACGCTTTAATAAGGCACTGCAGGTGTGTTACAATTTGCAGGGCTCATGGGCTCACCAAGGTGGTTATGTTTAGCTGAGGCAGCGGATGGGGGTGGAGGGTGGGTGTAAGGCTCCTACACGAGAAACGCATCAATGTGGCAGTGATGGTGGAGGGGGTATCGGGAAGGAGGGAAGAGGCCCCTCTGGCCCTCCATGGCCTCACCAGGGACCATGCTGGGTAGGGAGGCTTCTCTGGAACATTCTTGGTGCAAACCTCATAGCTTCTTGGATTATCAAGCTCATTTCTAATATGTGGCAGGCAAGCTCCCTCCCCAGACGCTTCAGCAGCATCACCCCGTGCACCTGTGGCTGTAAACACAGGACCTGTGGTCAGACAGTGCTGGGTTCGAAACCCAACCGCACTGGCCGGGTGACCGTGAGCAAGTCACCTCCTCCCTCTGAGCCTTACCCTCCACTCCTGTAAGAAGGGGACACTGACATCGACCTCTAGTGTGGCTAGATGGATTAAATTTGCTAAAGGCCCATGGCCCATGGTCAGTACTTAACAAGTGGCAGCGACGTCCACGCTTTTTCTAACAAGGAGAATGATGACGCCTCACTAGAGGCAAGGAAGGCAAACGGATTTCATCAAGAGCCCGAGCCCAGGCGACTGAGAAGGAGTCAGACCCAGCAGCAGAGTGCTGTCCCTGATTTCCATAAAACGGTCTGCTACCACTTAGAACACAGGAAGCATCATAGACATGAAGGATCATAGACCCCTCACCCTGGCAACATCATCCATCCCTTTTGAAAAAGCTAGATTTATGATAGCTGGTGGGTGGTACAAATGGTTAATGTGCTTGGCTGCTAACCGAAAGGTTGGTGGTTCGACTCCACCCAGAGGTGCCTCGGAAGAAAAGCCTGGCAATCTACTTCTGAAGAATCAGCCACTGCAAACCCTATAGAACACAGTTCTACTTTACGTGCATGGAGTCCCCGTAAGTTGGAATCAACTCAAGAGCAACTGGATTTAGGAGAGTTGGTGAGCCAGAACTCAGAGCCCCAGAGGGGAGCAGGCCCCACTGCCCCCGTGGCCTGGCGTCCCCCTCACCCGGAGCCACTGCTCAGCCTGGTCTTTGCTCTGCAGGCCCAGCACGATCACGTCGGCGTTCATCGGCGTGATCTTCAGCTTGTGCTCCTTCTTCCGCACTTGCTTCTCCTTGTGGATGACGCTGCTGCCCAGCAAGTTCACGTCCAGCTGCGGGCTGTGGTCCTTGGAGGATTTGTAGCACTGGAAGAAAAGACAAGAGAAACCAGGTTGCCAGGTCTAGCCAGGTCTGCAGAGGCAAGGCCTCCAGGCGTTGCAGGAGAGCCCGGCTTTACCCAACGAAGTCAAAAGGCTGGACACCCGACAGCAGGCCCAGAGCCTTAATCTCAAACATCAGAGGGACAAGGCAGGTGGTGGCCTCTCCTTCAAGCCTCATTCTTACCAGCCTTGGCCAGGGAAGCTTCAGGCCTTTGCTTGCTTAAACCACTCAAACCTCACTCCGGGCCTGGGGTGGTTCCTAAAATGTGCCATCCGTAGGTAACTGTCACTTACCAGAGGTGGACCTAACTTTTTTATCATTTCTCTACCTCTTGTCATCATTTCTAGCTGAGTTTCCCCAGTAAGGGATCCACAGGGAATGAAAACTAAGTTTATTATCTGCTTAGTTAGAAGATGGTCTGTTAGGAGAGAAAGGAAGGGACTCTCCTCCCAACCAAGCAAAATACTTTTCTTTGCACCTTAGTTTCTCATTTGTAAAACTGGGGTCCTTACAGCATTTGCCCTGAGCAGGGCACACTGTAACCAGCGAAGAAATGTGTTTATAATAACTCCATGGAACTTTAAATGAGGACATAAAACCAAATCTTAAAATAACCGGAAATAGGACTGTTATCAGAGTACTATCTTCTGATTTCTTTTTGGGTCTTGTCTTACATCAGTAATTAAAAGCATTGCAACTTCTGAGAAAATGCGTACGATTCGCACATAGCACAGATGAAAGCAATAACCAGAATCAGGGCTGGGAGCTGGGTTCGGGTAGCAGCAGGCTCATGGCTTAGGGGGCACTGAACTTCTGCTAACAGTAATGGAAAAATCCGGCAAACAGATACAGGTGGTGATTGAACAGTATGATGAATGCAATTAACGTTGCAAAATTGTCATTAATGTCACCTGTAAACATGCTGAAAGAGCAAATGCTTTGTCACATATATTTATCACAATAAAATCTTTTTTTTAATGTGAATGGGATAGAGTCTGAATAAAAACTACTAGAAATTTTCTAATTAAGAAAAAACACATTCACCTATACCTACAAAATTCTGCACACAATTTCAGATTAAGGAGAGGTTAAGACATCCTGATATAAAAAGGCTCCCAACTGCTGTCATCTGAGACCCCCCCTTCCCCAGCTATGCCCTCCCGCCAACCCACCCCACCCCCCACCCCCGCGAGAAGACGGAACACAACATAAGACTGACTGACCAGGAGTCTGGTGTCCTTGATGACACAGAGCTGCTTGGCCCACTGCCCCAGCCACTTCTTGCGCCACAGGAAGGCGCAGATGCGGGCATCACGCATCAGCTCGATGCTGGCCTCGGGCGAGGGCCACTGGTAGGGGGCTGACTTGCCCTTGCTGCTTTCCTCTTCATCGTAGGACTCATAGGAGCTGCTCACGGCCTCTCCATCCTCTGTAAGGAAGACCAGCTCAGTCACAGCCCCACCAGCAGGGATATTCCTCAATGTGGTTCGTTCAGGAGGGCAACCAGCAGCTGGTAGCCGGCAGCAGGCCTCAGGACTCAACTCACTTGCCTCTCGTGCCCCTGAACCAGCCCCTCAGCCACCAACCGCAGACCCTGGCAGGTCTTTCTGCTCCAACACCTTCAGAGAAGCGTCTCAGAGGCTATCTCTGACCACACACACAAATAACTCAAAACCAAGAATTTCCTGTTTTCGTCCTCAAATCCTGTCATCGCAGACTTCACAGAAACCTCTGACAAGACATTGCCACGCGGACCAGCTGTTTGCTCTTAAGGCCAGTTCTACTCTAGGCCTCTGTTTCCTCAACTGAGGGATGAAGCAGGTTGGGGTGGGGGGGAATCTTTCTAGATTGTTCTGTGCAATTCTGTCAATCTGAGGGACCAGGAAGAAGGGAACACCACCAGAGCCTTGAGCTGCATACACAGCACTCCTCCAAAAGCCTCCCGGCCGGCAGGGCCTGGTTCTATCAGACAGAGGGGAGACAGGACCGTGACCCTCAGAAATACAAGGCTAAATAAACCACCGTAGGAAATAGCATGCTCAGGAAGGAGGCCACCTTCCAGCCCCTAAGTACTCCCCACATAGTCATATTCCTTTTTTAAAATCCAGTCTTTCATCCTCGAGAGAATCCACCCCTCCCTGCTCAACCCCTCCCTGCGCAAACTTAGCTGCTTTCAGCCCTGTTTCTCCTTACACCCTTTCCCTTACCTGTGGCAGTGAGCCAACCTCACGTTTTTGTTCTATTTTGAAAGAACTCCAAAACTCTGTGCCACAGGCCTTGCTGCTGTTTACTAAGGACGACAAAACTACCTACCTGAGGGGGGAAAAAATCCAACAACACTGAAAAGCGGGAACCGAAGAAGAGGAACCTCAGGGATCCCTACAGACCAGGCATCCAGTCTATGGCAATGCTGACGCTACTCCAGCCTCTGCTTGAATTCCCCGTGGACGGGGAGCTCACTACCTCTTGATTGCTGGATGCTTCCTTTCACTACTGGGCAGTCCTAACAGAAAATGGGCCCAGCATCTCCTGCCCTGTGACTTCTACACAGGTCCTTGCTCTGCTCCCTCAAATGTGGGGGAATAAAACCCCTTTCCTCCACATGACCCCTTTCAGAAAAGAGATAGCCCCCTAGAGCCCTAATCTTCCCTTCTGAGAGCCCCTTCCACCTGCATAGCTAAGTTCCTGCGTACTAAGAAAACAGAACCACATGTGAATTCGAATATAGGGAAACCGATGAGACCACTGCAATAGTTCTTCTAGCTCCAGTACCAATGAAAATGTGTGACAGGGTTTCTGAATACAACACTTTAAACATTTTAACATTAGGTTTCTTTAAAAGCATTGGGGTGCGACTCCCATTCATGGCTTAATAAAAAAGCTGCACAGTTGATAATTTTACACCTATTAACTAAGCAATGATTTAAAATGCTACCCAGTGGGGGACCCTGAACTCCCCTGTGGCTGGCGGCAACATAAATTAACACAAGCCTCTCAGAAAGCAGTCTGGTAGCCTGGTGTTTTAAGAGCCAAAAACACCCACGCCCTTTGACCCAGTAATCCCAGTCCAGGGAGTTTTTCCTAGGAAACTAGTTTGTAAAAAAAAAAAAAAAAAAGCAAGAAGGGGAGGGTTCCATGCATTGAGATAGTCGAGTGCTATTTAATGGAAGGGAACTGGTTAAGTAAAGGTTCTGTCCAGTCAGAAGCATACCATGCAACCATCATCAACTAAAACTCTGAGGACTAGTCTGCAACTCCACAAACTCCTGCAGACAGAATGGTAGGTAAACAAGCACAATTAAAATTACATCTGCCGATATACCCAGCATGGAGAAATCAAAATGACTGATATGGTGGGAGGATCAGGGTGATTTTTAAAAATGTCCCCATTATCAGTTTTGTATTATCTGTAGGATACATGAAATAAGAACAATGACGTGTCACTGGGCTACCTCGTTCAGTAACAAAAATGGAGGGAGGGAGGCCACAGAGTGTAGCGCGAAGAAGTTGGGTAAATCCCCTCGCTGTTTTGTGCTTCTGTGTTTTTCCCACGTGTTACATGGAGAATTCTAATACCCGCCCATCCTGTTCCACGGGGGGATCAGGAAGCTAATGGAGAAGAAACAGCAAATCATGGTACCTGGAGTAGCCTGGAGGAAATTTAGGGCAAATTTATTAACAATTTTATTTAGCCCTAAGAGTAATCATAAAACCAGTTGCTGTCGAGTCGGCTCCGAGTCATGGCAACCCCATGTGTGTCAAAACAGAACTGTACTCGATAGGGTTTTCAAGGCTGTGATCTTTTTGGAAGCAGATCACTGGGCCTTTCTTCCGACAGGCCTCTGGGTAGATTTGAACTCCCAACCTTTTGGTTAGTAGCTGAGCACTTAACTGTTTGTGCCACCCAGGGACTCCTATGCCCCTAAATGTAGGATATTCTTAAAAAGGAGAGTTGGCTTCCAGGGTCACTAGGAAACAGGAGTGGAAGGCAGGGTGCTCAGATGTCACCATCCCTATTTTTCCTGTCCCCAGGTGGACTGCACCCCACCATGTCCTATGGGAAGCCCTCAGGAACAGAGGGCAGAGTGGCCACGCAGTACTCTGAGTCTTTCAGCCATGAGTTGGGACGCGTGGGCAGGGGTCTGTGCAAGTGGGGACGCTAAGTCACTTCTCCTGAAAGGATGACACACAGGCACGGACATGCAGGACCCAGGCATGAGGACAGGGAGAGGGCAGCGGCCACCCTTGAAGCATGCACCCCACCAGGCAGCAGGCGAGGCAACACTGGCATTCGGCTGTGCGCACAAGCAGTACCCAGGGTGATGGTGGCATACACGACTCCTTCGGGCACCTGCACCCATCTAGGGGCTCCGGTAGGACGAATTCTGCCAGAATGACCTGCATGACATCCAGAGGCACAGACAGAGGAGAGATGGAGAGAGATAAGATGAAGAGACAACAGAACAAGTACAGAGACACAGAGAGAGATGCAGAGGCAGCGACCTGGCTGCCTGTCCACCAGGAATGAGTGCTTTCCCATCGGAGCTGTGGGCTTGTCAGAAGAGGCCACAGCCCAGCCCAGGGCGTCATTTCCCAGCTCCTGTTACATCCAGAGATGACCGTGTGACTGCATGTCACCCATGGAATATGGGCAGAAAGGATGTGTGCCTGGCACTTTTAAGAAACAGAGAGGGGTCCTCTGCTCTCTCTTTGGAAAGAGCCTGGGCATCTAAATTATCTGTTGTTGTTGCTACCATCAAGTCGGGCCCCCACTCATGATGATCACATGCACAATGGAACAGAACAGATTGGACTATTGTGATCCAAAGGGTTTTCCTTCAAGGCTTTATATATGTCATCCCATTGCCTTCTTGCCTGCATGGTTTCTGCTGAGTAGTCCAAGCTTACTCTTATTGACTCTCCTTTGTAGATGACTTTTCGTTTATCCCTAGCAGTTCTTAAAATTCTCTCTTTATCTTTGGTTTTGGCAAGTTTGATTATGATACGTCTTGGTGACTTTCTTTTGGGATCTTCTGTGGGGTTCGATAAGCATCTTGGATATGTCATCTTTCACGATATCAGGGAAGTTTTCTGCCAACAGATCTTCAACAATTCTCTGTATTCTCTGTTATCCCACCCCCTCTTCTGGTACTCCAATCACTCGTAGGTTATTCCTCTTGATAGAGTCCCACATAATTCTTAGGGTTTCATTTTTTTAAATCCTTTTATCTGATTTTTCCTCATATAAGTTGGTGTCAAGTGCTTTATCTTCAATCTCACCAATTCTGACTTCCATTGCCTCAGTTCTGCTCCTATGACTTTCTATTGTCTAATTCTGAAATTTTATTATCTTCTGGATTTCTGATTGCTGTCTCTATATGGATTCTTGCAGTCCGTTAAATTTGTCATTATGCTCTTCTCTAATCTTTTTAATTTCCTCTATTGCGTGTTCTGCGTTTTGCTTAATTTCCTTCCTAATTTCTTGAAGAGCTCTGTATATTCATCTTTTGTACTCTGCCTCTGGTAATTCCAAGAAATTTTCCTCCTCTGGAAAATTTCTAGATTATTTTGGGAGCTTGCTGAAGCCATCACGGATTGCCTCTTATGTGATTTGACTGTTGTCTCTGAGCCATCAATAAGTTATTATTTTATGTTTGCTTACTGTGTCCTAGCTTCTTATTTTGTTTTGATATGCCCAAATAGGCTGCTCGTATGAGCTAGTTTGATTATTAGCACCTTTGAAGCTCTAATGTCCTGTCACCAGGTGGTTAGATCTGTTACTAGGTATGTGAGCTCAGGAGTCTACCCACTCCTCCTGTATCGATTTGGCTCAGGTGCCTACACAGATAGCCGCCAAGTGTGTGGTGTAGGCTCTCACTTGCAGTCCTAGACAGGCATGGGTGACTGGTGTAGGCACAGGCATCTGGCTACAGCAAGGGGACACACTCTGAGCAAAGCAGGGGGCTGACGGCCACCCCCGAGTGTCCAGGAGGAAGGCATATCCCTGTTCCCTACAGCATGTAGGTGGGTGGGTTTTATAGCCGGACTATGAACACCTAATGCTGTTGGCTGTAAGGACTGGGGGGCACCTCTTATTCATGGGCCCCTATCACAGGTGGCTAGGTGGTGTGGGTGGAGTCACTAGTCCTCAGGCTCCTGATGTGGGTAGGTGAAGACCCTGCTTAATGGGCACAGCAGTGTCAAATGTCAAGAGCCTGTCACTTCACAGCTGAACAGTTGAAGTTAGACTTCCAGTATATACCCTGTTGTACTGCAGTAATGAGGGCCTACACTGTTGAAATGGGCCCACACAAGTCTATGCAGGGGGAAAGGCACTCGAAGTCCCTGGATCCCTTTTGCCTGCGCCTAGGCAAAGGAGCTGTGCCTACCCTGGGTTCCTGGCTTAGGGGAGCCGGCAGTTTATTATTTCCCATTTGTTAAATTTGTTCTCTCTCCAAGGCAGGGAGAATGTCTCCAGGCGTGTGACGGATCCTACTTCCGGCCCAGGGGACTCGGCAATTGCTGAAGCCAGTCCAGGACCCACTGCAGAACAGGGAGCGGGGAGGTAAATGGGAGAGAGGTTTTTCCCTAAGGGGGGTGTTTTTGATCCACGAGGTAGGCCGTATGCAAGTACTTATCTTTTGCCAATCCAGGGCTGCTTCTCACTGGTTCTGGGTGGCTGTTGGACTCTCTGGAACCGGCTCTCTCCCGGTGCGGAAAACACACCTCCCAAGCACCACTGCTTGCCTGCCTCACTGCTCACCCCCGAGCTGATCAGGCCTTAATGGCTCAGGCTCTCGCTGAGTCAGGTCTGGCAACTCCTCACTGCTACTGAACCATCTCTCCCTCTCCCTGCCACTCAGTCTGGTTCCTCAACTCTACCTTTGATGTTCAGGGCTCCCAGATTGCCATATATAATCAATTGACTTATTTTTTTGGGTCTTTGTTGTAAGAGAGTCCACCAGAAGCATCTGACTACTCCGCCATCTTGGCCCCGCTTCCTCTCGATAGAAAGGGTTTTCAGTGGCTGATTTTTGAAGTAGATCAACAGGCCTCTCTTCCTAGTCCATCTTAGCCTGGAAGCTCTCATGAAATCTGCTCAGCATCATAGCAACATGCGAGTCTTGACTGACACATGGGTGGTAGCTGCACATGAGGTACACTGGCTGGAAATGGAACCTGGGTATCCTGCATAGGAGAGATTTCCACCACTGAACCACCAATGCCTCCTTCCCTAAACTACCTACTGACCAATTATACCCACATTGAGCTGCTCCATGAATGAAAAACAGATTTTTATCGTGTTACTATAAGGTGCAGTTGGGGGGTTATTTGTTACAGCAGCTAGCATTACCCCATAAATGAAGTAACTGATGCCTCAGGCCAGCAGGACAAACCCTAATATCTCCAGCACAGGCCATTAGGGCACTTATTAGACTTTTACTAAGAGAGAGGAGTGTGACCCAGTGAGTTCTGTGGGGTCACTGCTGACAGAGCAGGACAGGAATCCAAGCAACCGGTCTTTTGCAGGAAGTCAGCTAACTTGCGGTTGGCCAACCAACTAGAGCAAGCGGCTGGGGCCCAACGGTTGTTCCTTCTATTGCAACCTGCACGTCACACTGCTCCATCAGGTGTGAGGATGACAGGCAGGAACTTGAGAAGAGGCCAGCTGATAGCCCAGGTGAAGCCCTCCCTTTCTGATGAGTATGACCACATCTCCCCAAGTCTTCTTGAGTTCTCATTCTCCAGGGGAAGCAAGGCAGTGGCGTTTCCCCTCCCACCTGGCTGTTTACTTTACAGTGAGATTCCCTCCATCTCTGAGCTCTCCTGACCTACTCCCCGTGGTGAGTTCAAGCTGACTCCAGTCCTGACTACGAAAAAACCAGACGAAACCAGTTGCTGTCAAGTCAACTCCAACGCATGGCGACTACATGTGTGTTAGGGTAGAGCTGTCTTCCATAGGGTTTTCAATGGCTGATTTTTCAGAAGTAGATCACCAGACCTTTCTTTCAAGGACTTGAACCACCAACCTTTTGGTTAGCACATTAACTATTTCTACCACTCATGGACTCCATCATAGCTACAGCCAATTTGAATTCACAGCTGAGGGACAAACGCCAAGAAGCCTAGGTCTTTCTGGCAACTTGTTTGTGTTTCTGTCACACAAAGCCCAGGATGAAGTGTCTGTCCCACAACCAGGCCCCCTGGGAGTGTCTGGGAGGCAGGCCCCAGCTGGTCCAGCCCGTACCTAGAGAGACATGACTGAAGGTACAGGTGGTGCTCACCGAGGTGAGTCACTGCCTCCACCTTCAAGTTGTGCCCCAACATCAGCACCACACCCTCGGCGCTGGTCTGAAATCACAGCCCAGACTGGTGACTCAGCGACGCCTTACACCCTCAGCAGGTTAAACTAAGTGCCGTCCGCCCACACAGCCAGTCTCTTACCATAACATCAGTCAAAACAGGCCCTGGTGTCCCACACAGTTCCCAACACCACGGTCAGTAGGTAAAGTGTGAAAAAAAGAGAACCACCTAGTGTGGCCCCCAGTCACTGGTCCTGTCTTGTCCCTGGTCCCTCATGGAACCAACAAGGTTCTCCTTCAGCCAAGTTCATTCTCAGCACCAGGGACACTCATCTCTGACATCTGCAAGTTGCTTTATACTTTCAAGGAGCCCTGGTGGCACAGTGGTTAAGAGCTAGACTGCTAATCAAAAAGTCGGCAGTTCAAATCCACCAGCTGCTCCTTGGAAACCCCATGCGGCAGTTCTACTCTGTCCTATAGGGTCCCTGTGAGTTGGAATCAACTCAACAGCAACAGGTTTGGTTTTTTGTTTGTTTGTTTGTTTTTTGTTTTCATTCTTTCAAAGCCCTTTCATTTATGAAGGAAGGAAAGAGAAGGAGGTAGTACAGGAAAAACAAGAGTACTGGAGTCTAGCCGTCCTAGAGAATGGCGCCACACCCCCTCTTCCAGAACTTTCTGGACTTTTCTAATAGAACCCGTGCTCCAAGAGTACTTCTGATTGGATTTCCTCAGGCTGAGAGCCACTGGCCAAGGTAAGGGGGTTCCAGCCTGAGTCCTGCCCCACAGCCTGTTCGCCACACAGTGTCCAGAGCCACCTCTGTAATGCCTAAGTTAGGCTGGTCCCTAAGTCACTGTCTAGGGTTTGTAGCCTCATTCAGAGAGAAGCCAAGTCCTCCCCATGGCGTTCCATCTCCTGTCAGTGGGTTAGAACTAAGCGACATCTCCTGCTCCAGCCACACTGGCCTCCTTGCTGTTCCTCACACACAACAGGAGCTCAGGGCCTCCATGTGCGCTGCCCTCTCTATCTGGAAAGTCCTTCCTGCAGGGACCTGCACGCCCCATCCCCGCTGCATGTGGGACTCTGCTCACGCCATGCAATCAGAGAGGCCTTTCCTATCTAAACAACACCCCTCTGCTGCCTGAGCCCAGCCCCCGCTCCCCCTGCCATCCTATCACTTAACCACTCAGCACATTGTATATTTATTTGTTGTCTAGGATGTAAGTGCCGTGACAGCAGGGGTCTTATCCTGGGCACTGCTGCACCGCTGACTCCTGGGAGGATGCCCTGCACAGAGCAGGGAAACAGTCAATATCACCTGAACAAACGTATGAAAGAACACAGAAGCTGGGCTCAGACTAGCCTGACCACTATTTCCTTTGTGCACCTCCCAACACACCCGCCTCCATCACATTTCTGTGCTCAATCCAGCAACATCCAGGTAGAAACACAGAAAACCAGCTTATCGCCTGCTGCCCAGCCCCTAGCCCGTGTCCAAGCAGGCTGGGTCTGCCGTGGGTCTTGGCTTCCCATTCAGACCAGAGGCCAGTTCTCACTGTCGCTAAGAGCAGCCCAGTTTGCCCTCTGCCTTCTGGCCCAGGATGAGCACGTTGGTCCACGGGATCAGTCGGCACCAGCATCCGTGCAGGAAGCTGCGAGCCCCACTCCAAGCCCAAGCTGCTGGCTGTACCATTTAAGGACATGTCATAAGGCTCGGCCTCTTCATAGTAGCCCTCTGGAGACTCGACCTTTGGGACAACGGGGAGCTGTTTCCGCTCTGGAATCTGTGGCATGAACAAAAAAACACTTTCAGATACAATACATAGGGAATAACTTGGAATCAACACTTTAGATGGGAGGAGGAGGAAGTACCGAAGAAAAAACGCTTGACTGGAATTCAAATAAGTGGGGAGGGAGAAGGCAGAGCACCCCAACTCACTGTCTGGCCTGCAGCCAGCTGAGAGGCTGTGAGCGTGCTGCTTGACCACACCAAGCCACAGGTTCCTCCTCTATACAAAGGGAGAAAAAAAGGTCCCTACCACCAAAAAAAAAAACCAAATCCGTTTCCATCGAGTCCACTCTGACACATGGCGTCCCCACGTGTGTCAGAGTACAACTGTGCTCAGTAGGTTTTTCAAGGCCGCGACCTTTCAGAAGCAGGTCACCAGGCCTTTCTTCTGAGGCGCCTCTGGGTGAGTTTGAATCATCAACCTTTTGGTTAGCAGTTGAGGGCTTAACCATTTGCCCCTTCCTCCCGACACAAAAAATTGTTACCCACATAATGCATAGTCCACGTAAAGGTTCACATAGTGTCCGGCTGTTATGGAAGCTACTGTGGCTTTCAAGTACAATATATTTTCTAGAAAGATGAGGCTTAATCAGTGGCACATCAAGAAGATGACCAGGTTTCTAAATCCCAAGCTTTCACCATCATACAGTTCAATCATTCAGTAAGTAAGTACTGAATGACTCCTGTGTACTGCACGTGAGTGACACATCCTGACGTTCGGAAGTCAGTAGTAAGGAAGATTTAACTAGCTGGTAAGTGTTTAGCAGCTAAGAATCAAGAGCATTGTGAGTAGTGCAATAAAAGAGACAAGGTCAAAGTTGTGTGGGAACCAGAGGAAAGTGTGAGGAACATTTAGGACCAAGGCAGGAGGCACAGAGGAGATGACCTTGGGGCTGAGTCTCAAAGGTGACCCCTGAATTACATGGGATGGGGTGAGCAAGCACAATTTGAGTAGGACAAAGAACACATGCATCCAAAGCACAACTATTGGTCTCTATTCGCCTGGAGCTACAGCGGAAGGAGGACCGTCAGGAATAGGAGGAAGATACAGAATATGTGGCCAATTGCCTCCATGAACAACTGCCTCCTTTGCCATGAGACCAGAAGAACTAGATGATCCCCTAGATGAATCCCCAAAACTATTGCCCTGAGATAATCTTTAAACCTTAAACCAAAAATATCCCCTGAAGTCTTCTCCAAACCAAATAATAATTTAGCTTAACTAGGAAAGAATGTCTGCCTTGAGCATTGTGCTCTTTTCAGACCTACCTATATGGGATCAAATTGATAACAGCAACTCAAAAGATTAGAGAGGAACCTTAGCGGGCAGTGAATTTATGTTAATGGGGGAGGAACAACTCAGAAAAGGAGGATGAGAATGGTTGCACGACTTGCAAACTATAATCACTGTCACTAAATGGTACATTTAGAAACTTGAATTGGCGTATGTTTTGCTGTGTATATTCTCAACAACAAAACAAATTTTTTTTTAAAAGGTGGAAAAAAAGAACACATGCAACTGTGTAGCAGCACAGAGCATGAACTTGTTCTCTGTTTCTCCATTATTCCACCTGTAAAATGGGCACTAGACTATGAAAAAAACCTTATAAGCAATAGATAGATAGATATTGTCGAGCTGACTCTGACTCACGGCGACCCCATGTCCAACAGGATGAAATGTTGCTTAGTCCTCATCATTCTCACAATTACCAGCATGTCTGAGCCCATCGTTGCAGCCACTGTGTCAATCCATCTTACCAAGGGTTTCTTTCACCCTCACTGGCCTTCTACTTTACCAAACGTGATATCCTGCTCTAGCCATTGCTCCCTTCTGACGACAGGTACCCAGCAAGTCAATGTTCTACTGTGATCCACAAAGTTTTCATTGGCTAATTTTCAGAAGTAGGTCACCAAGCCCTTCTTCCAAGTCTGTCTTAGTCTGAAAGCTCCGCTGAAACCTGTCCACCATGGGTGACCCTGCTGGTATTTGAAATACGGATGGCACAGCTTCCAGCATCACAGCAACACACAAGCCACCACAGTATGACAAACTGACAGATAAGCGGTGGTTATAAGCATTAGCAGAGGAGGAAAAAAGATGTCCACTGTTGCATGGATATTATTATTATTACATATCAGGTCACGAACGTGTAAACATCTGTGCACATGAGTCTCTGGTGTCTTTCTGAATCGCAAAGCCCCTGAAGGAGAGCCCAGAGAACTTCATAAGGAGATGAGAACGGAAATGACAAAACCTAAAGTGCACTCCCACTCCCGGAGTTCCACATGAGGGGGCAGGTCTCAGGCTGCGTGGAACCTAAAGTAAAAGCAGTGTGAGGTTCTTCATGGTAGGGGGGTGGAGGAAGATCATGGAAGTGGCAGCCAACAGAAGAAGCCCCCAGGGCCCTGAGCTCAGGCAGATTCCTGGGCCTCCAGGATTCTCTGTTTTGCTGGCACTGAGGGATGATCCAGAAGGCTTGGAGAATGGGCTTATTTTGGAATCTATGACTGAGAGAGGAGTCCTGGTGGCACAGTGGTTAAATGCTGAGCTGCTAACAAGCGAAAGGTTGGTGGTTCGAACTCACCCCGCAGCTCTGCAGGAGAAAGACCAGGGCGCCTCCGTAAAGATTACAGCCTAAAAAACCCTATAGAGCAGTTCTACTCTGTCATGTGGGGCCACGATGAGTGAAAGTAGACTTGATGACACCAAACAACAACGATTGACTGAGAGAGCTCCCCTCTTGCTGGCCAAGGAGACGGTGGGAGGCCAGCCAGCCTGGGCTCAGCCCCCTGTGGGAATGAGCTCATCCAGGCTGCAACAGTGTCCATCCCCAGCTTCTCCCAGGGCAGAACAATGCTCCTGGGGCTATACACCAAAACCAGGGGCCCCAGAGCCACATTCAGTCCACAGCTGTGTCAAAGCAGAGCTGTACTCCACAGTGTTTTCAATGGCTAATTTTTCAGAAGTAGATCACCAGGTCTTTCTTCTGAGGTAACTCTGGGTAGACTCAAACTGCCAACCTTTAACTTAGCATCTGAGCTCACTGACAGTTTGTACCACCCAAGGACTCCAAGATTCCCACAATTAGAAAAAGACAGAGGGAACAAACTCTTCTTCGGGAACTCCTCATGAATCATTAACACCAAAGGGTTCGTCGCAGGAGCCGGCTCTGTCTAGGGGTTAAGCATCCGGGAATGTTTTGAGGGAGTTTCCCAAGCCATTGAAATCTAACGTATGATGAGAAAGTTCTGGAAATAAACAGTGGTGGTGGTTGCACAATACTGTGATTATAATTAATGCCAGTGAACTGTACACTTGGGTTGAATTTTTTTTTAATGCAAATGTCCAACAACAACCAAAAAATACGTATATGGGGGAAATCACTAACTAGATAGTAAACAAGCGTCAAGATTGGTGAAGAGAAAGACAACACACAATATAGGGAAGTCAGCACAACTTGACCAAGGCAGTCATAGAAGCTTTTTGGACACATTCAAACACCCTGCGGGACTGATTTACTGGGGCTGAGGGCTGGGGACCATGGTCTCAGGGGACATCCAGGTCAACTGGCATAACATGGTTCATAGAGAAAATGTTCTATATCCTACTTTGGTGAGTAGCATCTGGAGTCTTGAAAGCTTGCGAGCAGACATCCAAGATACATCTATTGGTTCCACCCTGTCCAGAGCAAAGGAGAATTAAAAAAACCAGAGACACAGAAAATATTAGTCCAAAGGACTAATGCACCACGTAAACGACAGCCTCCACCAGCCTGAGCCCAGAAGAACTAGATGTTGCCCAGCTACCACCAACAACCACTCTGGCAGGGATCACAATAGAGGGTCCCAGACAGAGCGGGAGAAAAATGTAGAACAAAATTAAAATTCACCAAAAAAAAAAAAAAAAAGCCCAGACTTACTGGTCTGACAGAGACTGGAGGAACCCCCAAGACTATGGCACGTGGACACCCTGCTAACTCAGAACTGAAGCCACTCCTGAAGTCCACCTTTCAGCCAAAGATTAGACAGGCCTATAAAACAAACAGTAACACATATGATTCTTAGCCAAATCAAGTCTACGAGACCAAATGGGCAAAACCTGCCCAAAAGCAAAGATGAGAAGACAGGAAGGGACAGGAAAACTAGACAAACGGACACGGAGAACCCAGGGTGGAAAGGCGGAGGGTGGTGACACTCTTTGGGGATTACAACCAATCTCACAAAACAACTTATGTAAAAATTTTTGAATGAGAAATTAATTTGTGCTGTAATCTTTTACCTAAAACACATTAAAAGAAAAACAATATTAAAAAGAAAAAAAGTACGTGTATGGTTACACAAATATGTACACAGACATGTCTGTATACGGGTATGCATATGTGGGTATGTGTATGTGCACAGATAGATGTATCTATAGGCATATGTTCATACAGGTATGTGTGTGTATGCATTATATTCACATATATAATAAACCACATACGGGACACAGTTACAGTTACCTCTTGGACATAACCAAACACCTCACAAGATTGGTTTTCTGGGTTTAAAGGCTTAGAACCATCGTCTTATGGGACAAGTCAGTTAACTGGCATAATATAGTTCACAAAGTATATTCTCTACACCCCAATGAGGTCAGTAGTGTCAGGGGTCTTAAAAGCTTCAGAGAGGTCATCTAAGATACAACTATTGGTCTCTGTTCATTTGGAACAAAAGACAAAGAAGGAAACCAAAGACTCAGAGAAGAAAGTAGTCTATAGAACTAACAATCTATATCTACCCTGAGACCAGAAGAACTAGATGGGGCCAGGCTACCACCACCGACCATTCTGATCAGGGCCACAGTAGATGGATCCTGACAGAATGGGAGAAAAATGTGGGAAAGAACTAAAATTCTTAAGTCCAGACTTACTGGACTGGTTGAGACTAGAGGACTCCCTGAGACTATCATCCTGAGATACTCTTTAAACCTTAAACTGAAATTATCCCTTGAGGTTACCTTTTAGCTAAATAACAGACTGGTTCTTTAAATAAAGACTATCACTTGTGAGTACTGAGCTCCTTTAAAGAATCATCTATATGAGACCGAACAGTCAAAAATTACTCTAAAGCAAAGGCGAGAAGGTAAGTGGGCAGGGAAACTAGAGTACTGGAAGTGGTCCAACCAGAAGAGAATGAATGAGGATGATGACACATTGGGAAAAATGTTACCAATCTCACTGAATAATTTGTGTAGAAATTATTAAAGGGGAATCTAACTTGTTGTGTAAACTTTTACCTTAAACACAATAAAACATCATTTAAAAAAATGTAAAAGTATGCATCTCTACCCAGAAGCAGGGCAGTACTGAGGAATCCAACCTCCAGGGCCAGGGTTGGAATCCTGGCACTTCCTAGCTGTGTGGACTCTGGCAAATTTCCTTAACCTCTCTGTGCCCCAGTTTTCTCAGTTGTAAAATGGGGACAGTAGAAATACCTACCACACAGGATTGTTGTTAAGGATTAAACTGTGCTCAGCACTATCCAACACTCAAGAAATCTGTTTTTACTAACCTAAAAAAATAAAATGTAAAAACATCAATTGAAAGGAGAAAAGTTACTTGTATATGTGTTTGGTGGAGGAA
The DNA here is from genome assembly GCF_000243295.1 of Trichechus manatus latirostris. NCBI lineage: Eukaryota > Metazoa > Chordata > Mammalia > Sirenia > Trichechidae > Trichechus > Trichechus manatus. The sequence continues at coordinate 4,979,190 of NW_004443967.1, forward strand.
GAATAGATGCACTTTGGAGGGATTCAAAGGAGACGTCTGGGTCTGACCTGGTTTATACCATGTTCTGCCTTGATGAAGAGGAACAGGACAGAGTCCCTGCCCGCAGGGCTGCTAGGGCAAAAGCCATGAGCCTGTGACAAGTTACATAATAAAATGACTTCATAACTATTCAGAAGGGAGTCACATAACTACACAGGCACAACGGCCTATTATCAGAGTTCAAAGAAGAAAGAGATCCAAATCTTCCAGGGTTAAGGATAAAGGACTATTAGGAGCCCTGGCCACCACGCGTCTGTCAATTTTGTCCTACTGTGGTGGCTTGCGTGTTGCTGTAATGCTGGAAGCTATGCCACTGGTATTTCACAGGGTCACCCATTGTGGCCAGGATTCAGTGGAGCTGACAGACTGAGACAGACTAGGAAGAAGGACCTGGTGGTTTACTTCTGAAAAAACTGGCCAGTGAAAACCTTATGAATAGCAGAGGAACACTGTCTGATATAGTGCCGGAAGATGAGCCCCTCAGGTTGGAAGGCACTCAAAATATGACTGGGGAGGAGCTGCCTCCTCAAAGTAAAGTTGACTTTAATGACATGGATGGAGTAAAGCTTTTGGGACATTCATTGGCTGATGTGGCATGACTCAAAATGAGAAGAAACAACTGCAAACATCCATTAATAATCAGAACGTGAAATGTATGAAGTATGAATCTAGGAAAATTGGAAGTCATCAAAAACGAAATGGGACACATGAAGATCAATATCCTAGGAATTAGCTGAAATGGACTGGTATTGGCCATTCCGAATCAGACAAACATATGGTTTACTATGCTGGGAATGACAAATTAAAGAAGAACAGTGTCACAGGCTTCGTCAAAAAGAACATTTCAAGATCTATCCTGAAGTACAACACTGTCAGTGATAGGATAATATCCATACACCTACAAGGAAGATCAGTTAATATGATTATTATTCAAATTTACGCACCAACCACTAAGGTCAAAGATAAAGAAACTGAAGATTTTTACCAAATTCTGGAGCCTGAAATTGATCAAACATGCAATCAAGATGCATTGGTAATTAGTTAATTGTTGGAAACAAAGAAGGATCAGTAGTTGGAAAATATGGTCTTTGTGATAAAAATGACGCCAGAGATCACATGATAGACTTTTGCAAGACCAATGACTTCTTCATTGCAAATACTTTTTTTCAACAACATAAACAGGTGACTATACATATGGACCTCACCAGATGGAATACACAGCAATCAAACTGACCACATTTGTGGAAAGAGACGATGGAAAAGCTCAATATCATCAGTCAGAACAAGGCCAGGAGACGACTGTGGAACAGACTATCAATTGCTCATATACAAGTTGAAGTTGAAGAAAATTAAACCAAGTCCACGAGAACAAGAAGATGACCTTAAGCATACCCCACCTGAATTTGGAGACCATCTCAAGAATAAATTTTTTGCATTAAACACTAATGACCAAAGACCAGATGAGTTGTGGAATGACATCAAGGACATCCTACACGAAGAAAGCAAGAGGTCATTAAAAAGACAGGAAAGAAAGAAAAGACCAAAATGGACATCAGAAGAGATGCTGAAACTTGCTCTTGAACATACAGCAACTAAAGCAAATGGAAGAAATGACGAAGTAAAAGAACTGAAGATTTCAAAAGATGGCTTGAGAAGACGAAGTATTATAGTGAAATGTGCAAAGACCTAGAGTTAGAAAACCAAAAGGGAAGAGCAAGCTCGGCATTTCTCAAGCTGAAAGAACTAAGGAAACAATTCAAGCCTCGAGTTGTAATTTTGAAGGATACTACAGGCAAAATATTGACTGACGCAGGAAGCATCAAAAGAAGATGGAAGGAAAATACAGAGTCACTGTACCAAAAAGAATTGTTTGATGTTCTTCCATCTCAGGAGGTAGCATATGATCAAGAACCGATAATATTAAAGGAAGAAGTCCAAGCGGCACTGAAGGGATTGGGGAAAAACAAGACTCCAAGAATTGATGGAATACCAATTGAGATGTTCCCACAAACGGATGCAGCACTGGAGGTGCTCCCTCATGTATGCCAAGAAATTTGGAGGACGGCTTCCTGGCCAACTGACTGGAAGAGATCCATATTTGTGCCCATTCCAAAGAAAAGTGATCAAACAGAATGTTGAAAGTCTCAAACAATATCATTAACATCACATAAAAGTAAAATTTTGCTGAAGATAATTCAAAAACGGTTGCAGCATTACATCAACAAGGAACTGCCAGAAATTCAACCCGGATTTAGAAGAGGATGTGAAACAAGGGATATCATTACTGATGTCAGATGGATCTTCGCTGAAAGCAGAAAATACCAGAAAGATGTTTACCTGTGTTTTATTGACTACACAAAGACATTCGACTGTGTGGATCATAACAAATTATGGATAACAATGTGAAGAATGGGAATTCCGGAACACTTAATTGTGCTCATGAGGAACCTGTACATAGACCAAAAGACAGTCGTTGAAACAGAACAAGGGGATACTGTGTGGTTTAAAATCAGGAAAGGTGTGCATCACGATTGTATCCTTTCACCATACTTATTCAATCTGTATGCTGAGCAAACAGTCTGAGAAGCTAGACTATGCAAAGAAGAACGCGGCATCAGGGTTGGTGGAAGACTCATTAACAACCTGCGATATGCAGATGACACAACCTTGCTTGCTGGAAGTGAAGAGAACTTGAAGCACTTACTGGTGAAGATCAAAGACTACAGCCTTCAGTGTGGATTGCACCTCAGCATAACTAAAACAAAAATCCTCACAACTGGACCAATAAGCAACATCATGATAAATGGAGAAAAGATTGAAGTTGTCAAGGATTTCATTTCACTTGGATCCACAATCAACACCCATGGAAGCAGCAGTCAAGAAATCAGACGACGCATTGCATTGGGCAAATTTGCTACAAAAGACTTCTTTAAAGTATTGAAAAGCGAAGATGTCACTTTGAGGACTAAGGTGCACCTGACCCAAGCCATGACATATAAATATTTATAAAAATATATATATTTTTTACTTTCCACTTCATTTATTTTTATTGTGCTTTAGGTAACAGTTTACAGAGCAAATTAGGTTCTCATTAAACAATACACAAATTGTTTTGTGACAATGGTTGCCAACCCTGCGATGTGTCAACACTCTCCCCTTCTTGACCTTGGGTTCCCCATTTCCAACCAAGCCATGATATTTTCAGTTGCTTCATATGCATGCAAAAGCTGGACAATGAATAAGGAAGACAAAAGAAGAAAGATGCCTTTGAATTATGGTGTTGGAGAAAAAATAGTGAATATACTATGGACTTCCAGAAGAACAAATAAGTCTGTCTTGGAAAAAGTACAGCCAGAGTGTTCTATGGAAGTGAGGATGGCGAGACTTTGTCTCATGTACTTTGCACATGTTAGCAGAAGGACATCATGCTTGGTAAGGTAAACGGTCAGCGAAAAAGAGGAAGACCCTAGACAAGATGGACTGATACAGTGGCTTCAACAATGGGCTGAAACATAGCAACGATTGTGAGGATGGCGCAGGACTTGGCAGTGTTTTGTTTTAGTGCACACAGGGTTGCTGTGAGTTGGAACCGACTGGAGCACCTAAGCACCTAACAACAACAAGGAGCCCTGGTGGCGCAGTGGTTAAGTACTCAGCTGCTAACTGAAAAGTCAGTAGTTCGACCACCAGCTGCTCCGCAGGAGAAAGATGTGGCAGTCTGCTTCCATGAAGATTTACAGCCTTGGAATCCCTGTGGGGTAGTTCTACTCTGTCCTACTGGGTCACTATGAGTTGGAATCGACTGGATAGCAGTGGGTTTTTTAGTTTAATTATCAATATCATCATCATCATGGTTGTAAATATTAAATGAAGATGCAAAAGAGATTTGACTTCAAAACATAAAAGAATTTTCTGATGGTTCTCAGGAAAAGACACAAAAGCCACATGGTCTCGGTACTCAGAAACGATCCAGGAGAAAAGGGAGAAATTTCTTCTGTAAAGGGCCGGATAGTAAATATTTTAGGACTTTGCAGGCCATGTGGTCTCTGTCACAGCTATTCAACTCTGCTGTTGTAGCACAAAAGCAGCCACAGACAATCCATAAACAAGTTTAAGTATGGCTACGTTCCAATAAAGCTTTATTTACAAAAATAGGCAGTGGGCCAGTTTTCGTTCTTAGGCTGTAGTTTGCTGACCCAAGATGACGTGAAGCATTCACTGCCCCATAGTACACTGTGGATGTTTCCTGGGTCGGGGGCTCGTGGACAAGGCCAGCCCCAGCTTCCCAGACTGGCCACGGCAATGTCCTTTAGCGGAATCAGCTGCTTCTCTCACAGAGCAGCTCGCTTAAGGCCAGCACCAATACGTGTGCAGGCCTCAAAGCCAGGTGGGAAACAGATGGCTGTGCTAGCCAGGAGGATCAACAGTGGCCGGCAGACAGCTGTTTCTCCCACAGTGAACACAGCACCTGGCAGTGCAGACAGCAGCCTGGAGACATCACAGCTGCCTGAGTCACTGTCCACACCCTCGAGTTTGCTCAGACCCCTGGCTGCCCTTTCCCTTGCTGGATGGGCCTGCTACCCACTGACTCTGTGGGGATGGAGCAGGGACCCAAGACACAGTAATGAGAACTCAGGGCTCGCACCCGCCAGCATCCTGAGCAGGGGCAGAGGTACCCCGGGCAGATGAGCCCTGGGTCAGGCAGCGGGGGGCTGGACATCCAGTTGGGGGAGCACCATGGAGCCCTGAAGCTCTGGGTGAGGGTAGGAAGGGACGGGACTTTCTCTGCCTTGAGGAAGAGAGGCCACAGGATCACCCCAAGCCTGGCTAGGCAGAGTTGCCACGCTCCCTTCAGAAGCTCCTGCTGCTGCCCTGTTTTCCCTCTTCCCTCAGACCAAACACACAGCTACAGGCCTTGGACTGAGGATTATGGCCACTTCAGCCCAGACTTGACCAGAGAGAAGGCCTGAGAGAGAGAAGACGTGTGTGCGCACGTGCACGCGCGTGTGTATCAGTGTGCGTGCGTGCATGTGTGTGCGTGTGGGTGGGTGTGGGTGTGTGTGCATGCGTGTAGGGAGGGGGGTTTCCCTGGCTCATACTACCCCCGTCCTCGCTCCACATCCGAATCCGAGAGTCCCCTGGGACAAGTGGTGGGTGCCAGAGACAGAAGTAGGAAGGACCTAGAAATGGAGCCAGCACGACTCGTCCTTCCCAGCGAAAAATTCCATGAGGAGGGAACTGGCTTAAACCATAAAGTCAGCTCCTTTGCTGTACGTCTCCCCGGGGTCCAGAGTCTGTCCACAGGAGCAGTTACCACATGTCAGAAAGGCCACCGCAGAGTCCCGTTATTGTTGGGTGGTGATGTTCTCCCAACTCTAGCACAGGGTTTCTCTCTGACACTGATACTAACTCTCCTGGCCCCAAGCAGCCCCCAGTCACAGATGACACAGGAAGCCTGCTCTAGAGGAAGGCCATTTATTTGCCCTTCCTCTTCTCCCCGCCCCCTCACCTTGCTCAGAGGCCCGTGATTCACACCCAGAGCCCTTGGGGCCTGCCCTTAGTGCCAAGGAGCAGGAGACTGACAAAGGCTCAGTCAACCCCAAGGCCAGAATCCAGGGCTGTGGGGACTCGTGGGCAAGGAAGTGACATCCCTCACCCTGTGACCTGAGTAAGTTTCTCACCACAGCCTCTGTCCCCCACCCTAGGCCTGTCAGTTCACCACCATGTTTGTAACCACAGACTCCTAGAACGGAGCTGGCACCGCTCAGTGCTCAGTGCCGGAAGACCTGGCCCATGAACGCCCACCCCAGGTGTCAGCCCATCAGCAGCTGCCTCAGGGCATGGCAGACGAAGGCGTCGGTGTCAGAATCCAACACTGGATTCAGAGAGGAATGTATGGAGCTGGAGCTAATGAACATGGACGTTTTTTCCTAAATGCAATGGGAACCGCTGACAGGTTTCAGGCAGGAAGTGCAGTGTGATATGATTTATATATATGTATGTGTGTGTGTGTGTGTGTGTTTGATATTAATATTTTTGGTGAAAATAACACACACATAACTCACTCCCATTCCGTAGTTTCTAAGCATAATGATTGGTGACATTGGTTACATTCTTCACATTGCATCAACATTCCCATTATTTCTGTTCTAGTTATCACCATGGCCTGAGCTGGTGACCGTGGCTCTGCAGGGCAAAGCGGCACTGCACGTGGTGGCACTGGGCAAAGGGGATCTCCCTCCACTGCCCACGCCCACCACCCTTAGCATCTTGAGTACTGGGGCCCTGAGCAAACGACACATCACTGCGGGCAGGGGACAGACCCACTTTTGCTCTCTTTACCCCAGGGCCTTGCCCTATGCCCTACACACAGTAGGTGCTCAGAAAGTACCAGACACTCAATGGATCAAAACCAGTGAGGACAACTGAAAGGAAGTTCTAGGGGCCTGAGTCTGGGAAATTGGGCTCTTGGGCCAACACTTACGATCTTGGGTGGTGGGAGATCAGGCAGGCTCTTCTGGGGGGCCGAGGAGTGCCGGCCGGGCTCCCCGTTGATCAGCGGGCTCTGCTCCTGGGGCGCTGTGGGCAGGAAGCAGGAGAAGGGCTTTGGTGAGGGGTGCTGTGCTTCACTGCGTGGGCTCGCTACCTGAGAATGTCTGGTCACAGGTACAGTGACTTCTATTTGAACAGGTGTTAATTACCCAGGCAGGTGGTCCCGGGAGACTAAATAGTGTTTTCCTCCAATAGGACATACTAATGTCTTCACCTGGGAAGGAACCTGCTTAGGGTTTCTGGCATGCTTCCTCTCCCCCATCCAGCCCTCGTCAAAAATGGCCCAGCCACAGAGCTTTCATCCTCAGAGGAGCTGCACGGTGGCCACTATATTGAGACGTTCTCAGTACCAACCCTGTCATTATGGCTCTCTCCAGCCCGCAGTTTACCCAGAAGGCAAACGTCACTGGCAGAGAGGCCGTCTCACTTACGGATGAGTTCTGTGGAGCCTCAGCCTGGTGGTGGGGCAGGCGATGGAGACCACACCAGGGGGAGTCAGAGCACCCACTATGTGTGTGCTTGTAAGGAAAAGGGACCAGAGGCTCTTCTGAGCCCGGGACAGACAGGCTCAGGCAGGAATGCTCTTTAGCTTTGGTGGCTGAGGTCTTGAAGCCAAGCCTCTAACAGGCACAAACAAAGCACCCACCTGTCTCCTTGGGGCTGAGTGTTTAGGGTGCTGTGTTCCCACCACTCGCTAAGCCTTGGCATTTGAGTTGCAGGTTTGGGAGTTGGGAGACAGGGATTCGCATCCATCCTCCTCTGCAACTAGCAGCTCTACAAGCCTCTGTACCTCCCTGGGATCCTCCGGACCCACGGCAGGAGGCTGTAACTGAAAAAAGCAGGGTGCGGAGCCGAGCAGAGGGTGAGGCGCCATGGAAGACACACTGTCCTTCCAATGGAAGCTAAGACGTTCCGCCAAAGAGGCCACCTCTGAACACAGTCTCTGAATATTAAGGCAGTTACTGATACCACCACTTCTCCTCTCTGCACCAAAAAGAAAAAAAAAAGAAAGAAAAAATCCAGACTTCTATCAGAAGACATATGCTGGCACCGTGGGATCAGCACCAGACACAGCTGCTTGATTAGGACGTCTAAGTCACGACTTCCTACGCTGGGGATGGTGCTGGGAAAAGCTGAGAGGTCTTAGGGACAGATTCCTTACCCATGAAAGGGACGGGAGGTGGCCCGCTAAAATCTCCAGAAATACATCAGCCCAAAATACCATCCACCAAAATGTGGCTTCCAAAAACAACTCCACCGGCCATGCCTGTCTGTGGTCCTGGCTGGAAGGGAGGAGGGTGGGGTGGGACCGAGCCTTGTCCCTTGTCCCTTCCCCATCCTGGGAGCCAGCTATGCCATCAGCAGTCCCAGGCCCCATACCTTTGTCTTGGGACTCGGCATTCTGTTGCTTGTTGACTGTCACTTTGTTCATATAAATGTACTCCTCATCAGTACCTGCAGGAGAAGACCAAGGACACGGCTTCATGTGACTTCATGATGAGAAAGGGCTTCCAGAGAGACCCACGTCCCCCTTAAGCCAAATGTTTTCATCTGCTTAAGTTCCAGTAAGAGCACACGACATTTTGAGCTGACTGAAAGAGTCTATAACAGAGAGAGTTGACCAATTTCAAACAAAGACATGATAAGTTGCTGACTGCCAGTTTTCTAGCCTGGGGGAAAAGGGTCGGGGTACAGAAGGATAGCTTTAAGTATAAAAATCTTACGTGGAAAGTCATCCCTACCTCAAAATAAAATTCTGCCTCATGGTCTACCAAGCAGAGATTCCTCCGGGTTTCCTAGCATTTCATTTACATTGCAAATATTCCCCATCAGTCATTCTCAACCTATTCTGAATTACTTGAGGGAGCTAATTAAATCTAAGTGATGTCTAGATAAGGGGTCTCAGTGAAGACCTGGAAGATTAGCTCCCAGGCCTCCAGGTGGGGTGCCATTATGGGGGCCTGAGACAGCCAAATCGTATCAGCTCTGGGTTTGGAGGGGTGAGTATCTGGGAATTGGAACTGGGAGCCACCAGCCCCTGCTATCTACAAGTGTACCCCACAGCAACACAGCCCTCTCTCCTTCAACATCATCTCTGTGTGGATTAGGTCATCTTCCCAGTGCCTGTCGGGGCAGAGAAAAGCTGGTCTCCTAATACTTGCTCTGATTTTAATCCCCCAAGGAACCCTTCTTCTGAAGGCTTCAGAGGAAGCTCATCCTAGTGTTTCTCCTTTTAGAAATCCTCCCATGTTTCTTTTTTGCCCTTAATTTACATTTCCTAGAAACTTGTGGCTGATAAATTCCAGTGGTTGGAGACCTTGTTCCTGAGCCAATGGACCTGATTCAAACCCCTCGTGAAAGAGGCAGTTCGGCGTCAGTCTGTTCCACGGCCAGAGAATGCCCAGACTCCAGCCAACAGGCCAAAAACGGAGCCCTGAGTACCAAGAGGAACCAAAAAAACAAAAAAAACCCAAACGCGTTGCCATCAAGTCTATTGCAACTCATGGCAACCCCATGTGTTACAGAGTAGAACTGAGCTCCATAGGGTTTTCTTGATTGTAATCTTTATGAGAACCAGATCTCCAGGCCTTTCTTCTATGGCACTACTGTGTGAGTTTGAACTGCCAGCCTTTCAACAGGAGGAGGATACGGCTGGATCACTCTCAGTCATCAGCTTGTGGGACCGCTAACTCAGTGCCCAGCCCTGCCGGGACCAGTCAACAGCATCACTCCTATACCAAGGGCTGCAATAGTTTACAGGAGAGAACTGTAAGGTTCAAACACGGCGACATCCTTTACACTTTCACTGACCTAAACCCACAGGGGGCTGGGTCTGTTCTTTCTCTGGAGTGTGGCACAGAAGAAAATGTTCTTGGGGGTTGAGGTAGGAGACAGGGGTCTTGATCAATCTCTGCCATTAACGGTATAACTGTGAGCAAAACATCTGGCCCTTGGACCTCAGTTTTCTTGTCTATACAATGTGGAAAACAATTGTGATGAAATACTGCCTGTTTCTACCTAACTCTTAAGTTTTCAAGAGTACAAAACTCAAATCTTAGGGAACTTGAAAAAGTCAGGTAATTTCATAACTAGCAAAGATTTTTAAAATGACAGCCCCACTTGGGACGTAACTCTAAGGCTCAAAAATAAGTGGCAAAATAAACTGTGACACACTGACATATATAACACCAAATCGTCTTTAAAAACAAACAAAAAAAAAGACTTAATGGAGAACGTGTCAATTGCCACAACCATCTTGGAAGTGATTCTGGAGCGTAATTTAAGTGTTCGCATTCTTTGACCCAACATTATCCAGCAGATAAACTCCAGCATGTAAACAAAATTTTATTTAAGGATATTCATTCACTGCAATATTATATGAAATTAAAAAAAAAAAAAAAGAACACAACTTAAATGCCCACCCACAGGAGATCGGTTAACTATTCTGGTGCATCTATTAGTGGACACACCCAACTGTGAAAAATAAGAAGATACTTCTCTGTCTGCTGATTTACGAGGATATCCAAGACTTACAGTTTCAGAAGAGCAAAAAAAGAAAAACTACGTGAACTGTCAGCACATGGAAATGTGCACACGCAGCGATTCTAAACGTAGAAAAAAATGTAACGCCGAATACGTACAGATGAAGTACAACTACGCGAAAACAGGCAGATGACACTGACAGAAATCAGAAAGGGAAGGGGAGGAATGTAGTGTTTAATGTTCATTTTATGATTATTTTTTCCAGATTATTGCCTAAGTTTATTTCCTCGCGCACGCACACACACACACACGAAAGGCAAGATACTGCTGTTATCATTTTAACCGTGAGATTGGGAGCAGGTGCTTCCTCCACGAGACATCGACTCGGAAGTTAGAGACAACTTGCAATGGCCACCTCACCAGATTGTGTCTGTCTGCCTGGGGCACTCTGCAGGCTGTGATTGACTTGATTTCTAAGTATTTTTTTGTTTTTTTATTGTACTTTAGATGAAAGTTTACAGAAAAAACTAGCTTCTCATTAAACAGCACACATATTGTTTTATGACATTGGTTAACAACTCCACAACATGTCAACACTCTCCCTTCTCGACCTTGGGTTCCCTATTACCAGCTTTCCTGTCCCCTCCTGCCTTCTAGTCCTTGTCCTGGGCTGGTGTGCCCCTTTAGTCTTGTTTTGCTTTATGGGGCCGTCTAATCTTTGGCTGAAGGGTGAACCTCGGGAGTGACTTCACTACTGAGCTAAGTGTGTCGGGGGGCCATACTCTCAGGGTTTCTCCGGAAAAATATGGAACGCTTCGCAAATTTGTGTGTCATCCTTGTGCAGGGGCCATGCTAATCTTCTCTGTATCGTTCCAATTTTAGCATACGTGCTGCCAAAGCAAGCACTCTAAATGGTTTTCATTCACTGTTAGGTGTCGTCAAGTATGAACCCACGTGACAGAGTAGAACGGCCCCACAGGGTTTTCTTGGCTGTAGTTTTTACAGGAGCAGATCGCTAGGTCTTTCTTCCGCTGAGCCACCATCTGGGTGGGTTCAACCCGCCAACCTTTTAGTGAGCAGCCAAGTAGGGTTGCTAATCCAGCACTAGTTCAGGTTGCTAAGTAGAGGATCCCAGGACCTACTGCAACTGTGGGAAAAGCGCAGTGACCGGTAAGGGGAGGCTGCTGAGCAGTCCCGTGTCTAGGAGGCAGCAAGCTCGGGCTGGAGAACTTTCTATCATTCACTCATTCATTTTCAAAAGTGCATTGAGCTTCATCAGCTCTTATGCTAGGCACCAAGCCAGGTGCTGGGGTACAGCAGCAAACAAAACAAACATCATCTCCGCCTTCATGAAACCAACTCTCTGGTGGGGGATACAAATCCTCAGGTGGTGCAAATGCTTTGTGCTTGTGCTACTAACTGAAAGGTCGGTGGTTCAAACCCGTCCACTGGTGTTGTGGAAGAAAGGCTTGGCAGTCTGCTGCTGTAAAGATTACAACCAAGAAAACCTTATGGAGCAGTTCTACTCTGTAACACATGGGGTCGCCATGAGTCAGAATCGACTCAACAGCATTAAGTCTGTTTTTTTGTGGGGACAACAGACCTGAATCAGGTAGTTAACAGAAGCCATGTATGAAGGACAGCAGCTACAGGTGTTGTTGGAAAGGAGAGCTTGTAGTGCTCTGAGGAAGTGTGTAATTTCTGGGGGACATAACTTTGTCTGCAGATGGGGGTCCCTCCCAGAGAACTGGGGTAGGGATGGAAAGCAGAGACATGGACCCTCTTTGAAAGAGTTACAGTTGGATCAAAAGAGTGTAGCGTTTGAAGCTCTTCCTATCATAGGACAGCCCCCAAAACATTCCCGGAGCTGCTGGGCGGGGATTCAGTGCCACAGCTCACACTGGTCAGGGCATGAACACACAGCAGGCAGCCAAGCCCTCAAAGAACAGGCCTCAGTCTGTGCATTAACCTCACCAACCAGACAAAAGCAGAGCCAAGAGAGTAGGAAACCTGTGTTCATGGTAAGAAAATAAAAAGATCAGGAAACCACATGGATGCACACACTCACTCCGCTGCACTCTCTAGCCCCAACATGTAGGCATGAACAGCTCAGAGTGGGAGGACCACAGGCTGGCGTGGAGCCATCAGCCTGCCTGCACCTACAAGTCCCATCAGGCTGAGCTGATGTTCTGGAAAACACTCAGTGAGGGGGCCTGGGAGACCGAGAGACAAAGACGAATGCTATAATTTCAGGGAGGCTTGGGACTCTGTCCTTCAACACAATTAATCTGTGCAATGGAGTGTGGCGAGGTGAGGTGGGAATAATGCTTAGGTCCACCTGCCCAGGTGCAACCCTGGCTCTGCCACTCACTTCCCAAGCCTTGGTTCCCTCCTTGGTGAAACGGGATGACAACAATTCCCTCACAGACTCACGATGAGGATTAAATGATGTCATCCATGCCATTTAATACTTCAAGCACAGGTCTGGGACGCAGTAAGTGTGCAATCAATGTTGTTGTTGCTGTTAGCTGCCACCAAGTTGGCCCCTGACTCACGGCAACACCATGCACAGTGGGATAGGACTGTCGTGATTCGTAAGGTTTTCGCTGGCTGATGTTTTGGAAGTAGATCATCAGACCTTTTTTCCTAGTCTGTTTTAGTCTGGATGCTCTGCTGAAACCTGGGCAGCATCATAGCAACACACAAGCCTCCAATGACAGATAGGTGGTGGCTATCTGCACTGGCTGGGAATTGAACCCAGGTCTCTCGCATGGAAGGTGAGAATTCTACCACTGAACCACCATGGTTCCCACAATAAATGTTAGCTGCTGTGATAACCACTCTGCAGTCTACGTGGGTAGACTGAGTGCCAGAAGGCAGCCAGAAGGTTCGCTGTCAAACAGTGGCTATTAATAAGTGGACGTCACTCCCGAGAATAGCAGGTGGCAGCCACAGACCTCAGTATGGCCACAAACGTTTATTGGTGGTCTGGGTGGCACTGGAGGCAATTCACACTGGGGAGCCCCTGGACCAGTTCTCAGCAGCTCCCCACCCCGCCCGCAGCCCTGCAAGCTGCAGAGATGGAGGGTGGGGAAGGCCTGGCTTTATAAGAGCAGGACATATAAAGATGGTGGGTGGAACAAAGGTCTCCCTACAGGAAGCCACATGGCACATTAAACCAAAGAGGGACCCAACACGGGTGGCTCTGACAGAGTGGTTAGCACCGAGAAGCGTGGCTCAGGCCTTATCACACAGAGGTGCTCTCCCATTTCCCAAAGAGGCGCTCTTTATAAATGATAATGTTCTTGAGTCAGAGCACATGGAAATGGTCTGGGCAGTGAGCTTTAAATCCTGAGGTGAATAATCCCTCTCTAACTCACCTGCTTTGTAATGGGGATCTCCCACCTACCACTCCCACCGAAGGTTTTCTTTGAAGGCATGCTGACAGCACTCATCACAAGCCTGCAGACACCCACTACAAAACCTGGAGGAGCCTGGGAACCACGGGGCAGCCTGAGGAGGTGCAAAGGCGACAGAGGGGCTCGAGAAAAACACGTCTGATGAAAGGCTAGGATAACTGGGATTATTTGCCAGAAGAAAAGGCCTACGGGCATATAGCAACAGGCTTCAGCTCTACAACTGCTCTGTTACTCAGACCAGACACTAGTTCCACTCGGAACAAAGAAGAGAAAGAGCAAGCTTGAAAGGCAGCCTGGCAGATTCAGGCTGGACGTGAGGAAGGACTTCCTGACTGTGGTGGCTGTGACAGATGGGACACTTCCCAGCTTCCCTGGGAGAGGCTCCTGCTCTGGCACAGACTTCAGCTGCTCCTGCTGGGTGGCAGGTAGACCCCACGTCCTGTTTGTTGTCCCTGACTGTCCTCAGACATCGCTTCCCACTCTAAAACAACTGATGTAAAAATAAACTGAATAGCCAAAACCTTATTCATAATAGCTATATGTCCATCAACAAGCGAATGGATGAACAAAATGTGGTAGATTTCATATTAATGGAATACGACTGGGCAGTGAAAAGGAGAAACACCTAACAGCAAGGACGAAATTCCTGAGCCAGAGAAGCTGACAAAGAACACACTGTATGACGGCATGTATACGAAGCTCTAGGACAGGCTATGCTCATCTGTGGTGAGAGACAGCACAACCATCGTCGCCTCGGGGAGGGGGTGGAGAGGGCATTAACCGGGAAGGGGTAAGAGACAACTTTCTGGGATGATAGAAATATCCTATATTTTGTTTTGGGTGGCGGTTACGCAGGTGTACACAATTGGCAAAACGCATTGGGCTGAACACTAAAGATCTGTGCACTTTGTTGTATGTAAACTCTACATCAATAAAAGGGAGAGCAGAAATTATGAACTCAGGGTTCTGCGATTTACAAAGTCTTAAAGCTATGTTTTGCTGTTTTCCCTTGGGCTGTGTAACATTGGGCAAGTTATTTAAGCTCTCTGGGCCTCAGTTTCTGCATCTGTTGTAACAGCACCCCCCTCGCAGGGATGTCTCAGAGATACAACAAGTTAACACCTGTGCGCACAGGCGCGCTCCGTGAGGTGCTGGTTATTATTGTAATAGTTTATTATCCCGTCGCTACTTTCGACCAGTAAGGAAAAGTGCTTTGAAAACATGGTGTCTTAGAACATGGTGTCTTGTGAGCTGCAGTGCTAGGTGTTCAGAGGCTCCAGGGCTCTCCCTTTAAGGCAAGTCCTCCTTTTGCTGTCTTTCCATTTCCACAGGGACCGTTCAAAGGCCCTGGGTCACACTTACTGCTGCTTTTGGTGTAAAGATGGAGGAGCTCAGACAGGCAACTCTTCTTCACCACCGCAGCGCTGCTCAGGTTCTCCTGATCGAGAATCTTGAGGAAGTCCTCCAGCTCTGTCAGCAGCTGCTCCAGGGCTAGAAACAGAAAACAGATGAAGCCATTACAGCGGCTGCCTTCTCTCCAAAGGCCCAGCTCGGACCCTGCAGCAGCCCACAGTGGACCTGGCAGGGTCTGGCAGCCAGCACACGAGGGGCCCAGCCAGGAGGTCAGAGCCCCGGTTCCCAACTTTGAGATGACTGTCATCAGCCCAAGAGGCAAGCCTAGCATTTACTGGAGGAGTGACAGCGGCCAAAAGGCCCAGCCTTCTGAGTGTATCTCCTCCCTTGCAAATGTCTGCTCTCCCAGGGTTCTTATGGGAGAACAAAGAAGAAAATACAGCCATCGAAGTGCTTTGTGGGCTGCTGAGTACTGCTCCTGGAGATGGGGTCACACCAGGCTCTGTTCTCATCCTGATTCTCTCTGGTGACGCTGGGCCTGTTACTTAACCTCCTCAGTTCCCTCATCTGTAAAATGATAGGTTTACAGCTAATGCTTTAGAAAGCTTCTTCCGTCTCTGAAATGCTACAAGTTTCAGTCTGCTCTTGGTTTGGCTGCATGTTTTTCTAAAACACAAAACTGATCATGGGACACCCATGATTAAAAGCCACTCATAGAACTACCATATGACCCAGCAATCCCAATCCTAAGGATGTACACAGCAGCACTGAAAGCAGGAATGCAAACAGAAACTTGTACACCAACATTCGCTGCAGCACTCTTCACAATAGCCAAAAGGTAGAAACCACCAAAATGTCCATCAACAGATGAATGAATAAACAAAATGCGGTGTACATATTACTCACCCATAAAGAGAAATGAGGAGCCCCTGGGTGGCTCAAATGGTTAAGCACTGGACTACTAGCCTAAAGGCTGGCAGTTCGAACCCACCCAGAGGCACCTCATAAGATGGGCCTGGTGATCTGCTTCTGAAAGGTCACAGCCTTAAAAATCCTATAGAGCAGTTCCACTCTGCACACATAGGGTCACCATGAGTTGGAACTGACTCGATGGCAACTAATAACAAAGAGAATGAAGTTCTGATACCTGCCACAACATGGATGGACCTTGAAAACATCATGCTAAGTCAAACAAGTCAGGCACAACGGGAAAAAGATTGTAAAATCTCACTCATGAAATATCTAGAATAGGCCAAGAGTATAGAGACCAAATTTTATTAGTGGTTACCAGGAGTGGGTAGATGGGAAGTAGGGAGAAAGGGGAAGTCATTGCTTGGGGGCCACTGAGTTTCTGTTAATGGCGGTGGAATAATCTGGAAAAGAACAGTTGTGATGGCTACACAGCGTGATGCGTGTAATCAATGTCACTGAACTGTACGCATAAAAAATGTTGAATCACAAATGTTTTGTTATGTATATTTTCATTTCAATAAGACAACTTAAAAAAAAGAAAGAAGCAGCTCACAATTCCCCAGACACCCTACCTCACCTCCAAGGCCCTGCAAACTGCTGGATTGTCACCTACCCCCATTCACCTTCACATTCTATGGCCCAGCTACTACGCCTCTCTTGCTTCTCTGGCCTTCAAACACAGTGGTCTTCTCTTCCCTAGCTAAGACCTACTCATCACAGGTCCTGGTCTAGACAACATTCCTCCAGGGATGGCCTCTCCAGGCCTTTGGAGCAGTGAGGCCTCCTTTAATAGATGAGCCCATGTCACCAGCACTTCCCTGTGGTCAGCTGAATAATGGCCCCAAAGTTGTCCACATCCTAATTCCCAGGACCTGTGAATATGTTTCCTTTCATGGCAAAGGGGATTTTGCAGATGTGATTAAGTGAAGGATCTTGAGGTGGGGAGATTATCCTGGATTATCTAACATAGGCCCAATGTAATCACAGGGTCCTTATAAAAGGGAGGTAATAAAGTTAGAGTTAGAGATGTAAAGAATGGAAGCAGAGGTCAGACAGGAAAGAAGGTGCTATGTTGATGGCTTTGAAGATGGAGGAAGGGGCCACCAGCCAAGGAATGCTGACAGGCTGTAGAAGCTAGAAAAGGCAAGGAAATGGATTCTCCCCAAGAGCCTCCAAAAAGAACACAGCCCTGCAGACCCATTTTAGACTCCTAACCCCCAGAACTGTAAGAAAATAAATTTGTGTTGCTATAAGCCACTAAATTTATGGCAATTATGTTACAGCAGCAACAGGAAACAAATATACCCCCTCAAGTCCTGATTGCATTATATTGTAAGTTGTCTGTGTCTGTTACTTGACTGTTAGGTGCCAAGAGGACAGGCTCTATGTCTATCTCATATTTCCAGGGCCTAGCACAATGTCTAATAAATATTTGTTGATTAAATTAACAAATGAAGGCAAAGCAAATCCACCCACTCTCTCTGCGCACCAAGGCACATCACAGCCAGTTTACAAGAAAAATAAATTGCTGGTCTGGACCAGGACTGAAGAGAGGCCAATTAAAAGCCTAGGTGGTCTGGAGGTCCTATCTAGCTAAAATATTAGATCAGGTGTTTGTTTGTTTTTTTTTTTAAAAAAAAAAAAACAGGATCCCTCCCTGCTTTTATAGTTTACATAACACAGCATCAACACTGGGAACTCAAACAATCCTTCCCCTAAATGGTCCAAATGAAGCCAACTTCTAAAGTGTACCATATGGATGGACTAGCTGTTCCAAAACTTGGAACCCAGCACCTTGACCACCTTCTGGAACCCTTGCAGGCTCCTGCTTTACTAGACACTTCTCTGCTTCAGACCAGCCAAAGCTCCTTCATCGTGGGTGACCCTTCATCAGTGTCATCCTAGGAGAACAACGGCTAGGGAGAAACAGGCATTTTCTGGAAGTCCGCACTCATTCACTGCCCCATCTTCACCCCTCTTGTCTCCCTGGCACCACGGATCAAACTGAACATCAATCACACTGGGCT
Organism: Trichechus manatus latirostris; assembly: GCF_000243295.1. NCBI lineage: Eukaryota > Metazoa > Chordata > Mammalia > Sirenia > Trichechidae > Trichechus > Trichechus manatus. The sequence goes on from NW_004443967.1 coordinate 4,997,035, forward strand.
AATTTATAAATCAGAAGTGAGGGGCGAAGGGGGTACAGTATACCCCCAGACTGCAGGGCAAAGAATAAGGTCGGTCTTCCAGATGGTCAAATGTTTACCCAAAGAGGATGGACCACAGGAACTTTCTGAGCAGACCAAGAAGCAACAGACGGAATCAGTATGGGCTGGGGCTGTACCGAGGGAGAGGCGTCCTTGTTAGCCTTAACGGGCAGTGAGCTCCCACCACCTGACCCAACGGAGCTTCTCTGCTGGAGCTGAACGCTCAGCCCAGCACACTGCTCTGACAGACAGGACATGTTGCAAATGGCACTCTGCCCTCACAATATTCTGTCCCTGCAGAAATATGGAAGATCCATTAAAATCTACACTTTGGCAAACAAAACCTCCCTGAGTTTCTTCAGTAACTGAACCATCCCAATGGACACCAAGTCCAGCATCATTCCCAAGCTGGGTAAAGGCTCTGGTTCAAAGGATCCACATGTCAAATATGGACTCTCATGGAGCACCACGTGAAGAAGCATTGCCCAATTTCTACCTGGAACCACCTTGCAGTGCCTAGAAGGCAGCAGCCTAGGCTTCAGGGCATAGGCACTGTTGTTAACGACTCAAATCTCTGTTAAGAACAGGACACTACATTTGCCAACGAGTTCGTCACCCAGCCTACCCAGCTGGCTTTCCAGAACATGCTCATTAATAGCAGCCAGCTCCTTGAGGCTCTAAACCAGGACTTCAAATGAGTTGTTTGACTCCCTACTGAGAGTTTGCCTTTCTACCCCAGATATACTGAATCAGTATCTATAGTTTAACAAGATCCCCAGGTGGTTTGAAGCCCTGCTCTAGACAGTGTTTTTCTACCCTGGCTGCACACTGGAATCACCTGGAGAGCTTTGAAAGCTCCAGAGGCCAGGCCGCACACCAGATTGACGAGGTCACAAGCTCTGACGATGGAAGCCAGGGGTCAGTGTTCTTTAAACCTCCTCAGGTGATTCCAGCGTGCAGCCAAGGGTGAGAACCAACTACTGGTCCAAACCCAGCATCACAGACCATTACCTGAGGCCCTGCTACCAAAGACACCTACTGAGAAGTCAGAGTCCAGGATCAAGTCCTATATAAGCTGCTACAGGAACTCCGAGCTGTACACAATGCTTCCAAGGCTCCGCTTCCTCATCTGTAAAGTGGAGAAAGCCACGCAGGCCTTGCCCATCTCACCAGGTTACTGTAAATGATATAAAGTCCACAAAGCTCTTCATAAACTGTGCTCATGAAATGTTACACCAACCACACAAAAAAATGTTGTCCTCTCTTCTCATCTCGATTTTTCTTCTCAACTTTGATGGCATCATTAGTTATTTCTGACTCTCGACCAGCAGCATTCATCTCTAAGCTCCCCATTAGAGAAAAAATGGAAACTTGCAATGAGACATTCCCTGCTGTACTGCATAAGGGGGAGGAGGGAAAGAAGGGCACCTCCTCCGAGAAGCCTTCCCTGACCACCCTTATCAAAGTAGATGTTTTTGTTCTCTAACAGCATCTATGTCTTCATATGCTTATCACAACTTACCACAAATGCAAATATAAAATATTTTAAAATAAAATTTAAAAATGACCAAAATAAACAACTTTTATTTTATTCATTTTTAAATTTTATTTTTGTCTTTCTCACGCTTGCTGTCTGTAGCTCAATGAAAGCCAGGACCACATCTGACTTGCATCTTCAGCACCTTATGCTGTTACAGGTATTGAATGAATGTTTGTGGAATGAAGGAATAGGTGAATGAACGAACTGATTGGGCACCTACTTGCTCACAACAACTCCAAGAGGTGGGCATCTTTGTCCCCCCTTTTTAGATGAAAATCTGGTGGCTCAGAGAAGTCCCACAACGTCCCATATGCTCCGTGGCAGAGAGCTGGGTTTGCTGTCTGACCCCAAGGCTGAGCTCGTAACACCCCCTGACGCAATGCCTCTGTGCGGGTCGTTCTTCCAGCATCCCCCAACGGCCCACTCCCCAGTATAGAACTAGAGCCCCCAATTCTCTCTGAGCCCCTCTTGTTAGGGAAAGATCTCCATCCGCTCCTGGAGCTAAGGGAGCACTCTGTGGCCTAGTTTCTGCTCAAACACCCCATGGCCCTTGGTGGGGTGGTGGCCTCTGAAACCCACACCTGCAAAAACAAACTCCCTGAACAAAAGGTGGGGGACTGTGTCCGTATCAGGAGAAAGCAGTGAGAAGGGTACCGGCAGATACCATCACCAAATCAAACACCGGGGAACCAGCTCGCTCAATGGACAGGCACTGCCTGTCACACGCTCTCCCCAGTGGAATTTGCCAAAGCTGGGGAAGCAGCAGAGAACCCTTCTCTCTCCCTGCCACTGTCCTGGGTGAATTCTGGAGAACCAGCAGGTTCCCCAGTACCTCTCTGGCTTGTGGAAAGCCAAGTGAAGGGTACAATGCAGCCGGCTGCCCTAAGGCTGCGTGTGATGAATGCCTGCCCCCGGGCCTGGAGGCGGGGTGGCACGTGGCACTGGTCTCTGCAGGGGACAGATGAGCAGATGCTAAGCAACAGCAAAGGCAAGGCAAAAAAGAAGCCATGTTTGGGTGCTTCTGCTTGGAAAAGAGCCAGGGCCAACAGCAGAGTCTCTGGCCCCATTCTGGGGTGTCAGGAAGAACACTGCAGGAGATCCCAGAAGCCAAGAGCTCTTGTCCAGTTTACTTAAAATGGACTAGACTCTTAACTGAGTTACTTCCGAGAGGGCGCCAGCAAGGGCTCCCAGAGTCCACCCCCAAGTACAAGGGGAGACCCCACTCCCAGTGCTCTACTGGGCCCACAGCCTAACTTACTCGGAAATTAAAAAGGAGACAAGATGAGGTGTCCCTGCCTTTTGCAAGCTCATTGGCAAGACAAGACCAGCACCTGTGAAGCAATTAGGGCGCAAGGCACGCCACCAAAATTTGAGTCCAGTGGTGTGGTACCAACTTCAGGTATGGTAGGAGGTCAGCTAAGAGTGCAGTCCTAGGTCTGGCGGGCTTCAGGGAAGAGGCATGGTAGGGCAAAGCCTTAGGTGTATTTTTGCTTGGTTTTAGTTGATTTTTTGATGGCATACATGAGTTTCCTGTTGGCCGCAGGAGCTCAACAGGCTGAAAGGCAGTGAGCTTAAGGAGGTCAAACCAGGGAAAAACATCGGCTAAACATGGGAAAACAACACCGAGGCTGGCACTCAGCCGTAGTGGGTGAAGACAAGCGAAAGGACCCCGAAAGGCAGTTGGGGGCGCAAGAGGCTGCTACCTGCAAACGCTGCTGCTGTTTCTGAATGTTAAAAAAAAAAAAAGACTAAGCATGAAAAGTGAAAGTGTCTCTTCATTTCCACACCCTCAGCTCTTCCCAAAAGCTGCCAGATTCCTGGATGACAGCCTTTCTTTTCATGTGAGCAAGCATGTACTAAGCCGAAGGGGGGAAGTGCTGTGCCTGGCTTCGGGAGACAAAGGTGACCCACATGGGGTCCCCAGTCTTTCCAGGGGCCGATGTCTGGGGACAGAAGAGGTGGTGACTACCCAGGGTGATAGCAGAAGTGATGTAGGAGTGTCATCAAGGATCAGGAATGCACAGAGAAAAGAGAGACAAACTCTGGGGTATCAGAGAGGAATTTATACGCTGGCCACTGAGGAATGAAGAGTAAGGATTTCAAGAAAGAAGGAATGAGATGCTCAGAAGACTCAAGCACTGAGAGTACATGGTGTGTCTGAGAAACCGGGAGGTGCTCTGTACGCCAGAGGCTCACGGAGCACGGGACCGCGTGGGGGTGGGCCTCTAAGGGGAGGAGGTGGGCTCTGGGACCAGAACTGTGGAATTTGTGGTGGAGTAGATAATTACATGTTTTGCTAGTACGAGGCATTCTGGTTCAATGGTACAATTCTTGCCTTCCATGCGGGAGACCTGGGTTTGATTCCTGGCCAATGCATTTCATGCACAGCCACCACCGTCTGTCAGTGGAGGCTTGCGTGTTGCTATGGGGCTGAAGAGGTTTCAGCGGAGCTTCTAGACTAAGATGGACTGAGAAGAAAGGCCTAGTGATCTACTTCCGAAATTTAGCCAATGAAAAAACTCTCTGGATCATAACAGAACACTGTCCGATCCACAGTCGATCATGGGGATGGCTCAGGATGGGGCAGCGTGTCGTTCTATCATGCGTGGGGTAGCCATGAGTTGGGCCAACTCGATGACAGCTAACGACGACACAACCAGGGGTTGGTGCTTATTCTGCAGGGCGCCCAGGCAATTGGTGGGGGTGTGGCGCACAAGGCTGTTCTTGAAGAAGGCTAGGGACGGGACTGGGCAAGTGCCACAGAAGAGTATGTAACTGAAAAAAAGCAGGGAGGATGGATGAAGAGGGCCTGGAGCAGAGGCAGGGAGGGCAGGCAGGAGATGCCTGCACGAGTGCAGCTCAGAACAAGGGTGTGACTTAATCACGGTGGCCGGTGCCATGCAGGCACTGTCCTTGCCACCTCTGCTCCTCACAACCCACTACCAGTGCACAGCAGTAGAGACAGGCTGTTGCCAGGTGCCACTGAGCTGATTCTGACTCATAGCAACCCTATGTACAACAGAATAAAAAGTTGCCTGGTCCTGCACCATCCTCCCAATCACTGCTATGTTTGAGCCCATTGTTGGAGCCACTGTGTCAATCCATCTCCTTGAGGGTCTTCCTCTTTTTCGATGACCCTCTACTGAAGATGGGCTAGCAAGGCTGAATTACAGCTTAACTCAGTTACTTCCCCAGTTGGTGATGGCACTGGGGTTCAAACTCAACTATGTTCAAGTCCAAAGTACTTGCTGTCTGCTGTCCATTGGTCATAGCCATTCCCAGGAATCCAGGGGGATTTATCTGGATCATGACCTCTGCTTCCCATTCTACCACAGTCCACAAGGTGGTGGGGTAGGGGTGGGGAAGTGGGGGGGATTGAGATACACGGTAGGGACTTAAGAGATGTCCCTGGGTGGTTGAGCGATGTGGCATCCCATTGGACATAGAGGCCTGGGGATGGAAAGGCTTCTGATGCTGATACCTGGGACCCAGGACGCACCAGGCCCCTGTTCCACCTCCTCCAGGGGACACTGTGGCCTACAGGGACCTGCCTGCAAGGACGGTCACGTCTTCCTGGGCTTTTCCTAGCTCCTAGGCCTTCCCTTGATACCATTCTCAGACAAGATCCACAAAGGAGAAAGGGAGATTTCCAGAGACATGGCTTCAGGCCACAGGATGGTGGGTAGAGGGGCTGCAGTCTGAAGGAATTGATCCTCACAGGGCTTGCCAGAATCCTGTTTCCAAGATCCTCAGAGACAAACACCTACCATACCCCGCCATGGGGTTTCAGCAAACTTGGCGACAGCTGAACAGCCCTATCCTGCTTTTATTCCTGTTTTTGACTGTGAAAAAGCCCTGCTGGCACAGTGGTTAAGAGCTCTGCTGCTAATCAAAAGGTCAGCAGTTCGAATCTACCAGCTGCTCCTTGGAAACCCCATGGGGCAGCTCTACCCTGTCCTGTGGGGTCACCATGAGTCAGAATTGACTCGACGGCAACAGGTTTGGTTTGGTTCTTGGTTGACTGGGAATGACCACAGAGATTAAGACCCTCCCTCCCTCCCATGCTGACCTATCTTTGGCATAGTGGTTCACCTTGGACAGAGTATTCAGAAGCTGGAAAGAAACTGCCTATTCTTCCTTCTGTTACCATCTGCATCTCAGTTTTTAAGAGCGAGTTCTGATTCACATCAAACCTATGGTAAAAACCACACGTGAGGTAGGTTTGCCTTTATGAAACAAAATCAAATCCAGAAAATGAAAGCAGGTGAGAATATAAAATGGTGCAGTCACTATAGAAAACAGTTTGGCAGTTCCTTAAATAATTAAATAGAGAGTTACCCTATGACTCAGTCATTTTACTCCTAGGTATACCCAAGAGAAGCGAAAATATGTACAATATCAAAACTTGTACATGGGTGTTTATTGTAGCATTATTCATAATAGTGGAAAAAACTGATGAATGGATAAAAAATATGGTATATCCATACAATGGAATATTATTTGGCAACAAAAAAGGATAAAGTATTGATACATGCTACAACATGGATGAACCTTGAAAACACTGGGCTAAGCAAAAGAAGTCTGACACCAAAGGCCATGTATTACAAGATTCCATTTACATGAAATGGCCAGAATGGGCAAATTCATAGTGACAGAAATTACATTAGTGGTTGCCAGGGGCCGAGGGGAAGGGAAACTGGGAATGACTCTTAATAGGTACGGAGATTCTTTGTCGGGTGATGGAAATGTTCTGAAATTAGATAGTGGTGATGCTTGCACAATAAACCAAAATTCACTGAACCGCACACTCTAAAATGGTGAATCATATCTCAGGTTTTTTTGTTTTTTTGTTTTTTAAGGGAGGGGGTTAAAAAAAGAGAAGAAACAGCCATCAGGACATCATGTAAGAAAAAAATGTAAGCTAAGAGAGTCCCGCTGGAACATTTCTTCAAACAAATGCTTAGTGCACCCCACTCCATGCCACTCATGGGCTAAGTGCTGGGAAAACTGCCATGGCCCCTGCCCATGAGGAGCTGATGGTCCAGGCAGGTGGGTGGGTGGGGAGAGAAGTACTCAGGTGCTCTCTGTTGATATGCTAATACCCTCCTTTCCCCCTAAAATGGCTGTGCTAAGTGAAATCTAAGTCCCTGGGTTGAAGAAATACAGGACTGAGAACAAGAGAGAGTCAGAAAGCCTGGGGATCATTTCCTTTCCTCTCTCATGTTTGGTAAATAGAGGGTCAGCAAAAACGAGAGAAACCTTCGATGAGATGGTTGACATAATAGCTACAATGATGGATTCAAACATACCAACAATGACCATGAATGAAGATGGCACATGACTGGGCAACGTTTCATTCAGTTACACATACGGTAACCAGGAGTCAGAGCCAACTCAATGGCAACCAACCACCACTGTATCTCAGTCATCCTTCAAGATCCATGCCCATCCCTTCTCCAGGAAGCCACCCAGGACAGCGACACTTAGCTCTCTTGCCTCTCCTGCCTTCCTGGACTCCTACTGTCAAAGCCATTGTTTGCTGTCATCTGTATCAAGTCTGTCCCCCAGGCAGGCATAAGCTCTTTCTGTTCAAGGTCAGGTTTTGTAGGTTTTGACTCCCGGCAAGGTGCTAGGCCCAGGGGAGACCCTTGTCGGATTCTCCTGCAGACTCGTTCTTTCAGGAGCCAGCTACAGGCTCTTGGAAATAACGATCAACAAAGGCAAGGCCCCTAACTGCACCAACCTCGGTGACATTTTTCAACCCTCAGAGCTCAGAGGGCCAGAGAGTCCCTCGGATGAATGCGGCTATTCCATTGAGGGTCTGGAACGCACGCACCACCTTTCACTCCTCCCTCACATTTTTCATTTTGGTCTCTTCCTCATCCTCCAGGGGAGGGAGGGAGGGAAAAATAAACGTGCTGTTCATTCTGGACACTGTAGGCCCTTGTGCAGGCTTTCCATTCCGGCTCTGTTAAAGTTCAGAGTTCTCTGCTCAGGGTCTAACAAATCATCAATAAGATTCTTGTTTCAGACTTCCAGGGCCCACGCAGGGCTGCGAGGTTCAACTGCACCATTCATTGCCCTTGGCCATGGCAAAGCTCTGCCTCCAGATGACCTCCTCCCTCAGTTCTTCTCATCTTGAGGCAGTCTTGCTTTTTCGGTCCCTAAGTTCCCAACCATAAATGTCTTCTCGACATACTGAAAAAACTGCTCCTCACTGTCCCCCTGCTGTTCCGTGCACACATTTTTATTTACTCAGCTGCATTTGTTGAAGGCCCGTGACTGAGCAGGATGTTCTTTCCAAACATCTAATGAAGCAGACCTGTTCTTTATGTATAAAGACATACACCATCCCCTAAAGTTTCCAAGACCAAGCCACTAGGCACACTGTCCTCATGAACCCAATTGCTGGGGAGAAAGACTTAGGGTATTAGAATTTGTTGAAAACTAACGATCATGAGCCTGGTTCAAGTTTGTGGGGGAAGCAACAGGACCAGTTGGATGCAATGGAGGGGAGAAACAGGCCAAGCGGATTTCTCCTTATCAGAGGGAACCCTCAAGTTCACAAGAACTTTTGGAAAGCGTGCCCCTTCACTCCACCTGAAGTCTCTGGCTGGTGCAAATGGTTAATGCACTCAGCTGCTAACTGAAAGGTTGGCAGTTTGAGTCCATCCGGTGGAACCTCGGAAGAAAAGCTTGGCAATCTACTTTTAAAAAATCAGCCACTGAAAACCCTATGGAGCACAGTTCTACTCTGACACACACAGGGTCACTGTGAGTTGGATTCAACTCGATGGCAACTGGTCACTCCACCTAAGAAGAGAAACACTGGACCAAATGCCCCCTTTCTTCAAAACAGACAAATGCTGGACGAGCCTTTACCGTGTACTGACTGTGTACTTGGCATGCTGACAAGAACTGGATTGTTTTATATTTTGTGTGTGTACGCATGGTAAAATATACATGAATTCATCATTTTAACCATTTTAAAGTATACAATTCAGTGACATTAAGTACATTCACAATGTTGTGCAATTATTACCACTCTCTCGATCCAGAACTTTTTCATCACCCCAAACAGACATCCGTCAAGCAGTTACTCCCCATTTCCCCCTCTCCCAGCCTCTGGCAATCACTAATCTGCTTTATGTCTCTATGGATTTGCCTCTTCTGGACTCTCGTGTGAATGGAATCATACAATAGCTGGCCTTTTGGGTCTGGTTTCTTTCACTTAGCATAATGCTTTCAAGGTTCATCCGTGTTATAGCATGTATCTGAACTTCATTTCCTTTTATGGCTGAATAACTTTCCAGTGAATGTAAACACCACATTTTGTTGATCCATTCATCACGGATGAGGAAGTGTTGTTGTATCCCCTCTGCAGGTCACTTCAGCACAGACACAGCAGACTCCTGCGTCCTGACTCCAGTTTGTCATGCTCTTCTTGAAGACATCTTTCTGCCAACTTTAAAACACGGCTTAGAACCGGTTCATTGTGGTTCAACCCCCTGCTGAGAATTTGCATTATACATAAGAATCACCTGGGGATCTTGTCAAACTGTAGATTCTGATCAGTACATCTTGGGTGGAAATGCAAATTCTCAGCAAGGAGTCAAACTGGAATGAATCGGTTGGAAACCCTGCTTTAAAAGACACGCCCTGCTTTAAGTAAACCTTAGGTATGACTACTTAGGTACATGCATACAAAGAGTGAAGCAGTGGTTCTTCGCAGGCTGTGACTGGAATCACCCAGGAGCTTTAAAGAGTACCGATGCCTCTGTCCACCCCCAGGGATTCTATATAAATGCTTTGGGCTATGATCTGAGCATTCAAGTTTTAAAAGCTTTCCAGGTGATTCCAACCTGCCGCTGAGATAAAGGTGTGATAGTCTGCTTTATGAAAAGTCTTTTTACTTTATAAAGTTATTTATAAGAGTCCTTTAGAAACAAACTTCCATAGTGCTTCTATATGACTCAATTCTGATTTTACACAGAGAATTTTCTAGGTAGACGCCTGTTACATAAATTCAGATACACTTGAAAAAACTTTTTTTTTTTTTCCTAAAGTCTTTTGCTTTCTGGACAGTAAAGGTGTGAACGGCAAGGACCAAGATGTCTATGGAGTTACCTATCACTGAGCTCAATTCTTTGTTCTGCTTAAATAAGTAGCTTTATCACTGACAATCTCCACCCAAAAGAGAATCACAGACCTCCCCTTGCAGGCTGCAGTTGCTCATGCCTGCTTGGACCCCAGGGGACTAAGCCAGAAATATAAGTAATGTTCTCCAGCATAAATACTCCAGGAGTTTTTTCTTTATCTCCATCTCCAAGAAACAGTCAGGGGAGCGAGGTTGTGCTTCGTTTACCAGCACTGAGAATGCTCTGCTCCCTGCTAAGCCTGGCCGCCTTCAAGGCTCTTTTGCCATCATTTTTTGCAAGATCTGCTCTTTCTCACCTGTCTTTGAGTCTCATCACTTAACACACTTTTCCCAAGCCCACCCCTCTGCACTCCCAGATGAGCCGTGCGGAGCTGAGGAGATGGGACGGATGCTTGCACTACTGGAAAAACAGCCTGAGCTGCTCACTGCGGACCTCTCAAATGGAACAAACCTCCTCCACTAGCAGAATTCCAGCCCCAGCTAAAGAGCCAGCTGGAACCGGAGCTCCTCAGATAGGGCCCTCCGGAAATTCACACAGCAACAGCTGAAGACATCAAACCAAACCCAGCTAGGCAGAAAAGGCCCAGGCCTGCCAAGGGCCGCCTCCACTCTGCCTCTTATTGCCCAGAGCACTGCTTGTCCACCCGGCGAACATGGGCTATTGCCTGCCCATTCGCCCATCTTTAATGTTCTCTATTTGTTCCATGAATGCATGTTCCCTATCCACCAATGAAACTGAAAGTTCTGTGTAGTTAAGGGCAGGGGTTCAGTGGCAGAACTCTCGCCTTCCATGTAGGAGACCCAGGTTCAATTCCTGGCCAATGCACCTCATGTGCAGCCACCACCCATCTGTCAGTGGAGGCTTGTGTGATGCTGAACAGGTTTCAGTGGAAGCTTCTAGACTAAGACAGACTAGGAAGAAAGGCCTGGCAATCTACTTCCAAAAGCCAGCCAATGAAAATCCTTATGGATCACAACGGTCTGAACCACAGCCTATCATGGGGATGGTGCAGGACCAGGCAATGTTTTGTTCCATTGTGCATGGGGTCGCCAAGACTTGAGGGGCAGACTCAACGGCAGCTAACAGCAACAAGGATAGGTAGGAGCCACGTCTTCTGGTTTGGTTTTCCCCACTGTGCCAACATAGTGCTTTGCACAAAGTAGGAAATGCTTGGAAAACATTTGCTGAACATAGGCTTCTAGACAAAGACACACACACACACACACACATACACACACATATGGCCTAAGGAAAATTCCTCCTGAGTTCTCCCTACTAAAAATGTCTGGGCTGGACAGTAGGCCAGGCAAAAGGCTCACTAGCCCCTCCCTGGTCATAATTCCAGGCCCCACCAGGGCCAGTTAGCACCTATAGAATAACCCCCAGAGGCAGCTCCTGACAACTGATGGAGCTGCAGAGGACATTTTACTCCTGGATAGCGCTCCATTTGGAGAACATTCTCAAGGGAGAAGGTGGCAGGGCATGGCGGCCGCTCTCTTAGGGACCAGGGACCCAAGGCAGAAGGAGCTCGACACCCGGGCACTCCCACAGTTCGAGGCAAGCATGAGGGCTGGGGCCAGACACTGCAGGTTCCAACAGCCACCAGGGTCCCGGCCAGACAAAGAGGCTTTGGGGGCCCAGGCGGCCTTTGTTTCCCTGGCCCAGTGAGGACATTCCTTAAATGCAATCTGCCAGAAGAGCGGCTTCATTCAGAGTCGAGAGAGGCCAGCTATTCGGGCACAGAGGTTTTGGCTGGTGGCTCTCTGCGTGGCAAATCACACAAATGGCACAAACAGTTTCAGTCTCAGAACAAGAGGCTGTTGGGGGTCACTCAAGTTCACATTTGAAATTTGGGAAATACTGTGTCCGATAGGAAAAAAAAAGGCTGGAAAATGTTAACAGAGGTGGAGTGGTATAGGAAACTTTTCTTTCCTTCTTTACACTCTTTCCATTGCGGTCAAGTTGATTCTGACTCATAGTGACCCTACAGGACAGAGAACTGCCCCATAGGATTTCCAAGGAGCAGCTGGTGGATTCGAACTGCCGACCTTTTGGTTAGCAAGCGTAGCTCACCGTAGCTCTCAACCACTGTGCCACCAGGGCCCCATATATATATATATGTGTGTATATATAGATATAATGTGGTTATATATATAATGTGTGTATATAATGTGTGTATGTATATATATTTATATATATACATTTATATATACATACACACACACAATGTGCAAATATATATGGAGCCCTGGTGGCGCAGTGGTTAAGAGCTACAGCAGTTCAAATCCACCAGCTGCCCCTTGGAAACCATGGGGCAGTTCTACTCTGTCCTATAGGGTTGCTATGAGTCGACATCGACTCAACGGCAACGGGTTTGGTTTTTGTTTTTTTATACATATATAATGTGTATATATATTACTGTATATACATAACGTGTGTATATATATGTATATACAATGTGTGTATATATATGTTGTCATGGATTGAATTGTGTCCCCCAAAAATATCTGTCAACTTGGCAGGGTCATGATTCCCAGTATTGTATAACTGTGTACCATTTTGTAATCTAATGTGATTTCCTTATGTGTTATAAATTCAATTACTATGATCTAATAAGATGGATTAGCAGCAGTTATACTGATGAGGTATACAAGATTGGACAGTGTCTTAAGCCAGTCTCTTTTGAGCTATAAAAGAAGCATGCAGAGACACTTGGGAACCTCATACCACCAAGAAAGCAGTGCCGGGAGCAGAGCGCGTCCTTTGGACCTGAGGTTCCTGCGCAGAGAAGCTCCCAGACCAAGGGAAGATTGATGACACAGACCTTCCTCCAGACCTGACAGAGAAAGCTTTCCCCTGGAGCTGATGCCCTGAATTTGGACTTGTAGCCTACTGGACTGTGAGAGAATAGACTTCTCTTTGTAAAAGCCATCCATTTGTGGTATTTCTGTTATAGCAGCACTAGATGACTAAGACGTGTGTGTGTGTGTGTGTGTGTGTATATATATACATATAATGTGTGTGTATATATAATGTGTGTATATGTGTACATATATGTGTGCATATATATAAAATGTATGTATATATGTGTGTATATATAATGTGTGTGTGTACATACATATAATGTATATATATGCAGATATACCTCACTGGTTCTGTTTCTCTAGAGAATCCTAAGACATAAAATATCTCAATAATTTTGTATATGATTACATGTTGAAATGATAATATTTTGGATATACTGAATTACAGAAAATACATTATTACAATTAATTTCAACTGTTTATTTTTACTTTTTTAAAGTTTAAAAAACAAATTAATGTGATTCAATAGTAAAGAATGTCTGCCTTGAGCATTGTGCTCTTTTAAGAACTATCTACATGGGATCAAACTAACAACAGCAACTCAAAAGGTTAGACAGGAACCTTGGGGGGCAGTGGGTTTATGTTAATGGATAAGGAACAATTTGAAAACGGAGGGTGAGAATGGTAGCACAACTCAAAGAAGGTAACCAAGGTCACTGAATTGTACATGTAGAAATCGTTGAATTGGCATATGTGCTGCTATGTATATTCTCCCAACAACAAAAAAAAATTAAATTAAAAAAATTCAATGTATATTGAATCTAAAAAAAAAAATTCAATGTGATTTAAAATTTTATATGTGTGGTTCACATTATATTTCTATGGAATAGCACGCATCTGAAACTGTCACAGATTCAGAGCATTTTAAAAGCATGAAAAAAGCATCCCTTTGATTAAAACAAAACAATATTCAGAGAAAGAAAGGGACTTGGCCAAAGTTACTCGGGTTGTAGAAAACCCAAATGCCCTAATTCCCTGCCCAAGGCTTTCTATACCTAAATTCAAGTCATTTTGTGTCCTAGAAAGCAAAGGGAAGAAGGATCATTCTTTATGGAGAGTTCCACAGGAGCAGAGAAGGGCTGAGAAGAGGCTTTTGAATGTGCTGGTCACGATCAACCCAGGTGAGAAGGAGAGGGGCTAGGAAAGATCTCTCCTCAGGAAAATGCCAGTGACCTGGTTGAGAGAGATTTGGTTCCTCAGTGCAGGCTGTCCTTTGTTTAAATGGACAAGAGCCAGTTATTCATCACAGAAATATTCTAAATTAAATCCTTGAAGCCCAATTACATAAACAACGTGAAGATATCACAGATTTTTTGAGCTGGGTCGTTGTTTTCATTTAATGTTTCAGCCAAAATTTTCAGTAGAAACTGCTGATGTACAATTTCAGACTCTTCCAGTGCATTTCATTTTTTGGAAACATGCTAAGTTTGCATTTGGCTCTTTATTCAAATCTCCCTTTCCCTCCCTGGCCTGTCTCAAATAAGCCCCTTAGCACATTATCTCCCTGCCCTGTCTCCTGTTTCTTCAACTTGTGGCCTCCAGCCTCAGACACCCTGAGATTGTCTTGAGTCACTTTTTCTCTGGTGTAACCAAGGTCTCTAATGCAAAACCCACGCACACCCACACTCTTGGCACTCAAACCAGGTTTTAATAGCACGCCAGGGCATGGCTTTTCAGCCCACCAACACACTCTGTCTCCAATCTCACCACACTCCCATCTACCCTAACAATTGTTCAAGTATTTCCTAGGTGCCAACTATACATCCAAACTCGTTGTCTTCTAGCTGACTCCGTCTCATGGCAACCCCATGCGTTACAGAGTAGAACTGCTCCATAGGGTTTTCTTGGCTGTAATCTTTATGGAAGTAGGTCACTGTTGGGTGGGTTCGAACCACCAACCTCCAGGTTTGCACCATCCAGGGACCGTGACTGTACATCAGCCATCCATTTAAAGAGCTAATGAGCACCCACTGTCTGCCAGGGCCATGCTAGGCAATGCAATGGGGGAAGACAAACAAACCAGTCTCCATCTTCCTGTTTCTAATTTGCATGGACTCTCTGAAACCATTAAATCGGAATGCATGTTGCAATTCTGTTTGCATATAATATAGTACTGTTTGTTTTATTCCCACCCCACCACCCCCGCACACACCAAAAAAGTGCTGCTAAATGGAGGAGGGTTCTTCTACTCATTGATATCTTAGACTCAATTATTCTTCCATCAGCTCCTCTCCTTCCAGCCACGTACACTGCCCATTCCCTCATCATTAAGGGGTATCTGCACTGTGGAAAGTTTCACTGAACAACAGGCTGTCTTCTAAGTGCCTTCCAGTTCCTTAGATGCTAAAATTGTTTCTGTCTGTCTTCTAAGTGCCTTCCAGTTCCTTAGATGCTAAAATTGTTTCTGTCTCAAACCTCAAACCGGGTTTCTACAGTGTGAGCACTGGAAGAGTTCATTCGCGGACCAGTGCTACCGGTGGTATCCGTCCAAGTCATCAGGAAGTGAATAAACGTGCAGTGTCTCCCCTTCCACACCAGGACGGGCACCTGGTTAGGAACACAAGCCCTCAGCAGGAGTTAACAGGGTTGAGCGAACTGGGTGCAAAGAATCCCCCCTCTTCCAGCCCAGAGCACTGTACATCTCTGTCCTTTCCTCTCAAAACTAGTCATTTAGCACCCCAAGCAGCACCCCCAAAACAACCTTAGCTCTGAACCTCAAATTTGGTTCAGAAGTTACTTCCTTAGAAGTGGGACTGAGTTAGAAAACTCTGGGAACATAAAGGCTCTTTCTTTTGCCTTACCATGATTCTGAATGTAGTCTGGTATAAAGTAAAGCAAAAACTCAGTGAACTCTAAATTCAGCAACAAGGATTAAGAGATATTAGGATGAGTGACTTTCTACTGAAACAAACTATGAGATAGAATTACGGTTAATAACACAAGATGCTACTAATAATAAACCAGTAAAAGAGAAGAGTACAACCCAAATAAGGGAAACTTATTATTAATAATAAAGTCAGCCAAATGACTGACAAAGGTTATCTCACTGAGCTCTTACAATAAACCTATGAAACCACCAAAAACCCACTGCCGTCAAGTCAATTCCAATTCATAGAGACCCTACTGGACAGAGTAGAACTGCCCCATAGGGTTTCCAAGGCTATCATCTTTATGGAAGCAGACTGCCACATCTTTCTCCTGCAGAGTGGCTGGTAGGCTTGAACTGCCAAGATCTTTCCATTAGCAGCCAAGCTCTTAGCCACTGCGCCACCAGGGTTCCTCCTTAAAGCCTCACAGATCTAGATAATCTCTTGGGTGTTGAGGCTCAGAAGTTCTCAAAACTTTGCACACATCTGTTTCTTTTCCAAACAAAATTCTTGCATCAGTACAATGATTCTGCCTGCTTATATTCCATTTCAGTGAAATCACAGGGCCAATGGCAATAAATGAACATGGGTTAAAAACAGTAAGCAAGTTTCTGTCTGGGAAGGTGGGGAATTCTGGAGCGTTACTGTCATGTCTCAACTAATCCCAGTCCAGAAATATCAACGAGACAACCTGGAGATTGTTCCTAAACTCCAGGAAACTAACTTTTAATACAGACTCCTCCTCCCGAGGAACTCGGCCCCACATTAAACTCAAAGTCCAGGAAGAGTAGTATTCACTCAAAAGCAGCAGGCCCCTCTGCCGTGGGAAGTGTCAACAGAGGCTGGGACAACTCTGGCGCCAGGTCTGCAAACCTTTCCAAAGTGAAGGAGCCATCTTGACCTCCCAAGGGCAACCAAGAGGTCACGGCCCATAGTGGTACATTGTCTCAAGTCAACATGTTGTTGTGCTTCTCACAGCTTCTTTTCTTCAGACATTCACAAATAGCAATTAATGGAACACCTATGTATTAGACACTTAGATTTGACCACTAAATAAAATGAGTGTCATACCATCCTCATGGAGTGCGTGTCATCGTTTCCCAGTACAAATTATTCAACTTTAAATTTGCTACAGTTTATATTAACTTTTCTGCAATAATACAAAATTTTTGATATTCTTAACGTCGCAGTATTTTTACATAATTTTCTATGCATGGATGGGTGGCAGAAATTCCTATGGCTGTTCTATGGCTATGTTACTAGGACAGTTGTTGTATTCTTTCTTTCATGCTGAAGGCTGATTGATTCAGTGTAGACGAACGGGCTGGGTTGGAATCCAGTGACTACACCAATGAGCTGTTTGACCTTCAGCAAGTTTTACAACTTATTTGAGCCTTAGTTGGGGGATGGGGGGAGGAGATCATACTGATTTCCAGGGTTGGTGTCAGAATTAAATGAGATAATATGTAAAAACTACTTTAATAAATGTTGTTATTATCCCCTGTGGTGGGTTGAATTGTGTCTCCTCACAAAAAGATATGTCCAAGTCCTAACCCCCAGTACCTGCGAATGTGACCTCATTTGGAAATAGGGTCTTTGCAGGTGTAAATAAGGAGATGTGGGTAGTCGCTAAATCCAACAATCGGCATTCTCATTGACAGAAAGGAGAAGAAAATCTGAGACACAGAGGCACAAGGAAGAAGGCCATGTGAAGACAAAGACCAAAGACAAAGGCCACAAGTCAAGGAAGATCAGAAGCTGGAAGAGGCCAGGAAGGATCCTCCCCTAGAGCCTTTGGAGGGAGTGTGGCCCTGCTGGCACCTTGCTTTCATACTTCTGCTCTCTAGAACTGTGAGAGAATCCATTTCTGTTGTTTTAAGCCACCACGTTTGTGGTCATATGTGACAGCAGCCCTAGGGACCAATATACCCCCTATCGACTCATGGAGCTAGAGCAGAATACTCTTACACAGCCTTAGGAAGAAAACAAAGGGGCAGTGCCGGGAGCAGACTTGGAAAAGATTAATCTGGTTGCAAAGGGTCTCATTTTTCCACTGGATTGTAAGAATCTCATGAGGTTTAAAATCGGTCGGAACAAAAACTTCTGAATTCGGTAATATAAAAAACAAAACGAAGAAATAAACATGGTGCTGTCAAATTTTCAATTCATTTCCAGATTTTTGAATCAAATTTAAATATTCTGTTAGATTAAAATAATTGATCATCTTTGCTTAGGCATGTCAGATACCACATTAAGGCACTGCAAGCACATTTATGAACTGTTAGGGCTGAATGCTGGCTATTTTCAAGTAGCATAATCATTTGTGGAAAGTGAAATTACGTAATCCAAGAACTGACTTTAGAACCTCAGCCTTAATTTACTTTGTTCACTAAAAGCCCTGTGGTTCTTTGTTTAAAGCAAACAAACAAACAAAAACTTCTGATTTTGAAAACATTCATTCTGGTGAGTCAGGGCCCTCTATGTTGTCATAAACTGCAAACAACTTTCACAAAAATCTGAGTGGGTGGTGGGCCCAAGGCTTCTTAGGAGCAAGCCCAGCAGGTGCAGGCTGGACAGGTGTGGGTGGGACAGGTGCAGGCGGGACAGCTGCATGGAGCCCTCCTGAGAACGAGCACAGGCTGCCCTTCATTTGGTGACTTAGGTCTGAGCCTCTCACACACTGCGAGTCATTTAGCAGAAGTCAGTTTTGGACACGTAGGCAACAAATTGGGAAAACAAGAGCTTCTGGGAGTCAGAGAAAGGCAACTCTTAGAAAGTAGACAGGTCTCAAATTCTAAGTTGTGTCTCTTGGAAGGTCCTCCCACACTATGTCCTATCCACAGCCTGTAGGCCATGCACACCATAGGGCAGTGTTCTGCTGGCCCAGAATCAGGTCAGCTTTCCATGCACCATTCCAGAGTGTCTATGGGCCCGGGCGCGGCCAGTGCTAAACAGGAGGAGCACCTTGCTCTGGTCCTGACTCACGCTCCATGTTCTGCTCCTTTGAGTCCGTCATGGTTCTGTACTCATGATATGAGCCTCTAACCAACAATCACTGAACGCCAGGCACAGGGGTGGGCACGCGCACAATTTAATTGAATCCGCCACCATTTTGTCAGACAGGTTTTATTATCCAATTTTAAAGTTGAGGAGATGGAGTCAAGTAACTTTCCTAAAGTTACAGAGATAACAAATGGCAGAGCTGAAATTAAAGCCCAACTCTTGGCCTGGAGTCCAGTGCCCACTTCCCACATCAGGGAGGTCACCCCTGATCAGCCCAGGAGGCTTTTGACCTCCAACATGCAGCTGGTTCTGTTCATACCACAGAAAGGACAGCGCTGTCACATGACAGCCTGCTGTGCCCAGACACTGTACCCACATTATCTTACTTAACCCTTATGACGACCCTGGGAAATACATCATCAGCCCCATTTTACAGATGGGGAAACTGAGGTCTCTGAAAGGTCTTGCCCAAAGCCATGTAGCTAATGTAGCACAGAGCAGCATTTGAGCCAGCGCCCCAACGCAGCACCCTGGCTGTGCCATCAACGTCATAATGAGCCACCTTCAAGCCGCTGTTACTGGGGGGCTAATTACAGGTTAAGGAGATGAGAACCAAGCTGTCACATTTCGTCCTTCAAGTCCCCTTTCCCTCACTTACATTCTCCTGTGCGGGCTGCTGCTTTGTTAAAAACTCAGTAAAGCTGCAGCTGTGACAGTTGCTGATGATCTGTCCCAGGTCAGGGGAAGGGGCCTGGCAATCACCCCTCCCATGGGCTGGGACCCTCGGGGCCAACAAATAAATTCCCTTCTTCGCAGCTCCTCACCTGCAGCCTCACCTGCAGCCCCTACACTAAGCAAGGCCCTGGCTCCTCATCTCTATGGGGTTGGGTTAACTCACCAGGCTGGGCAAGTGGAAAGGAAACTCCTTTGAGTTGTCCCGCTACCCCTCAGGCTGTGAGTTTTGTTTTAATATTCATGCTCCAAACCAAATAAATCAGAATCTTTCTTGGGGGAGTCCAAGCACCTGGAGGCTCCCCAGTTTATTCAAATGAGCAGACGGGATGGAGAACCAGAGTCCAGGGTTTCTAAATCTTTGGTACAAGAGTCATATGCAACCAAAGCCGATGTTCTCCTGAGTATGTTTCCAGGGCTTCCCCAGCTTCCTCATCGTAACGCCCCTGAGCAGTCATAGCTTGTTGAAGGTCTTGCCCTCTACCATACCCTGGCCCCCTACCCCCATCCCAGCCTATAAACTCCATGAGGAATATCCCTGCATGTCTGCCTTGATCACCACTTACTCAGTGCTGTTTGGAGGCTGGCACACAGCAGATGCCCAATACAAGTGTGTTGAGTGAATGAATGAATGAGTGAGCAGATGGAGGTAGGTACTGCATTTTAGGAGAAGACAAAGGTGAGTAAGTAGAATCCTATTATCCAAGAGTCACAACCTAGAAGGTAAGACAAACCCATCCAACTCGCCACCCCAAAACCCAAGCAATAGCACATTAAGCTCATATGACTGCTATTCTGTAGGGGAAGAAAGGAGAGTGACATGTGTACGGGGTGATCAGAGAAAGCAAAATGGCATCCAGGCTGGGCTTTAGAGATTCAATAAACGGAGACAGGGCAGAGACAGGGTGTTCAGGGAGGTGGTAAGAAGAGGAAGACAAGAGCTTTCGAGGTGCTGAGCGGGAAGACTGGTTGGTTAGGGAGACATGACCCCAACAATGCAGACTGGAGAGGGCTTGGCCACCCAGGAGAAGATGTGGGACACCATCCAGTTGGCAATGGGAAGTCACGGATGGCTTGGAGCAAAAGGGTGACAAAACAGAATTGTAGAAGAGGGAGCTGGCCATGGTGCATGTGATGAAACAGAAGGAGGGAGGATCAGCAATCTGGAGTCTCTCTCTGCTCCAGCCCAGTCACAAATTCAAGTTCACAATTCTCTGACAGGCTAGGCATCCAGTTGTCTGGTGAGCCCTAAATACTATGCAGAACCTCCGACCAAGACATACTTCACAAGGCCAACAGCATGAAATCAGGACTTGACCACTGGCTGTTTTTATAGGAAGGAATTCCCTCCTGCCTCCCTGGGGCCCCTCTTTCTCCATATATATGCACACCCTTATTAAATCACTGTGATCATCTTGGCAGAGAAAGCTATTAACTTCTCCAAGCCTTGCTTGACTCTCAGTTACATAACAATGCAGTGTCATAAAAGCAAGCTGCGCAGAAGTGTCTAGGCGAGTATGTCATTCTCTTCCACCTTCAAACCAGGAGATACTCCAGTGTGAACCAGGAACCCCAAAGCCTACCCTCGGGGACTCTCCAGGGAATCCAGTCCACACTGTTATTTTTTATCATAAACATAAATCAAGCACCAAACTCAGTCATAAGGTGGGCATCCAGACGATCCAGAATTAACTTTTTAAGTTACTAATAAAATGGAAACACAAAGTTTAAAAATCTTCATAAAGAATACTAATAAATAAAGCTGTAAATCTCCCAGGGGTCGTAGGGCCCAGTTTGAGAAATATAATCTTTTACCCCATGTAGAAAACCATCTACAGTGGCCTCTAATGAACTAGACCCGTCTACCGCCCCACTCCTCACAAGGCTCGAGGCCCTCACAAATGCCTTTCCAGCAAAGTCCACGCAGTCAGGGACCACAGTCATCTGAGGGGCATCACTTCTCGGACCACCCCTCCTGATTTTCCAGATGCTCTTCATATATTTGTAACTCTCCCTGATCACTATTTTGGGGTTGAGATTGATTACAGAGATAAATGTGTTCCCAGCAGGGATATCCAATGAGCAGATTCATTAATTATGATGAAGAGCCATGGGTCTCAATTCCCAGTAACAAAATGCTACCTCTTAGCATAAAGGAGCCCTGGTAGTGCGTTGGTTAAGTGCTGGGCTGTTAACCAAAAGGTTGGTGGCTTGAACCCACCCAGTCACGCCACAGAAGAAAGACCTGGCTGGCAATCTGCTGCCATATAGAAAACCTATGGGGTGGTTCTACTCTAACACATGGGGTTGCTATGAGTTGGAATCGACTTGAGGGCACCCAGCAACAACAGCAGCAGCAAAAAAGTTGCGTACTCGTGAAATACACAACTGAGGCAGGCAGGCAGGCGTGGGCAAGAGGCAGTCCACAGCAGACTCCAGCAGGGAGGCACAGTCCTCTCAACCAAAGGGCAAAGCCATGCTAACGGAAGGGGAGGAGGGCAGGACCAAACACCTCTGAACACGCCACTTACTTGTACCCTGTCCATTCCTAAAGAATTCTGAAAATGGAAATAGAAAGCCAAACCCAAGCAGAAAGAAAACTAAACCAAACCTGTTGCCATCAGGTGGCGTCTTACTCATGGAAACCCCACGTGGTACAGAGTGGGACTGCTCCATAGCGCTTTCTTGGCTGTAATCTTTACTGAAGCAGATCGCCAGGCCTTTCTTCCGCAGTGCTGTGGGGTGGGTTTGAATCGCCAACTTTTAGATTAGTAGTCAAGTACAAACCCTAAGGGGAAATAAAGATACCCCAAACCCGGGCTAAAGATGCAATGAAGATGAACTTGAGCTCTGCCTTTCAAGGTAGTCAAAGAAGGAAGGTAAAAGAAGGGAGACAATTATTCTTATTCAATAAAAGGAAAACATACCAATTCCTCAGGAATGACAAGCTTTTTCCTGATACTGAGTTGTGAGAGGACTTCCTCACATTTGACAGATTAAGGCTCTTCCAAATGTTTTTCATCTTACCACTTAGTGTCAAGGCCAAGATGGTCAGCTACCATGGCTGGGCCACACCACATCCACAGACAGGCCCTGAATGTGTGGGAGGTGAGAGCCCACACATCACTTACTGGTTGAGCTAAAAGGAAATTAAGAGTTTTGGGTGATTTCCCATCTCTTTTCTGTAACAGGGGCCTCCTTGACAAAAGGAGAGAAGACAAATAGCCTTCTGGAAACACCCTGTCTGTCAGTGCCACGGCAAAGCGTCATCAGCTGTTTGCAGATGGACACTCCGGGACTCAGACTTGTACCACGCCAACCTCACGTTCCCTGGGAACATGTTACAGGGAGCAGATTTTGGGGTGCGTTCCATCCCCAAAACACTAGAGGGAAAAAATTATTCAGTGATCTGGTCTGTCCATCCATGGGGGCTCTATCATTGCACACCCCACCCCCACCAGCCACAGCACCATGGCCGGCCCAACCCGAACCATGCTAAAGGGAAAGGATGTGGTTGTGGGTAGGAGCTCAGTGTGAAAAGGGCTGTTTTCGGAGCAGCAAGGAACTGACCAATAATGAGGCCAGTTCTCAGAGCTGCTGATAACAGAAGGCCAGAGGCCAGGCTAGAAGGCAATCCCCAGTAAATCACTGGTCATTGCCAGAGAGAGCGGAATGAAGGCCCTGCTCAAACGTGCAAGTTTATTTCAGGTTATTCCAAAGCCTCGCCGGCTCACTGGCAAGGGGGCAGAAGAGGATAGGGGGTGGGCTGGAAGAAAGGACTGCTCTCTGCCCTTTTCTGTAGGATAATGTTTCCTAACAACAGCAGCAGCTGACGGCTCTGGGAATGCACATATTTTAATAAAAACAGAAAGCTAACTTATTCTTCCCACCCTTGCAGTTAGGCTAAAGCATGCATTTGGAATAATTAAGTACAACTAGCCACGTTAACTGGAACCCTGGTGGCACCCTGGTTAAGAACTCGGCTGCTAACCGAAAGGTCTGGAGTTTGAACCCACTCGCCGCTCCGCGGGAGACAGATGTGGCAGTCTGCTTCCGTCTAAAGATTATAGCCTTGGAAACCCTATGGGGCAGTTCTACTCTGTTCTATAGGGTCACTATGAGTTGGAATCAACTCGAAGGCAATGGGCTTGGTTTTTGTTTTGGATTAGCCAGTCAAGGTACTAGCACAGATAAGAAGCATGCATCACCAGGATCAAGATTCTGCTGAGGTTTAACACTGTCCTACCTGGTCTAGGAGAGAAGAAACGTGTAAGACTGCATCTGCCCTCAAGGAGCTGACAGGATCAGTATACGATGCTGCTATTTAGTAACTAGAGAACAGAAACAAAATCCTATCTTTCTTGAAAACAATGTCGGGCAACTCTGGGTGTTCCTCGTGACAATGTTTTCCTTGGCTGGGTGTGAAAAATCACTTCTGATTTTTTTTAAAAAAACTTTTTATTATGAAAATTTTCAAACATACAAAATACAGAAAGTAAAATAAACCCATTACTGAGCTCTATCATTTATGAATACTTTGCCATTCTTGTTTCAGCTGCCCCTTTTTCTGCTAAGTATTTTAAACAAATTACCTTTAAAATAAAAAAACTCACTTCTGTTAAGTCGATTCCGACTCAGTGACCCTGAAAGACACAGTAGAACTGCCCATAGGGTTTCCAAGGCGCTATGAATCGGAACTGACTCAGTGGCAACGGGTTGGGTGTTGTTTCTGGAATCTTTACGGAAGCAGGCTGCCACATCTTTCTCTCACGGAGCGGCTGGTGGGTTTGAACTGCCGACCTTTTGGTTAGCAGCCAAGCACTTAACCACTGTGCCACCAGGGCTCCATTTAAAACACAGTATGTATAAATATTACAGTATACATAAACACTTCAGTGTGTCTCTATCACATAAAACCTTTTTACATCAGTTCAAAACCAGGGATCACACCCAACAAAATTAATATGCCCAGACCATATTCTTTGATATTTTTGCCCCTCCCTGCCCAGATACGGGATGCAGACGGTAGTGACGGAAGGTCTTTCTCCCCAGGTGTTGAGACCCAAGGTCCTCCTTTGACCACCACCCAGCACCACCTGGGGAAGCTATTTAACCTCTCTAAACCTCAGCTTCCTCAACACTCACAGAAAATCAGAGGGGTTGGTCTCAAGTCTAATCCTAACTCCAAATATTGCGATCCTCGGTTCTTCAAGAGTCCTTGCAATGGTTAACTGTAATACTGCCTATAATTCACTTTAATACTTGTCTTTGAACAGTGCAATATACATGTGCAGACAGGTTAGTTTACATCTACACCCCAGGAGTGGGGAGCTAATATTAAAAGTACCCTAATGAAATTACATACCACCTGTCAGTCTGTCATACTATGGCGGCTTGTGTGTTGCTATGATGCTGAAAGCTGTGCCACCAGTATTTCAAATTATCAGCAGGCTCACCCATGGCAGACAGGTTTCAGGAGCGCTTCCAGACTAAGACAGACTAGGAAGAAAAGGCCTAGCCATCTACTTTCGAAAATCAACCGATGAAAACCCTATGGCCCACAGTAGAATATTGTCCAATACAGTGCTGGAAGATAAGCCCCTTAGGTTAGAAAGTACTCAGAATACACAGTGGCTGAAACAAGAGGTTCAAGCACACCAACCATCGTGACGATGGTGCAGGACCGGGCCACGTTTCTTTCTGAAGCACACGGGGTTGCCCGAGTCAAAGCAGACTCAACGGCAATTAACAACAACAATCAGATTACCGTATGAGGGCTGGCTAGTTGAGAGACTCCACTTAGAACTCAGAGAAGCCAGAGAAAACTGCCCTTGAGACAGCTATGACAAGGCTTTGGCTATTTTTATAGATGCTAAAAATGTTTCCTTGCTGAAATGAGTGGTGTTCAGGTTAAATGGAGTGGCTGGAAATATTGTTCCTGCACCTCCACCCTCACATAAACAGGATATAGGAGTTTGGGTAAGCCCAGTAGCCTATACCATTCAGAGCTGCGTCCTAGGCCCAGGACACTATGTAGTACAGTGTTTACACATTACTGGAAGATTCTGTCGCCTGATCCACTACCAGTTGCCATCGAATCAATTCCGACTCATGGCGACCCCATATGTGTCAGAATAGAAGTGGGCTCCATAGGGTTTTCAATGACTGATTTCTGGGAAACAGATCACCAGGCCTTTCTTCCAAGGCACCTCTGGGTAGACTTGAATCTCCAACCTTTTGGTTAGCAGCCAAGTACATTAACCATTTGCACCACCCACCCAAAAACCCACTGCCGTAGAGTCGATTCCAACTCATACAGACCCTATACAACAAAGTAGAACTGCCGCATAGGGTTTCCAAGGAGTGCCTGGTGGATTCGAACTGCCGACCTTTTGGTTAGCAGCTGAACTCTTAACCACTACGCCACCAGGGTTTCCTTGCACCACCCAGATTAGCCAAATCCTACTACCAGAATTTCTTACACTCACTTGAGTGAGGTGCTTTCTGGTCACAACACCTAAGTGCCAGAGAGCTGGGACTCTTCAGGCTCATAAAAAAACTGAACGACTGTTCTTCTGCCTGCTTGCTAACAGATGTTTAGGCTGCAACTAAATTCAGTCTGAGACTTGGTTTCATTTTAACAAATCCACTGGGAGTGACACTACGGGGATGGAACCTCTGGGCCCTTCTCTTACCACTGAAGATCACCCCTATCTGCCAAAAGCACCCACACTATGGTGATCTTCCCACTTCTCAATTTTACTGGCAGTATTTTTCTCTATCTGGAATTTCTTTTTTCCCTTTCTGCATAAATCTTATCCACCCTTCAAAGTTCAAGTCTTGATTCCTCCAAAAAGTGTTCTACATTGGGACTTAGGTAGCAGCAAGGCAATACTGAACTGTCTTCGCATTTCCCATAACTACGATATACATTTTGGGATGGCATAAATGCTATCAGCCCCTCACTGTGGCCGACTGGTGTCTGCAAGGCCCCTGTGGGCCCACAGAGAGGGCAGCCAGGAAGGGTCAGCCATTGGTCTGTGGGGTCAAGCTAGGGCTTCTTACTGGATCAAGCTCCTTCGGCATCTCTCTCCACCAGCTACTGCGGAGGGAGAAGCAGCTAAAATAACACTGAAAACTTCTCTCAATCTGCTTGTTGACATGCTCAGTTATCACAGGAGAAAGCCAGGTGGGTTCGTGCTGAGGAAAGGAATAGGGGGAGAAGGGCTGGAGTTTGGCCCCCATCTTGGAAACAAAAAGTTCAGCTCAGCTGGAAAGAGGCAAATCATGGAATGAAGAGCTTCTGGTGTGGACAGCTGTAAATATTGACTCTGACGAAAACAGACGGCAGGGCAAGGCTCCTTCTCAGGCCAGAGAAAATATGATTTATCAAGGTCAGAATTTGGACCATGGAAAATTCCCTATGTTTCTTTCTTTCTTTCTTTTTTAACGGCACAAGAGCAGAGGGAAGATTGTTTTTCAGTCGAGAAAAAAAGGGCCCTTTATAGGTCATAAACCTAGCAAATTAAATAGGTCTCCAGTGTGTGGCTAATATGGATGAGTCCTACTATATTTTATCAAGGAAAAGAAGATAAAATGGAATGCCTGATTCCACAGGAACACTACATTAACATCTCCCCAGCAAGTCACATCCTGTAGAGACAGCAACAACAAAGGTTTCTTCCCCTTGACTTGGATGAAATGGCAAAATTCTTACTAATTTGTTGCAAATTTTAAGTTTCTCCTAGGACTTGAGGCTTGATGTTGGAAGAGTCGTTACGTGGAGACTCTCAGAGTGGCTGGAGGGTTGACCCCAGAATGACCACTGGGCACACCTAACAGACCCTGGCTTCGTCCCTTAGTCACCTAGACAGTCATCTGGTTGCCTGCACACTCACCTGAGCAGCCCCAGGGCAGCCTCGGGAAGCCCAGAAGCCTCAGGCACCATTCTTTCACTGGGTTCCCAGGTTTTCCCTGTGTAACATGCTGACTCACCATTGTTTGTCCCAGAATTTATGGGTCAGATAAGGGAAGCTGCACAGAGCTTGCTGGGGTGGGTGGAGCAGAGGTTGCCACCAGTGAAATAACCCACTATTTTCTTTTGCTTTTTTCTCCATATCTCAACGTCCAGAAGAGGCCCAGAGCGGCCAGCTCCGGAAGATTTCAGGACGCCAGATGCCTTCTCAATGACTTCTTTCGTGTATTTTTTTCTATTATTATTAAACTTTCATCAGAAAAATGTAATGTATTCACATGGTTAAAAAAAAAAAAAAACAAGCAGCAGTACAAACACAGACAATGAGTAGTTTCCTTCCCATCTCAGAAGCCCAGCATCAACCCCCCCTCCCTGGCAACCACTGTTAATAGGTTTTTCTATACACAATATCCTATATATAAAAGATACGTAGAAATATACAAAGCCTTATGCACAAATAGGCTCACACTGTATGCAGCACTCTGCAAACAGGCTCACACAACATGTAGCTACTGTCACTTGCCAACACCCATTTCTGGAAACATATATGTGCCTCATTCCTCTCAGCAGCTGCATGGTATTCTGTTGAATGGATGCACTATACATTTAAATACACATCTTTTTGTTTATGTTGCTGTTGTTGGGTGCCATCGAGTCGATTTTGACTCATAATGACCCCATATGACAGCGTAGAACTGCCCCATAGGATTTTCTAGGCCGAAATCTTTATGGTTGCTGCAGTACATCAAGAGGAACTGTCAGAAGTTCAAGCTGGATTCAGAAGAGAATGTGGAACAAGGGATATCACTGCTGATGTCAGATGGATCTTGGCTGAAAGCAGAGAATACCAGAAAGATGTTTACCTGTGATTTACTGACTATGCAAGGGCATTCGACAGTGTAGATCGTAACAAATTATGGATAACATTGCAAAGAATGGGAGTTCCAGTAAATTATGCTCATGAGGAATCTGTACATAGACCAAGACGGAGTCATTCGAACAGAACAAGGGGATACTGCGTGGTTTGAAGTCAGGAAAGATGTGCATCAGGGTTGTATCCTTTCACCATACTTATTCAATCTGTATGTTGAGTAAATAATCCAAGAAACTGGACTATATGAAGAAGAATGCGCCATCAGGATTAACAACCTACGACATGCAGATGACACAACCTTCCCTGTTGAAAGTGAAGAGGACTTGAAGCACTTACTGATGAAGATCACAGACTACCGTCTTCAGTATGGATTGCACCTCAACATAAAGAAAACAAAAATCCTCACTACTGGACCAATAAGCAACATCATGATAAACGGAGAAAATACTGAAGTTCTCAAGGATTTCATTTTACTTGGATCCACAATCAACACCCATGGAAGCAGCAGTTAAGAAATCAGACAACATATTGCATTGGGCAAATGTGCTGCAAAAGACCTCTTTAAAGTATTGAAATGCAAAGATGTCACTTTGAGGACTAAGGTATGCCTGACCCAAGCCATGTATTTTCAATCACCTCATATGCATGTGAAAGCTGGCCAATGAATAAGGAAGACTGAAGAAGAATCGATGTCTTCGAATTATGGTGTTGGCAAGGAATATTAAATATACCATGGACTGTCAGAAGAACGAACAAATCTGTCTTGGAAGAAGTACAACCAGAATGCTCCTTAGAAGCCAAGGATGGCAAGACTTCATCTCACGTATTTTGAACATGTTATCAGGAGGGACCAGTCCCTGGAGAAGGACATCATGCTTGGTAAAGTAAAGGGTCAGCAAAAAGGAGGAGCCTCAACAAGATGGACTGACACAGTGGCTTCAACAATGAGCTCGAGCATAACAACAATTGTGAAGATGACGCAGGGCTAAGCAATGTTTCATTCTGTTGTACACACGGTGGCTATGAGTTGGAACTGATTGGACGGCTCCTAACAACAACCATCTTTATAGGAGCAGGTCATTAGGTCTTCGTCTTCTGGAGCCACTGGGTGGGTTGGAACCACCAACCTTTCAGTTAGCAGATAGGCGCTTAATCACTGTGCCACCAGAGCTCCTTTTTTTGTTTATATTACATATTTAGGCGGGTAGGGGAAGAAGAGGTAAATATGTGGAGCACAGGGCATTTTTAGGGCAGTGAAACTATTTTGTATGATATTGTACTGGTGGGTATATGACATGATGCATCTGTCAAAACCTACATAACTATGGATTCTAGTTAACAATAATGTATCAGTATTGGTTCATCAATTGTAACAAATGTACCACACTAATGCAAGATGTTAATAATAGGGGAAGCTGGGAGGGGGGGCAGGAAGAGGGTATATGCGAATACTCTGTACTTCCTGCTCCATTTTCTATAAAACTACTCTAAAACAGTCTATTTTTTAAATTACATGATTATTATTTTGCTAAACTTGCATTACAGAAAATACATGTTACGAGGAAAATCTCATTAATTCTTCCTCCCCACCCCCAACCCTCGCTTTTTTAAACTTTCAATCCTAACACTTCAAGGCTGACCCCCAGAATGCCCCCAAATGATGACGCTGGAACACTCACTCGGTGGCCAGCAGGGAGAACAGGCGCTGGGTAGATAAAGGCCACGCCCTCAGAGTTGCCTCCACTCCCCCTTAGAAGTCTCCAGGCCTTTGTCACCATGGTTACCTGACACCGCCACATCCCCCATGCCCCAGACTCTCCACCAAGTAGCAGAATAATCCTGCCCCCTCTCTGCTGGTGAAATCAGCAAGCCAGGGTTCACAATGGCGAGAAGACACTGAGCTGGGACTGAAGTCTCCAAGCCCACACCTGCCTCGCATTTGTAGAGGACAGAAAAGGTAGGAGGCCCTGCCCTCATAGAGCTTACATGTTCTGTGAAAGAGTAACACAAGACAGGGCCCTAAATTAAAACCGTGTCGTACAAACTCAGCGTTCAAAATCCACTCTTGCTTCCTTCTCTGCTTCGTCAGCATCTGGGGCTTGGGAGGACATTTTGTGTGGGTATTTCACAGACTTTAACATGCCCACAGGTCCCTGGGTGTTGCAAATGGTTTGTGACTGGCTACTAACCTAAAGGTCAGTGGTTCAAACCCACCTAGCGGTGCTGCAGAAGAAAGGACGGGTCAACTGCTTCCATAAAGATTACAGCAAAGAAAACCCTGTGGAGCATTCTAGTCTGACACATACAGGGCCACTCTACTCTGATGCTGTCCAGAATCGACTAGATGGCAACGGGCTTTTTGTTTGGTTTGGTTTTGTTTAACATGCCCACCCCTTAAATCTCCTAGGCAACGTGATCCCAAACATCCCAGCATGACCCCAAGTATCTCAGCTGAAGTGACAGATCTGAAACGCCTGCACATTATCACTGGATTTTTCTGAAACTTGGTCATTTATGCAGAAAGGGAAAAAGTGTTTCTGGAAACTTTCTCGGTGAGACACAGCACAGCTGGCTAAACCTCTGGCACAGAACCGACGTTTGGGGCACACGGCTGGCAATCGGGACATGAGTCTCACTTAAGGAGCTGCAGATGTGCACTCGTCCCCAGGGCATCTTCACAGGGACCCAGCCAAGCAGAATCCTGACGCCCTGGCTCTCCACAGGCCTTGGTTCTCAGGGAATCTTTCTTCCCCCTGCCCTGGCCTCAAAAGGCGGCAGGCACTTCAAAAGCTCTGGCTTAGGTGAGGCTGTTCTCCCTGGCCTGGGAGTGGCATCCTTCACTCCAGATTTGTTCCCGTCTTTAGCTGCTCAGCATTCACAGGGGAGCTGCCAGAGTCCTGAACTCACCCCCTAGCTGGATGATTCTAGAGGAAAAAATAATGCAGCTGTTTCAGCTTCTCTATTCTTGGAAAAGACTTCCAACTAGGAGCTTGGAAGGGGCCCAGGGCTGAGGTTGTATCCTGAAGAAACTCTTTCCTAGACAGACTCTAGGGAGCTAGGTCTGTGGGATGGGGGTGGTGGTGGGGTGGTGAGTGTTTAAGTCTCTTAGAGCCAAGGAGGGGCCCATGTGAGCAGGAATATGCCACGCGGCTGTGGTGAGAAGGGTGTTTGTCACTAGACCAGACATTATCTGCATCTTGTCCGGGTTTACCAAGTGTCTGAGCTAACTCATTCATGGATGGCACTATTTAGGGGCTGCTGCCTCATCCTCTTGGAGTCTCTGGGTGCTGCAAGCAGTTAACGTGCTTGGCTGCTAACCAAAGGTTGCAGGTTCGAGTCCACCCAGTGGTGCCTCAGAAGAAAGGCCTGGCAACCTACTTCCAAAATATCAGCCACTGAAACCCCTATGAAGCACAGTTCTACTCTGACACACACGGGGTCACCATAGGTCGGAATCAACTCCATGGCAACTGGTTTTTTCTCACCCTGCAGAAAAGAGGTCAGTAAACCACAGCCCTCAGGTCAAATATGGCCTACTGCCTGTTTTTGTATGACCCATGAGCTAAGAATGGTTTTTACATTTTTAAATGGTTGGGAAAAGTAAAAACAAAAGTATTTCTGACACATGAAAATTATATTAGATGCAAATTTCAATATCCATAAATAAAGTCTGGTTGGAACACAACCATGCCCATCTATTTACATAGTGTCCACGGTTGCTTTCATGCTACAGTGGCAGAGTGGCGTCACTGCTACAGAGACCTGATGGCCTGCAAATCCTAAAATATTGAAGGTTAAGTGCTCGGCTGCTAACCAGAAGGTCAGTGGTTCAAACCCCCCAGCCACTCCGTGGGAGAAACACGTGGCAGTCTGCTTCTGTAAAGATTACAGACTTGGAAACCCTATGGCGCAGTTCTACTCCGTCCTAGTGGGTTGCTATGAGTCAGAATCGACTCTACGGCAACGGGTTTGGTTTAGTTTTTTGGGTATGTCAGCCTCCATTCTTTTTTATTATTATTATTATTGTACTTTAGATGATGGTTTACAGAACCAGTTTTTCATTAAACAGTTAGTACACATATTGTTTTATGACAATGGTTAACAACCCCACAACATGTCAACACTCTCCCTTCTCAACCTTGGGTTCCTTATTACCAGCTTTCCTGTCCCCTCTTGCCTTCTAGTCCTTGCCCCTGGGCTGGTGTGCCCCTTTGGTCTCATTTTGTTTTATGGGCCTATCTAATCTTTGGCTGAAGGGTGAACCACAGGAGTGACTTCAGTACTGAGCTAAAAGGGTGTCCGGGAGCCATACTCTCCGGGCTTCTACAGTCTCTTTCAGGCCAGTAAGTCTGGTCTTTTTTTTTGAGTTAGAGTTTTGCTATACATTTTCCTCCAGCTGTCTGGGACTTCTCTACTGTGATCCCTGTCACAGCAGTCAGTGGTGGTAACCGAGCATGATCTATCAACCCTCATTCTTGAGGAGCCCAAGAGGCAAAATGGAGGATATTATATAGATACTTAAGAGAACACAAATGGAAACAAATTTTTATTGATGGAATTCAAAATATAATAGTAATTAAGTACTTTTTTTGGTAATACAAGTATACTAATGAGAAAAATAAAGTTCTTTTTTGGGGTATGGGGTAACATTTTACTTAATTGGGGTTCAAAGTTGGTATTTGCTGTCATCAAATCGATTCCAAACGTTCATCTGTGAAAGCCATCTTAGCCTGAAGGGCATCCAAAAATAGGTGACGGGCCGAATTTAACCAGTGGGTTGTAGTTTGTCAATCCCTGCTCTGGAAGGTGGCTTTCATTTTCTAATGTCATATTTCAGTCCCATAAGAGTCTAATTGGGAACAATGTAAAAAATTTCAATTGGATTTGGGACTATAAGATACTACAAGTCCAGTTGTATAGTGTCTCTCCCTGCAAGAGTCAACCCCTTAAAGGAACCACACGCACAAAGCTTTGTTCCAGAGACTGAGAGAGATGGTGTTTACTGGCTGCTGCACAGGCACTGTGACTTGTGAAGCGCGCGCACACACGCACGCACGCACACACACACGAGCCTTGGCGGTACAATGGTAAAGCACTCAGCTGTTAACTGAAAGGCTGGAGGTTTGAACCTGCACAGCAGCTCTACAAGAGAAAGACCTGGCAATCTGCTCCTGTAAAGATTACAGCCTAGGAAACCCTTTGGAGTAGCTCTACTCTGTCACATGAGGTCACTATGAGTCAAAATCAACTCAGCAGCCCCTAACAACAACAACTGTGTGTGTGTGTGTGTGTGTATAATACATAATATATATATTACATATAATATATATACACCTATCATACACACACATATAATATGCACAGATACATACCCACATGCACAGACACATACCCACATGCACACACACTCACATGCACAGACACATACTCAAATGCACAGATACATACCCAGATATATACACGTACATATATACATATATATGGAGGCTCCATATATATAGTTGTATATATATACACACATATATATGTAGGTATATGTGTATATGTACATATGTACACACAAATACATGTATTGTGTGTGTGTGTGTGTGTATATATATATATATATTTTGTTTTTGTTAAACACACTCTATGAACCAGGCCTTGTACTAGGATCTGGTGGTGGTGGGGTGGGGAAGGTGAGTGAAGTACAAAGAAATAGGAAATAGTAGCTATACTTAAGTTCTTTTCAATTTAGAAGGGAAGAGAAGGAATAAATGCCAATTCAACTCGATGTCAATGATGCTACAGTAGCACCTGACCAGTATAGAACAGTCTTCAGTGGATTCCATAAATGGGATTTTTTAAACCTAGGATATAGTATTCAATTTCTGTTACTCCGAACTGAAGCACCTATGTAATCACTGCTCCCCTTGTAAAAGGATTAAAGCAATTACCTAACTCGAGAACCACACGAACAGCATTTTGAAACAATCACATGGGCTGAAACAACCCTGCAAATTCAGACCCTGGTAACTCAGTTGCTGGATGCGTTATATCCAGAACTGTCGACACTCAATTAAAAACACGCACAACAACTTCAACACTATCCAAGGGATATTAATATGGAAGACTTTAAGAACTGAGAAACATGGGAATAGACCACCCAGGCAGAATCAGCCAGAGACTGAGAAACCACTGGAGCTTCCAGGCCTCCCTAGAAGTCACCACCCACAGAGCCATAGGCCAGGAGGGATGGGAGCAAGATGGCGGAGAGACCCCGGAGGACTGGGTTCAGCACCATAACCTTCACCTGCCTACTCAACACAGGGTAGGCCAAGGGAATTTGACTGGGAGTGTTCAAATACCAGCAGGAGGCATTACACACAGTGGAGGTTGTAATACGCAAATAAATATGTCCTTTGGCCTTGCTATTATTAGCTGCCATTGAGTCAGCCTCCGACTCATGGCAACCCCATGCACAATGGAATAAACACTGCCCAGTCCTGTGCCATCCCCATGATTGATTACAGAGTGGACCACTGCGATTGATAGGGTTTTCATTAGCTGATTTCCCTTCTTCCTGGTCTGTCTTAGTCTGGAAGCTCTTGTGAAACTTGTCTGGCATCATAGCAATATGCTAGCCTCCACTGACAGATGGGGGTGGTGGCTGCATTTGAGATGCATTGGCCAGAAATCGAATCCTGGTCTCTTGCATGGAAAGTAAGAATTCTACCACTGAATCACCATGTCATTGCCATTTAATCAATTCTGACTCATAGCGACCCTACAGGACCGGGTAGAACTACCCCATGGGGTTTCCAAGGCAGTAATCTTTACATAAACAGACTGCCGCATCTTTCTCCCACAGAGTAGCTCATGGGTTCGAACTGCCAACCTTTTGGTTAGTAGCCCAGAGCTTTCACCACTGCACAACCAGGGCTCCTTCTTGAACCACCACAGGGGGCTTCATTCCAAGAAAGAGACTCTGATAGTCCACTACATTCTGAGGATCCTGTAAAGGGCTCAGATGTGTTTTCTGCAGCACTTGATAGCAGTCGCTTACCAAGAAACTGAACTACGGTTTTCTGAATCTTCACTGGTGCCGTATCTAGGAAAGAAACATCAGTGTGCTGGGCCCCCACGCTTCAGGAAGCCTCTCAGGCAAGAAACGGTGCCACAGCAAAAGCACAGCCCAAATCAAGGGAAAGGGCCTTCGAAAGTGTACAAATCACCAGGTCTTCCACCAGGGCAAATGGCTTGCTCTGCTTGCAAAGAAGATGAAGCAGCATTCTTATTTATATTATTCATGGAATTCACAAGATAGCTGCCTTACAATTCTTTCTTGCTTCAATATTAAACATGTTTTTAAACAACAAGAAACAGCTTTGTATTGACATAGGACACTGACTAGGAATTTTCAATCAGGTGTGAAAACATCTCATAGTACTAAAGCTTATACCTATGACTCTATTAAATCTCTCCAGTCAACACCCTCATAGATACCTGGACAGTATCCAGAAAAGCCTGGAACACATGCTAAAATCAGAGCCCTTTCCAGGACAAGCTGATAAGCTTTCTATGAACAAATATTAAAAGTGTCACCATTGTCTTCATTATACTCTTAAAGGCCAGGAAATTTAGAACTTAAGTGAAAACCTTCTAATAACAGGATGGATTACAACTTTTACATGAGAAACAATCTCTCTCCATTAAGGAGTGTTGTCTTATTTTGCCTTCACATGTACCCCCTTCTAGATTGCGTGCCAGAGCCCCATACTTCTATGATGGTGCCTGAAATAAAAGTTTGTTGTTATTGTTAGTTGCCATCAAGTCAGCTCCAACTCACAGCGACCTTACATGTAACAGAATAAAACGGTGCCTGGTCCTGTGCCATCTTTATGATTGTTGGTATGTTTGAGTCCATTGTTGCAAATACTGTGTCAATCCATCTCCTTGAGGGTTCCCTTGTTTTCACTGACCCTCTCTCTACCAAACATGATGTCCTTCTCTAGCAATTGGTCTTTCCTGATAATGTGTCCAAAGTAAGCAAGCTGAAGTCTCATCAGCCTCACTTCTAAGGAGCATTCTGGTTGTATTTCTTTGAAGACTGATTTGTTAGCTGTCCCCACAAAAAAAAAAACAAAGCTCAGCTAAGGGCCTGAAGAAGTGACCCCCATTTTTCAGCTGCCCAAGACACTCTAGTCCAAAGTCCCAAAATAGAAACCCATGGAGAAAGAAGCTTGACCCCCAGGCCTTCAGAGATGCCCTGGTCCCTAGGAATGCCAAGAACACATCACTCACTGGGAATCACTGAGGAGGTCTGGAACCAACAAGTGCCAGGCCCACCAACTATGAAGAAGCACCTGGCCCTGGCATGGCCTGAGCCAAGACACACATGATGGCAAAAAAGACCAAACCAAACTCACTGCCATCAAGCCGATTCCAACTCTTTTACTTAAATGCTGACTCTTCCTGGTCAATCACATTTGAGACAAAGTCAGCAAAACTGGGATCTTCTACTAAACCATGTCACACTCACCTGATTTAAATATCCTATTTTCCCACAATAAAGAATAAAGAACAAGTCACCCACCACCCAGTGGAACAGTTAAAACTCTGGAAAAAGTTGTCCCATGCAACCAGGGCTTCGAACTGGCTTGTTCTGGTTCAAACCCCTGCCGAGAATTTGCATTTCTAACAAGTTCCAGGCCATGCTAACGCTGCTGGTTAGGGACCAGTAGAGCAGCGGTTCTCAAAATTTATTATACGTAAGAATCACCTGGGGATCGTGTTAAAATGTAGATACTGATTCAGTATATCTGGGATGGAAATGTAAATTCTCAGCAGGAGTTAGGAACCAGAATAAATTGGTTAGAAGCCCTGCATGAAACAAATGGTCTTGGGGAATAATAGGAAGAGGGAGGGAAAGACATTTTCTCCTTTAGAGGAAGTTCTAAAATAATGAGACAACTTGGATTGTGTTATTATAGTCATTTCTAGGTGAAATCCTTTTGTGGTTTCTTGGTCCACAAGGATTTACCCACATTCCTACAAGTGAACCCTTCCAGGTCAGCCACATGATGCTCTCCTAACCCCATGACCCCCAAGCCCCAAGGGTTTGATGAAGTCTGGGGATGTCAAAGTTAAATATGTCTTTCTTGAGTAAACCAGTCCTCTTGCCCCACAACTCCCTTGAGAGTGGAAACCAGCCAACGTCAGAAGACTGGGGCTGCCTGGAAAGAGATGATGATTTCATTGGTTGGGACTTTATGGGGCTTTGTTTTATATGGCAAATACTCTAAATATACCTTTGCAAGGGGGAATAAAAACAAAAAACCAAAAAAGTGCCATCCTTGCCAGGGATCTTGATTCACAGAGTCTGGAAAGAAAATGTGGCCAAAGTCGAAACCCACTTAAAGTCTGGGTTCTCAATGGCAATTTAGTGCTGGATGATGGCTATATTTATGTCCAAGAGGCTTCTATTCCAAGGTGTGGGGCTGTCCTCACAAAGCTCACTCACCGCAGTCATTCCACCATGAAGGAGAAGACACTGGCACCAGGAGGACTCTAAGTGGGATTTCCCACCACACTGCCCTGTGCAGGGCACCCAAGGGCACCTGACCCTGAGCTCTTTGAAAGGCAACCCTGTGGGTACCTGACTTCTTTCCGTCTCCAGGTGTGTCTGTCTCAAAGCCTTAGTTTCCTCAGGTCTACAATGGGGATAAAAGAGTCTACTTGCCCTCACAAAATTGTAAGAATGCATGGCAATAAAAACTGTTATTTTCTACAGGTTTCTAAGCAGCAGGAACCATGTTGGATTTAATTTGTTCAATCTCTAATCCTGCACTATATACAGATGCCACTACCATCAGTGATGTACAGTTGATTCCAACTCATGGCAACCCCATGTGTGTCAGAGTAGAACTGTGCTCCATGGGGTTCTCAATGCTGATTTCGTTTGGAAGTAGATCATCAAGCCTCTTCCAAGCCACCTCTGGGAAGACTTGAACCTCCAACCTTCCAGACAGCAGCCAAGCACATTAACTGTTTGAAACACCCAGGGATGATGAGTAGGCTTTTAAAAAACTATGAGGGAACATATTATAAAGTTACAAAAATTAAAGCAGTATGGCCCTCACGTATGAATGGACAGACAGATTAATGGAAAAGACTAGAGTGTATGGGACAAGGTCGTAATATGTACAGTGATTTAATATATGATAAAGACACTGGGAAAGAAAGCTAGATTACTGAAAAACATCGCTGGGGCAATAGGGTAGTCATCTGGAAAAATACACATTTAGACTCTTAGTTATCTAGTACTGCTGTAACAGAAATACCACAAGCAGATGGCTTTAACAATCTAAAGTATATTTTCTCACAGTCTAGTAGGCTAGAAGTCCAAATTCAGGGCACCAGCTCCAGGAGAAGCCTTTCTCTGTCGGCCCTGGAGGAAGGTCCCTGTCATCAATCTTTCCCTGGACTAGGAGCTTCTCTGCACAGGAACCTCAGATCCAGAAGGACATGCTCTGCTCCCGGCACTGCTTTCTTGATGGTATGAGGTCTCCATATCTCTCTGCTCGCTTCTCTCTTTCATATCTCCCCACGTCTCTCTGGTCGCTTCTCTCTTTCATATCTCAAAAGAGACTGGCTCAAGACACAATCCAATCTTGTAGACTGAGTCCTGTCTCCTTAACATAACTGCAGCCTATCCCACCTCATTAACATCATAGAGGAAGGATTTACAACACATAAGAAAATCACAACAGATGACAAAATGGCAGACAATCACACAATACTGGGAATCATGGCCTAACCAAATTGATACACAATTCAATGCATGACAGACTCCTATGTCACACCTTATAAAGAATTTCAGATGGTTCAAAAATTTAAAACATGAAAATGAGATCACAAAGGTTCTAGAAGAAAACATACGAAAATTTTTTAAAATACAATTTAGGGGAAAACTTTCTAAGCACGAGCAAAACTCAGCCCATAGAAGACGATAACTTGACCACGTAGAAATAAAAATTTCCTATATAGGAAAAGAAAGCTTGAAGGCAAGGGAAAAGACAAGAAACTGAGGGAAAATATTTGCAACTCACATCCAAAGGGTTAATTTCTTTAACATACAAAGAGCTCCTATAAATTAATAAAAAAAAAGACCAACAACCCAACAGAAAGATAACGCAGACGAACAGAGTTTAACCACACACACACACAAATACAAATGGATCTTAGACATATGAAGAGATGTTCAACTTCACTCATGACAAAAGAAATGCAAATTAAACTATGACACAATACCATAAAGAGATACCTTCGCCCATTCTAACAGACGAAGACGATAAGGGTTGATGACCTACTGTGTTCAGGGAAACACATACTGATGCCTTGCTGGTGAGAGTATAAACTGGCATAGCTTCCAAGGAAGGCGGACTGGCAATATCTCTAAAAACTGTAAACACACATCTCCTTCCACCCAGCAGTTCTACTTCTGAGATTCTATGCTACAGATATCTTTCATGTGTATGAAATGATCAACACACAAGGAAATTCATGGTGGCACTGTATTACAGCAAACGACTGGAGAAAACTTAAATGCCCAATGATTATATGAATTGTACAATCTTCATAGAAAGGAAATACTAAGCAGAATGTCAAAGAACGCAGCAGCTCTATGAGGAATGATCTCCGCCAATAACTAGATCATTAACTTAAGAAACAAGGTGAACAGCGGGTACACTCCATTTGGTGGGGAGGGGGAATATTATAGACATATGGCTGCTTATACGTGCATTAAAAAACAAAAACAAATCAATTGCTGTCGAGTCAACTCTGACTCATGGTGACCCCATGTGTGTCAGAGTAGAACTGTGCTCCACAGGGTTTTCAATGGCTGATTTTTCAGAAGTAGATCACCAGGACTTTCTTCCAAGGTACCTCTGGGTAGATTCGAACAGCCAACCTTTCAGTTAGCAGCCAAGCGCATTAACCATTTGCACCATACTCATCCTTATTTGGTCCCTGGGTAGTACAAGTGGTTTGCAATTGGCTGGGTGGTGCAAAAGGTTAAGCGTTTGACTACCAGCCGAAAGGATGGAAGTTCAAATCCACCCAGAGGCACCTTGGAAGACAGGCCTATCGATCTGCTTCCGAAAGGTCAGTCTTGAAAACCCTATGGAGCAGCTGTACTCTGCACACATGGGGTCACCGTGAATCAGAATTGACTCAACAACAACTAACAATAACAACAAGCTAAACTAAAAGCTAGTGGTTCAATACCATCCAGCAGTGACACGGAAGAAAGACCTGGCGAACTGCTTCCATAAATATTACAGCCAAAAAAAAACCCTACGGAGCAGTTCTATTCTGTAAGACACAGGGTCACCATGACTAGGAATCAACTCAACAGCAAAGAGTTTGAGTTTTTTTGTTTGTTTTTGGTATCCTTATTTGAAGGATACATAATAAAGTGGGGCAGTGCTTTCTTCCCGCATTTAAGTTAGGAGAGGTTTGAGGAGGTTTCCTTTTTCACTCTGCCCTTTCACTTTTTAAAAACTTTGCACCATGGGAGTTGGAAAGGAGAGGAAATGGGACAGGGAGGGGGAAGAAGGATGGAAGGGAGGAGGGAGGGAGAGAAGAAATAAGGAGGGAAGGAAGAAGTGAGGGAAGGAGGAAAGGTTGAAGGGAGGGAAAAAGAGAGAATTATTGCAAAGAGGAGAAAAAACATCCGGATAAATATATCCCTGACAGCTACTATCACTGAGGGTAGAATTCTAGGGATTTTCACATTCCATGTTATAAATTTCTGCTACACATGCATATTTTATAATAAGCACGTATGACTTTCTCCATAAAAAATACAGATGTAGAATTACTCACATCTGAATTCTCTGAACTCCTTACAGAGTGAAATAGCAATTTGAAACGTGTAGCTTTTTTTCTAATGCTATCTTAAATGACCTAAAATAACTCCATCTGGAAAAAGAAAACAAAAAGAAAAACCGAGACACAACCGCGGAGGGAAAATCAAAGCAGAAGAGGGTGGAGCTGGGAGTTCCTGACGCCGCCGAGTATGAAGGGTGACAGGGTGGAGACACGCACTCCCAGCTACAGCGAGCTCGGAGGCCAGCAGCCCTCAGGGGCTCTGCCTGACTCCCCAGCTCTTCTCTTGCTCTCACTTGTTACTCCCCTCTGCAATCTGATTACAGGAAGGATGAAGCAGACAGATTCAAGCCAGAAGCCAGGGACCCCCATATCCTTGTTTCAACAGCAATGGATACAGCAACACGCTCTGCTCAAGAAGGACATTGTTGCTGTCAGCTGCCCTCAAGTCGGCCCCTGATTCACGGCAACCCCATGCACAGTGGAACAAAATGCTGCCCAGTCCTGCACCATCTCTGATCGCTTACAGACTGAACTATTGTCACTCACAGGGTTTTCATTGGCTGATTTTTGGAAGTAGATGGCCAGACCTTTCTTCCTAGTCCATCTTAGTCTGGAAGATCTGCTGAAACCTGTTCAGCATCACAGCCACACACAAGTCTCCAATGACAGATGGGTGGTAGTGGTACATGAGGTGCATTGACTGGGAATTGAACCTGGGTCTCCCGCATGGAAGGCGAGAATTCTACCACTGCATCACCACTGCCAAAACCTTAACCGTATAATGACTAGAAAGGGCTCTTGCAACTATGTCAAGACGATGGGACACCACTCCGTAAGGAAACTTGCAGAGGGCAGTATTTAAGAGGTGGAGTGATTCACTCGGATTATTCAGGCCTCTCAGCAGCCAGCAATCCCATCCTCGCTGCCCTCAGCCTCTCTCTCCACGGCTGCTCAGGGCCTCCTTGTGGAATCAATGGCATCTTGTTTATGGTCCTGCCCCAACCCCAAATGATGAACCAACTTCATTCGGCGCGTCTGCTGAGGGCTCTCTCAGAAGGGCCATTGTTCCCCCCACATTTGTCCAAAGCCCCCATTTAGGGACGGCTGCGAGCATGGACTGAGACATTCATCACCCAGAACATTTGCCAACAAACAAGAGACAGCTGTTGGGCTCAAACGCGTGTGGCTGAACGGTGCCTGTGGGGAGATTTATTTTCCAAGTGGAACATCCTCACTTATCTTTTCTTCCCAATTGTGAGAAATGGGGAAAGTCCTCACCTTCCCCCCGCCAAGCCAGAGTCAATGATCATCATCCCATTAATCACCCATGGTGGAAGGTGTCATGGCCGCACGTCGGCATGTCAGCAAACAAGCCCTGCTGCACACGGGTTAATCACCTACCTCCAGGCCATGCTGACCCCACAGAGAAAGACGCCCAGGCCACGGCCCTGACCCACCGCTGGCTGTGAGCTGTGCCCATGCCTTGCCTGTCTTGACCCCCCAAGTGCCCACAGCAGCGCGAAGCCCCACACTCAGCAAGGACTTCCACTCAAAAATAACCACCACCAGTTGCTACCAAGTCAATTCCAACTCATGGCGACCCTGCATATGCCAGTGCAGAACTGTGCTCCGTAAGGTTTACACTGGCTGATTTTTTGAAAGTAGATCACCAGGCCTCTCTTCCAAGGTACCTCTGGCTGGACTTGAATCACCAACCTTTCAGTTCGCAGCCAAGCACGTTAACTGTCTGTACCACACAGGGGCTGTAAACACAGACTTACTACAAACCAAAAAAACCACGCTGCCGATGAGTCAATTCCAACTCACAGTGACCTTACAGGACGGAGCAGAACTGCTCTATAA
Organism: Trichechus manatus latirostris; assembly: GCF_000243295.1. Classification (NCBI taxonomy): domain Eukaryota; kingdom Metazoa; phylum Chordata; class Mammalia; order Sirenia; family Trichechidae; genus Trichechus; species Trichechus manatus. The sequence goes on from NW_004443967.1 coordinate 5,039,827, forward strand.
GGTTTCCAAGGAGCGGATCGTGGATTCGAACTGCCAACCCTTTGGTTAGCAGCCGAGCTCTTAACCACTGAGCCACCAGGGCTCCTAGACTTACTATATTGTGGGGATATAGGCCATTTAAACATGGCTGCACTATTGACAACTGCAGCCCCCACAGGCCTCTATGCTGCACAGCATGTTGAGACCTGGCTCCAACATGTCGAGACTTGTCCGGATGTGTTCTCCCAAACCCTATTGTCCCTTTACTGATTGACTTGTTTACCTGAATTCCTTCT